>NC_141991.1:63838894-64144519 GCF_049901715.1 Pseudonaja textilis | reverse complement strand
AGAGCTAAACTGTTATGTTAGAAAGAAAAAATTGGTATCATCTAGGTTTTTCTGGATAAGCATGAAAGTAGAAATCCTACTTTTGCATGTTCTCTTCCAATAAATGTTAATAACGCACAACTGGAAATAAATTTGAGGGATAACTGTGCAATATTGTGAATGAAAGTGATCCAAGAAGAAAAACATTCTGTCTTACTTCTGGTTTGAGCTTCTTCAGCGACAGACCGAAACCTCATCTCTGTGAGGCTTCAATTCGTGCTCGCCGCTGGAGCACCCTGAGCCGGCTGGTTTCGGGGCAAAGCCACCCTGTAGAGGTAGTGAAGAGTGGGGAGACTGCCAGCAGGGTTGAGGAGAGCCGCATCTCTCCTCCCCAGCTGGCCATTACCCCCTTTCCCGAAGGCGGTTGCAGTGGTGGTCAGAAATGGCCACCACAAAGAAGAACTCAACCAGAAAAGAATGTGCAGGAGGAAGATAAGAAGAGAAAGTTTTGGTTGACCAGGTCAAACAGCAAAAGCAACAAATAAGGTACCCTGGAATTGAAACTATTAAAAAACAATAACATTGTTCCCTAGAAGATGCGAAAGAGAGAGAAAAGGGAAAATATTTGGTTTTCTCCTTTTCCTACAATGACAGCTAAGAGACTTAAGCAAGAAATTGGAAAAAAAATCCACTTTGACATCAATAGGCATTCAATGCTGAAAATAAAAAGTCAAAGGGATAATAAAGATTTCTGGATAATTAAAAGTTTTTGAAAGCAGGAAAGGAGAGAAAAAGAATAAAAGGGCAGGATCTGGAAGGGAGGAGACTGCCTGGAATTAAAAAAGAACTTACAGCAAAATCTCAACAAGACTTCCAAAAGATACATTCTAACTGAAATATCACAACAAAAACCCCAGGAAGAGAAAGTCGAAAAAGAAATAAGAAGATATAACTCGGGACTATCTGGATTATTTGATGATTTCTGGATTCTTGGTTATTGTTTTGAATGACTAAAATCAATCAGGTGGTTGTTTAAAACTGTTTAAAATGGCTCCATTTTTAGAAGAACTCAAAACGGAACTTAAAAAGTACAAAGAAGATGCACAAGAAGGGAGAGGTTCTTTTGGCTTCGTATTTCAGTTCTTGGAAATGGAGATTTGGAACTATGAGAAACAACAAGAAATGCCTGCAGCACAAGAAGATTGGGACAGAGCAGAAGCCATCTTTAATGAACAAGTAATCTCAGGTGGGGAAAAAAAAGGAAAGGGGGGAAAGAGAATGGAAAGTTTAAGATTGGGAAAAACAACCCAGAAAAAGAGTAGAGGGAAAAATAAGTAAAAAATCAGAAAACAACGGAAGAGGGAAATGCAGAAGAGAGAATTAGAAGTAGAGAGACAAGAGGGTAAAAAGGAGAGGGAGAAGATGAGAGGGAAGAAATAAAGGAAAAGAACTTATAAAGGAGAGAAGCAAAATATAGAGAAACAGGGCCTATTTAAAGATAATGGGTGAAAACTTAATGGAAAAAGGGATTCTGCGTAAGATAGTATGGTTATATTAGAAGCAGAAATAATTTTAGAAAATATGAAACAGTGTATGATTAAAATGTCTGATAAAATAGCTATCATAATTCAGTGGAATGCTTGTCAATAAATAAATGTAACAAAAGGTATATTTAATGATTTATAAAACATATGTGAAGAGAAATAAGGGAAAAATTAATTATGGAGATTATATGTGTTTTTAAGGAAGTATGATATTTAATTGAAAAAAGTGTAAAGATGTTAAGATTTTAATGATTGTTAATGATAGAACTGAACTGGAATGGAATGAGGGTTTATAATTACATATATTTATAATCTTTCTTTTTTTAAAAGAATATAGTATGTATTATAAGAATGTACCAAGCAGAATATGATTGGAAGTTATGTATTATATTGAATGTCATAACCTTAAAGTATATATCGAAGTTTAAATAAGAGTTGAATGGATAAAATTAAAAGTTATAAAGGTGTCACACTCCAATTAGTAACTACAAGAGAAAATTTGTTTAATGAGAAAAGATAATATGAAATTGAAACAGAACAGACAAAAGTATAAATATGATTTGAATTGAGATGAGATAATCAAAATAAAATTGAGAAAATTAAAAGAGGGAAAAAACTATATAGAAAATGCAGAATAGTAATAAGATATGGAATAGAATACAAAAAGGAGCATGAAATTGAGTTTTGTGTCTGTATAAAGAAGTTCAACCTGGAACCATGCTATTTTCAAAAAAGATGTTTTACTTGTATTTTGTATATGTGAAAACCCAAATAAAACTTTATTTAAAAAAAAAAATCTGTCTTGATGACATGAACAGATGAACGGGTATAAGACAAGAAAATACAGGAAAGAAGTTATTCTGAAACCCAAAAATAATGAGAATGGTGAATGTGTACTGTCTATCTAAAAATTATGCTTGTTTCAACTATATTGTTAAAGTATATACTTTAAGTACATACTTCTTAAAGTCGTACATACATATACATGTAGATAAAGAAAAAGAATAAACTAGGTCAAAAGTCATGAATAATTTGATAGAATTCACGAAAGATATAAAAGATACATATAGAGATACATAGAGATTCTGAACACGAGGCCAACTAAATATACAATACACAACAGAAAGCAGAATGAAAACAGAATGACTGCAAGAAGACAAAATCAAGTCCCATAAAAAGTTTAGGATTATTTTCGTAATAGAATAAATGGAAGATGGCCATAAGGAAAGTGAATTTGGAAGCTGCTTGGAACGGAGTGATAAAACAAGGTGACACAGAAACATGTGGAGTTATATTAAAAGGGAATTAGAAAAAGAATGCTTGGTGGAATGATGAAATGGAAATGACTGCAAATCGGAATAATCTAATAATCTGTAACAAAACAAGAAGACAATATATTGTATAATGTTGAAAAAAAGAGAAAAATAGTTGCAAAAAAATAATCAGCCCTAACACTAAGGAGAAGAATTAACAGGGGAAGGTTATTTTTGAAGGAAATAATCTGTTATTATAAGAGAAAGTTATCCGCACTAACCTGATATTGAAGGTTGGCTGTTAAAAACAATGTAGAATAGAAGGTAAAGTATGCAAGATAATGAATGGAATTATTCTGAAGATTAGAACAATGTTTGTTGTCCTCTTCTTTTTTTTAATGTATTCGTGGATACATGTGTTGTTGATTGAGATTCCAAATGACATGCGGCAAATGGTAGATATAATGTATGATAGAGCAAAGTGTACGGATGTGAAAAAATGTGAATAAAGACTGAAGTATATTTGTTTGTTAGAGAACATGGAGTGAATGACTGAAAAGTATAAAGGTAAATGCTAAAAAATTAAAATTACCGTATTTATCGGCGTATAACACGCACAGGCGTGATAACACGCATTCCCTTTAAGAGGGAAATTTCAGGAAAAAAATATGCGGCGGGCGCAGCGCTGACATCACGTCACGACGCGATGTCGCCGCTTAGGCAATTATTGGGAACGGATCTCTTAAAGAGGATTCCGCCTCCTGATATTGGCGTATAACACGCATACATCATTTGCCCCCTATTTTCAGGGGGAAAAAGTGCGTGTTATACGCCGATAAATACGGTAGTAATCCATTTGTGTACTGTGGAAGGATATTTGCTAAAGATGAAAAAACTGATCAGGAAATGATACATATAAAAATAAGTTGAATATAACAGGAATGTGGTAAAACAAGAAGAGATGAGATTTAAAAACTGAATGGCTATTGATTAAATTAGATTGGAAACAAAAGTGAATGATAAGTGGACAAAATACATTGAGGCAATGTAGTCATATAGGCAGAACAATTGGGGATTGAATCACAAAGTAAATGAAGGAAGAGTTAATTAGTTAAGTGAAAGGGAAAAGTCAAGCTTACACAGAACTGATCAATCTCAAAGTGAACAAATAATAAAAGATAATGTATAAAATGGTAAAAAAAATTGCATTAGAGCCAGAAATATTACTTTTAAAGAAATGTGCACAGACTTTAAAAATACCCCCACACATGTATTATTATTTAATTCTTATTTAATACATTGCTGCCTGCTTTTCCTTTGCAAACGAGTTATTCCAAACTGCTTATGTATAAAAAAATAAACATAATAAAAGTACATGTTACCTGCTGGCAGTAAGAATCAAAAGCCGTGAATGCTTGCTTGTACATGCAGCTACCAAAGGAGATAACACAAGGATCTACTGAGTTCACAAAGCTCTCAGCAACTGACAAGATTGCTGGAAAAAGATCTCTCATAACCTGAAAAAATAAAAGGAAGACCAAAGGGGCTTCAAAAATGTATCTTTGTCTCTCCAATGCATATAGCTGATCATATTTATGGTATTCCAAAATTTACTGATAACACAAAATCAGTTAAACAAGTTCCCTGAAGATGAGCTCCACCATGAGTCTGAGAGCTTTGAAGAGTCAACTTCTGGTCCCAGTGATTGACCCAGGTTCAATCTTGCTGTTAAACATCTGATTGTGGTATTAATTCATCTATTGGAGATGATGAACAATATTCTATTTCTGCCTTTATGGGAGCTAATGATATATTGAATCTTAAGGTAAGGGTGCCTGTTATTTTCTTCAGGAAAACAGGATATTTATGGAGAAAGCAGAAAGTCATTTCAACAACCAAATCTATCATAATCACAAAAATGGTGTGGTTTTCTCAATGCATTATCTGATTAAATGATTCATGGCAGTACAGTATTTACAAACATGTGGAGAAAATAAACAGGTTTGTGGACCAACTTTGCAATGTTTAATCTAGAAAGAAAAATAAGAAAACCCACCCAATGTGCTGAATTGCATCACAGCAAAGAACCTACCAGCGAGTGATATCGGAAGGCATTCTGCAGCAACTGCTCTCGCAAACAACCCGACTGAATCTTACTCTTCAGCAATCTCTCAATTTGCTTCTTGTTTTTGGTACTTGTAGCATAGATTATTAACAGCATTATCATATCCAGGACCTTTTTAAAAATAAAAGTACTAAGCTAATTATGCAAATATTAAATTCAAAATAAAAAGTAGGTAAATAATGGTAATGGTTTTTTAAAATTAAGAGGCTCATGCAATAAGAAGCCTACAAAGAAAACAGCTAGTGCAGAATCTAAATAGGATTACCTTATGATCAGAGGCAGTAGGAATATTCTCAATAGCCTAGAACAAGAAGAATAGATTATGCACATTATGAAATTCAATAATTGCTTACATAACATACATAAATAAAACCTCAGAACTCTTCAGCAGAATAGGTCTGCTAATAGCCAAAATTATATTAAATTCTGTATATCTTTGAGAAAAATGGGATAATTTTTAGTGAAAATTGTAGAAGTGCACTTTAAATTGTCAAAAAGACAGAACACATGTTTTGCTTCTAACAGGTCCCAATTTCAACTATTAACATTTTTGCATCACGGGAAAACTCAGAAATATAGAGCACAACGCTAAAGATCGAGATCACATTTAGTGCCCATTTTACAAGAAAGCGGAATCCCTAAATAAAACACCTAAAACATAAGATAGCTTTATAAAAGCTTGTTTAAAAGAGAGAGCATGGCAAAAGCAAATAAATAGGGAAAAAAGTTTAACCTTAATCCAACCTTCTAATACACACTTCTGAAATTTAAGAGCCGACTTTAATACTTCAAAAAGGAGCTTGAAAGAATCCTTGTTAATACTCATTTGGCTTGCAGATAGACTGAAAAGAAGCACAAGAGTAGATTCAAACAACAGCAAACATTAATTCAGCATTAACAATATTAAAATAATTTGATAAGGGTAAGACTTTTGTTTTTTTAAAACAATGTGTTATTATAGTTGTTGGATTGACCATATTTTAGGCACTGGGTATTGGCACAGAAAGTCGTTGAATAAGGCTAACTTAAACAGATATCGATACTATGTACAGACCTTGACTGTGCCTGGCTGCTGAGTTTACTCTGAGAAGCCTGGATACTTGGAAGGGCAGCACATGATTCCAGGTTCAGCTTCTTACGAAGGTCAGAAATTACCTGCATGACAGTATGTATCATTCAAACTCATTTGGGCAACTACAATGTATTCATAATGATTATTAGGAAAAAGGAGAAAAAGGAAGACAGAAGGAAACAGCATACAAAACTGCAATGGCATATTTTTATATGCAGTTTTTAACATATATTTGTATAACACCAATTAATATATATTCCATATTTTATGCACATGACAATCAAATTAAAAACAGAAAAGTGGTATAGTATGTCTTCTGCACAGCTGTTAAGAAAACTTGGCAGATTTTTTTCTGTAATAATTAATAAGTGAAACAGCAGAAAGAAATAATGCATTAATTATTAGGTATATATTTTAAAGAGAAACACAAGGCAGCATGCATGATGCTCCCTTCTCCTTTTTTTTTTCACAACCCTATAATGTGGGTTGGGTGAGATAGAATAACTTCCCAAAGTCACCTAGTGAGCTTTGTGACTGTGGGTGGAGTAAAATCTGGGTCTTCCTAGTCCAGTACCGTCATGCAAAAAAGATGCTCAAGTCTTATAAATATTTCAGATTGTAAACATTTCACGTTCAAATCATCCTTCCTCAAGTTTAAAGCAACTCCCAGTAAATTCTGCCTGCTTGATTAGGAAGTACAGGTTCCCTCCAGGTAAAGAAGAAAATTATCTATACAGTTCCTGGGGATAACCTTTTCAAATATTGGTCCCTTTCATGCAACAGTAATCCCACTCCCCAAATTTAAGTTGACTCAGCATGACTGGGGAAGGCAATCAGAGCCTTGTTACTTGAGTAGGCCTTTCAGAAGAAGAGGAAACAAAAATGATTCTTTCTGCATGTATAAGACATTAGATGGATCATTGAAATAGGAATATTTTACTGCGTTCATTTTGTCATTTATCTAATTTCTTCCTAGTGATTTTAATGTTGTTTACAGGTGATAGAATAAGAAACTGCTCAGAGACAACTATAACAAATTATAACCCAAACTATAACAAATTATAACCCAAACTGAAACAAATCAAACTCAAAATATCTGCTTATCTGCCTAGGTAAGAAAAAAGAGAGATTAAAGTAATCTGAAATGATCTCAATGGTAACAGTTTCAGATGTGAGGTAACGCTGGAACCTCTATCATTCATACATAAAAATAAAGCCGCTTTTCCCATATTTATTTTACTGTGGAAAACTTCATTCCAAAAATATAATATTCAAATAGAGCATCTTTGATGGCTAGGATAGATACTGTACCTCTGTTGCTTCAGTGGCCTTCATAGAATGAAGAATAAACTTAACTATTATGGGTAAATCTTCCACTTTTACAGCAGATACTGAACTCATGACAGACAGGCGTATCTATTGGGAGAGCAAAAATTTGATCAGATGTCAAAATGAGAAAAAGAATTATACTCCTTGCTTGTGCTTATCCCAAAATGTTGAGTTAACTTTAAGGGAAAACTCATTAATTTTTTAAAAAATAAATAAAACTGATGCCAAAGACTTAGAAAAAAAACTAGGAAATTCAAGGCTATCTTGCGCTCTAGAAATTTTTTAAACTTTCAGATAACAGAGCCAATCCTTCTAACAAGGAAAACTTAGAGCAATCAAGATTGCCTCTTAGTGTCTTTCTTGCCTCCACTGGATGCAAGGATAGAACAGTTAATGGTTTCTGGCTGATTCCAAAACTGCGGCAAATTTAATTCCTGACAGGCGATTCCATACCTCAGACAGAAGTTCCATATCAAGATTTAAACAGGAAAGTGCATCCAGGACTGGAACTGTAAGCCCAATGTTCTCCTTTAATAAAGAACTAAAGAATAGGAAAAAATACTTTTAACAGTTACAAAACACCCAAACTGCAATATTATAGTGGTTTTTTTTTTCAATTGCTCATCATTATTTCTTGGAGATTTTCCAAGAAAGATGTGAAAGCCAGGAAGGTGCTTCCAACAGCTTTATTGATACCAAAACAAATGGAACCTTTTTTTTTCTTGTATTATGATTTTTCTTACTTTTCTGGTTCCTGGACTGTTCTTACTAACAATTCCAAAGTCTAGATTGGTTCATTTCTCTAAATGGGTATTCCTTAACATTTAGCAGGAACGGATTATAATAGAGTATTAAAATTTCCAGGCCTTTCACCAACTTAGTTACTTTGGACATGGTCTCTATTAATTCTATGTTATATTAATGACATAATGTTGCTGGAAAAAGGCAGAAAACATAAAAATACAGGAAGTGTATTTGTAAAACACAGTAATACCATATTTACCTAAGTTGTTTGGCAATTTCACTGTGCTGGGAATCTTCCAGAATTTCTGGCAGACTTGTAATGATATCATGTTGAATTGATGGAGGTGAAACAGAAACCATCTGCATGATCATTGAAACAAGATCCTACAAGTAACAAAGCATGAGGTCATAGAAATTCAAGAAAAGTTTCTCTAGTGACTGCTTGAATAAAATGCTGACAAGCCAGGAGATATATGCTACACATACATAAGGTGCTGATTATGTATTACAAATATATTATTTATACAGTACATCATCAAACAAACATTTTGCTATAAACAAAAATAAAAGCCAAACTTTATTTTATTTCATTAAATTTATATGGTGCCCTTGTCACTATCCAAAGTGACTCTGAATGGTGTATAAATTTCATAAATAAAATAGCTTCAAAGTGAAATGGGTAGCTAATAATAATAATGATCATCATCATCATCATCATCATAGAAGCATGCTCTGGCAGATTATGTGAAAGACAGTGTTGAACCAGCTTTGATGGAGGTCAACAAGGGGAAGTTGCTCAAAGTGCAGAAAAACTAAGAATCAATATAGAAAAACATCGATGCAAACTCAGGCTGACAGATGGTGTAACAAAGCACAAAGGACAGTTCCTTGAAAAGATCCAAGGAAAAGTAGATAAGGAAAAGACCTGGTTATGGCTGACCAACGGAACACTGAAGAAAGAAACGGAAGGCCTGATTCTTGCAGCCCAAGAACAAGCCATCAGAATGAATGTAATCAAAGCAGAATAGATAAAACTGCTGATGACCACAAATGCAGACTCTGCAAAGAAGCGGATGAAACCATTGATCACAAACTGAGCTGTTGCAGGACAATAGATTAGACTGACTACAAACAACATCACAACACAGTTGCTCAGATGGTCCACTGGAACTTTTGTCAAAGCTACCATCTGCCTGTAGCAAAGAACTGGTGGGATCATAAGCCTGAAAAAGTGGTCAAAAATGAGCATGCAAAACTACTGTGGGACTTCTGAATACAGACTGACAATTTTTTGGAACACAATACCCCGGATATCACAATTGTGGAGAAGAAAAAAGTGTGGACATTGCCATACCTGGTGACAACAGAATCAACGAGAAACAACTTGAAAAAATCATCAGATATGAGGACTTGAAAATCGAACTGCAGAGACTCTGGTATAAACCAGTGCAGGTGGTTCCAGTGGTACTTGGCACACTGGGTGCTATGTCTAAAGACCTAGGCAAGCACTTAAAAAGAATTGGCACTGACAAGATCACCATTGGTCAGCTGCAGAAGGCCACCTTACTGGGATCTGCTCGCATAATCCGCCAATACATCAACGCAGCCCTAAACACTTGGGAAGTGTTCGACTAGTGATTTGTGATACAAAATCCAGCATGGTTATCTCGTCTGCTGTGTATACTGTCATTTTTGTGAATAATAATAATAATAATAATAATAATAATAATAATAATAATAATAATAATAATAATACCAAGCTTGATTTTGCTATTAGGAGCCCCACAAATTGTTCCTCTGTACAACCATGTAATTTTATCTCCCCAATTTAGTCAGAAGAGAAATTTGGTAAATATTTTTTGCTAATAAGCAGGTCCTAGCTATTATCCATGACCATATCTGCTGCATTTTTGACCGTATAAAATGAATTTTTAATTTTGAAATTTTTTTCAGGAAAGTGGTTTTATATTACTTAGGCTGCTGTATATGCAATGAACTTCATCTCTGTAATGAAGCAAAGTAAGCAAACATAATAAATATATATTTTATTATAACCCAATTATAAACCTTGACTTCTCAACAGCGTGATTTCAAGTAGCACTACATAAATTATATTGTAAAATCCAGCAGCAGCTGAATTTTAAAATGAAACTTGAGTGTTTTTAATTGTCTACTATTTGGTCTTGCCTTGTTGTCAACTATCCTGTCAAGCCATTTTAACTGATTGACAATCAGCCGAGGCAAATTTAATCCATCACTGCCAACACTGAAAAATAAAAATGACAAAAGAATCACAGGGAAGAAAAGATCAAGCACACTATCTTCTTTACTATTAATACAAATTATATTCTAAAATCTATAAATTGTCTGTCTAGATACAATCCAAATTTTCTTTTTTCAGCACCATATCTTTAAGCCTTTTTTCTGGAAATAAAGGCACCATTGATAACATAAATAACATTAGCAAGATTGACTAACACTATTTTGAGCCATGTAACAATCTACACTGGGCATTTAAATAAAGTCAATTACAGTTCACCAGTCTATTTGTTTATTTTGCCATGTAAAGCTGACCTTTTACACCAGAATGTATAAAAACTGAACATCAATCTTTCATTGTGTACTGCTTAGAACTACAAACAAATTATTTACACCAGTCTACTGCATTTTTTTCTCTTCAATGCAAATCAGATCCCACTTATAGGATTTCAGAACAGTAAAAAACAGAAGCTACCTGATAGACAATGTTCTGCCTTAAATATCTTTCAAAAAGGTATTTATTTTTATCTATCTATCTATCTATCTATCTATCTATCTATCTATCTATCTATCTATCTATCTATCTATCTATCTATCTATCTATCTCATAGTTTTTAACTGCCCATCTCCCTCAGATTTACTTACCTTTCCTGAAAAAATTCAGGGAGCTTTTCAAATAACAGTTTTATCACAGCAGGCTTCAAAAAAAAAAAGAAGATAAAAGTGTTTTGAGAAAATTGCATTTTACACTGTCTACAAAATCTTGTACAAAATAATGCAAGACAATTTTCCTAAAGTACCAGTTAATGGTACATAAAAACATTAGCGATATCCTGTTTCAGAGAAGACAAATTCTATCTCCTGAATTTAAAAGATAAAAGTAAAATCTATTCATATATATATATATATTTGTTTTCTTAAGTTTTCGCAGGTATTTATATGCATGATATTCAGCTTTGTTCGGAAATTTTCCCACGTCATTGTACTTGTGCTTTTAAAGTTGTAGCAACATTTCGGCAGAATCTCATCTGCCATCATCAGGCTTCTGTATTGTGTCCATCTGTGAGTCAGGTCCCCACAGTTGTTTCAGTTTTAAATTTGGGGCAGCCTATTGCTGTGCCAGAAGGGTTTTTTCTTTATCCTGATTTTTTGGGAATCTTGGTCTGTGTTTATTGGTCTTGGAGTTTGCTGTGTTCTGCTTGATTGGTGTTTCTAATATCTTCTGTCTGTTTTGTGGCTCTTTTTGTGTCTTGATTGGCTGGCAACATGATGTTCCTTTATTGGAGGCCTTTTGTGCAGCTTGGCTCCGGGTAAATGGACAGTTATCATTTGTTAAGAAGCTAGGTTTCATCTGGGTGCCTGGTTGGGGTGTGTTTGAGCTGGAGGTATCAGGGGGGATCTGTTTGTGTCCAGGTGTTTGCCTGGCTTGTGGTGTGGAGATTTTTTTGTTTGTGAGTGCAGGCTTCCAAATGATTGACAGTCTGGTGGAATCATCTCTTCTGTTCATGCTTTCAGGTCTTTTTTCAATCTCTATGGCTTCTCTGATAATTCTGTGGCTGGAGTTTTCTATAGTGGCTAGGGTTTTGGTGCCATTGAAGTTGATGCTATGACCTGTGGCTTTCATGTGTTGGACTAGTGAGGAAGTGTGTTCCAGCTTTTTTACTGCATTTTTGTGTTCATCTGGGCAGGTACTTATTCTTCTATTGATCTGTCCAATGTATGTGGCCGGGCATGATGCACAGGGGACTTCAAAATCTAACTGATTTTGTCTGTAGTACCTCTTATGTAGGGCAGGACAGCTGTTCCATAGGTCTGTTCATCTTCTAGGTCTCCATTATGTGGTCAAACGAACACAACCAGAAGCCTGATGGTGTCAGATGAGATTCTGCTGAAACGTTGCTACAACTTTAAAAGCACAACTATAATGACATGGGAAAATACCCGAACAAAGCTGAATACCATACATACATACATACATCATATGATACACACAGAGGGGGAGAGACTACAAATCTATTATCTATTCAAATCTGGAAGAAAGTGATCAGTTTGTGATGCATCCTTTGTGCCTCTGTGAAGCCTATTTTAAAGTGAAACAGAACTATACCCATTTCCCAATTTCTCAGTGCATTTAAAAAATTGAGGGTATGGGTAGATTAATGAATCTTTCCAACAATCTTGTGTCATCTTTCTTTTCATTATTCTAGTTCTACCTAGGCATTAGCTGAAAAGTAATTAGGAAGAAACTGGACTGAATACTCTTGCCTCTCTCCAACCTCCATAGATTCAGGCAGCGGTTTGCGTTACACTGGGTTGGTTTGAATGAGAGTACACTTCTCTTTGTAATCCTGGACCACATAGAACAGAATAATAATTACAGATGAAAGGAGAAAGGTGGGAAAGATGGAAATAGACTGCATATAAGCTCCATTTTCCCCCACCTTCATCTTTCCCACAAGTTCAGTCTAATGCCTTAGTGGCATTTAGGATGTCTACTTTTGATTGTCAGGAGAAAATGGGAAAGTCAAATGATAAACATACCTGTAATATTTCAATACCAAGAAGCAATTTAATGAGGCTGTCACAGTATGAATGCACTGCATTACTAAGGAAGAGAAAGACAGCTTCCTGTTACTCTTATTACAAATTCATTCTAGAAAATTTCCTGATTGGTTGCCTAACCTAACTGCCACGTGGAAACATGAATGAAAAACTATGTATTTGCACTGGAATTATCTCTGAATTCTTTGAACGAAAAAAAAAAAAAGAACAGATTTATCTCTTTTAGTCAATGTACTATAGCATTTACTTATATGCTTTTGGTCTGCCCTCTAAAAGGTGCATCAATTTACATTAGTACTTTTATCCCTCTCCCCATCCAGGCAAGTTCATGTATGTGATTAGGGATTTTTCAATTCCTCTGAAGCTAACAATAGTTATAAAACATTTGGGTGATACTTTTCAAGCATCAAACAATTCTTTTCACTTACTTTGTTTCTTGATTTTGTGCAGGTATGCATGGTAGAAGACAATTCCTAAATTGATCTCTGTTTTCAATGTGGGAATCCAAGCCAACGATGAATTCTGCAACAACCTAATTTTTAAAAAGAACAGAAAAAGGAAGACTGAGCAATCATAAAAGTCATCATTGCTTTTTAGCTTTTTGCTATGTAGGCGGAAATAAATATATATCAATATAATTTCAGAAATATCATATGATCAGATTCATACCTGTGGATAAGAAGGGTGTTTTCTTAAGGCTTGATGCAATTTTTTCTGGAAAATTGCTCCATCTACAGCTACAAGAAAATATCAAGAGAAACATGCATAAAAATACATATCCACATCGTATTATTCTAAATGCCACTTTCTCTTGTCTTTAAACAGCTCAATGATAGCTGATAGAAATCCAACAGCATTTTTTAAAATTTCCTAATCTGGAAATATAAGAAAATACAATAACCATATATCTTTCTGGGAGTCCTGCCTTGTGTCAAATTGCATCCAATCAAGACAAGAAGCCTTTGCTTTTCTTCTTCTGATTCACTGAATTTGGTTTGTCATCCAGGTTTTGACATTGACAGTGACACATGAAAGAAACTGTACAGCATGTTTTCTTCTCTTTGCAAAAATATTCTCAGTAAAATATGCCTAAACATAGAAAGAACTGCAAGGTTTCCAGAAACATTGATCAATGAGGGGTGGGGAAACTGAAATGCTGGGAAGAAACAATAGACTGGGTTTTCCAAAAGTAATAGGGCAGTCACAATTTAGCAATAAATTAGGAAAAAAATTATATAGTCAAATGGAATATAATGCATGTCGAAGAGATAATATAAAAACACAGAAATTAATCATCATCACCACCATTATCATACATTTTATTTTTATTTATTTTGTCAAGCGATTATAAGATAACAGGTATAGGTTATAAACATAGTTATGAATACATGAAATGGATACATATAAGAAAAATGAAAAGAAACAATAGGACAGGGACTGTAGGCACGTTGGTGCGCTTATGCACGCCCCCTACAGACCTCTTAGGAAAGGGGCGAGGTCAATAGTAGACAGTCTAAGGCAGGGGTGTCCAACCTTGGCAACTTTAAGACTTGTGGACTTCAACTCCCAGAATTCCTCAGCAAAGCTGGCTGAGGAATTCTGGGAGTTGAAGTCCACAAGTCTTAAAGTTGCCAAGGTTGGACACCCCTGGTCTAAGGTTAAAGTTTTGGGGGTTTGGGGAATTTTGTGATGTGTATTTATTTCAAATACAACTGAAATCCTCCCTGTTCATGACTAAGTAGTCTTCAAGCAAAAAAAGAAAAAAGAAAAAAGAAAAGAAAAAGAAAAGGATTCTCTCCCAGATTTGCATATCTAACACCAAGTACTCCATTTACCAAAGAAGCACAGCACAATAAACAATACCTATTTCATTCTGTTTCTCTCCTGCTTTCAGTGTAATCCCTGCAGTCTTAAGGAGATGCCCAAAAACATTATTGCTTTCTATATCATCATCTTGTAGAACAGATTTTTTCTTTCCAGAGGTTCGAGGCCTTTTTGTTTCTAATAGGGAAACATAAGCAAATTGAATGTTGGTATTAATGTGGAATCACAGCAGCTAAATGCATAAATTAACATTCAAGTAAAAAAGTTATCCCATTTTTTGTTATTTCTGCCCTGAAATAGCAATGAAAGGGATTGTAAAACACTTTCTGACAGGCCAATTGTACATAGTATAGAGGGAAAAGAATGAAAATGTCTGCTTTATAATGTCTTTAGATTGTAATCATAATTGCTGGACATGATGCTCATAATGAATTAAAACAAAATCAATGGGACTTAAACTTTTTTTCTGAATTGCATTCTCTATTACATATATGCTTTTGTCAGGACTCTCAAACATGACTCTATCAAGAATTATATACATTCAACTTAAGATTATTATACTGGTATACTATAATGTGGACAATATAGAAGGATAGACATATTAGTGGCAAAAAAACAGGAGTCTGGTAGTATATTTTCTGATTAACAAATGTTAGAACCCAAAGTATGGATCCGGTACATAGATCACATTTTTGCCAAATTAAAAAGGCCAACCACAGTACACACACAAAACCATCAACAACATCTTCAAAGGAATAAAATTCACTAGCGAAAGAGAAAACAACACATTACCCTTCCTGGATATTCTAATCAGCAGAGGCAGTGATGCCAAATTAGAATCACAAGCCTATCATAAAATCACTCACATCAACCAAGTGCTCCACTACGAAAGTAACATCCCAACCTCTAACAAAAGGAACTGTAGGAACATTATTTGAACAAGCACAAACAATATCTTCCAACAAAATGGACATGCACGCAACTTCATTGTTCCTGACCACTTAATCCAATACAGCATAAGCGACACAAACTGTGAAAAGGATATCACTGTCATACATTAAAACATCTCGGCACGCAGAGCGATTTCTCACAGCATGCAAGAGGTCATCCAGAAGCGCCCCATTGCACATGGGCGCGTGACCGCCTAACAGCTAACTGTCGGGTATCTGGTGTGCATGCACAGGAGGCGGAGGGGTGTCTGTGGGAGACGTGCGCACATGCACAGGGACGTGCTGCGCGCGAGGGGATCACGCGCATATACACGGGGGGGGCGGGGGGAACATGCATTGCCTTCTGGGTGCTGGCACACGAGCATGCGCAAGTGAGCACATGCGCAATTATTGGCACGGGAGCTGAAAAATATTAGCCACCACTGGACTACTACCACAACATGGCATCACCATAGTACAGAAACCAGCCCCAGAAGAAAAAACATGAGTCATCTACAGCATACAGAGTAAGGCCGCAATGTAGGACAAACAGGCAGAAGACTAGCAGATCATATCCATAAACAATTAGCAGTCAGAAGACATGATGAAAACTCCTTAATTTCACAACAAATGAATAGACCTAACCATAATTTTAAATGGGAAACTTTGAGTATCCTAGACCAAGCCAAGTCCAAAAACACCAGAGAATTTCCGGAAGCCTGGTATTTAAGACAAATTAGCCATCAACAGGCATATAGGAGCTGTGTTGGTTAGTGTTGGTTAGAATGTGTTGGTTAGAATGCAGTACTGCAGGTTAACTTACTGCTCACTGCCTGGAGTTTGACCAGCTCAAACAAGACTTAGCTTTCCATCCTTCTGAGATTAGTAAAATGAGGATCCAGATTGTTGGGGTAATATGCTGACTCTGTAAATTGCTTAGGCAGGGCTGTAAAGCACCATGAAGCAGTGCATAAGTCTAAGTGCTATTGCTATATAGATATAAATAATATGGAGCATGAATATCCTCAAACATTGCAACTGTGACAACGATATTTGAGGATCAATGTTTGTAACTGAGCAGTATAAAATTCTATACTAAATAAAATAAAATATATTGCACTTTATTTCTGATATTACTGCTTTGGAAATTTTCTGAAAGCCTACAATTAACATCTCATTCATTGCTTATGATGTGGGCGAAAAGGTACTTCAAGTGGGAAGAAAAAGCTTGTTCTTGTTGCTGCTCTTCAGTTCTAAAAGTAATAGTATTCCTTTGCTTAATGACCTTGACAAATAAAAAAGTTTCCATCTTTACATACTTGGTAATTCTTCTATCAGATTTTCATTGTAGAAATGAGGTTTGAACAATTTCCGTTTTGAAGCCATGAGAGGTGTTGAAATATCCTAGATCAAGAATATTAGGTGAAAATTAGAGACTGACTGAAGAAAACATGCTTTTATATTAAGAACTTGCAAATAATTGTGTAACAAATAAATTATAGCCACAAAATTGCATTCCAGCACAATGATTTTATTTAAAAGATGTATTATTATATATCTCTACATTATAGGTGTCAAAAGGAGCTATTGTAATCATCTGCAGAGTGTGCATATCATAGTAGGCATACATGATTAGGATAACCTAAATACATTTTCAGGAACAACACAATTGAATACCGGTACCCTGTACAACAAATTGTTGCTGTCAGAATGCTTGTTGAGGCTTTCAGCCCATCCATTGTTTCCCTCCCACCCAGGACACTGTTTGAAAAATGATGAGCCTACATTTGGGTTTTTGTTGTTGTTGGGTAAGAAATAGGAGTTGGCTCAACGCATCTCTCCCTGACTCCATTACCACAGTAAGAGACTATCATGTTTACTGATCAAATCACGAAATCCGAAGAGGAGGTGGTGTTGCTATCTTCTATAAAAAGTCCCTACATCTAAAAAACATCCAAGCTTGCTCTTCCTGAGACCATCGTCTGTGAACTGTCCTTAAATATCACATTTTGATTCTTATTATCTTATAGAACCCGTGATTATGACATCGAACATGTTAAACAAGTTTAATTCACTACTAACATGGGCAACATCCTGCCCATGCTTTTATCTTTCTTGGTGACTTCAATCTACCTCATATTAACTGGACCCTAAATGAATGTAAAATTGAACCCATACATGCAACCTTCTACAATGCTGTAACAAATCTGGGACTGGAACAATTAGTAACCAACAATACTAGACTTAACTGCCTTGATCTCATCTTTTGTAATAGTTTGAACTCAATTTACGGAATACAAATTAAAGAACCCTTTTCCAACAGTGACCATAACACAATTGACTTTTCTCTCAATATACATCCACACAAAAATCATCACAACGATGGGGTCCCCAATTATAACTTCAAAAAAGGCAACTATGATCTTATAGACAACGATCTCTCATCTCTTCATTGGCAATTTCTATTCACTGGATGCTATACTGTTGAAGACCATTACAACATATTTTTACTTGAAGTCAAAAGAGTCATCAAACTATATGTACCAATAACAACTCCCCAAACCAGAAAAAACAAATTACCCATAACAATAAGGAAGCTTCAATCCAAAAAGAAATTAATTTGGCAGAAAAACAAATCTGATCACGTTGCCAACTTCAAAAGCCGATACAAAAATTTATGCCACCAAAGACTGAATGCACCAATTATCACATTAAACAAGAGGAAAACCTTCTATGCACCAATTCTACTCGTGCTTTCTACAAGTTTGTAAACAACAAACTAAAAGACTCAAGGTCCATCCCACCCCTGAAAGGACCTAATGGTAAAGACTGCAACAATGACACCATTAAAGCCAAACTCTTTAACACATTCTTTGGCTCAGTATTTGTAAACAGCAATGGATCATGCCCAGTATTTCCTAGTCGAACCACAGACAACTACAAAGATCTAATACATATCGATTTTACAGAAGACAATGTTGAAAAAGCACTATGTAATCTTAAACCATCTCTATCTATTGGACCGGACGGAATATGTGCCTACTTCTTAAAAAAGCTATCCACTGCCAGAGCCAAACCTCTAAGCATAATCTTTGAAAAATCTTTCAGGATCAGCTCCTTGCCAAAACTATGCTCACTAGCCACGGTCATCCACATCTTCAAAAAGGGAGACCTCAGCCTAGTTGAAAATTACAGACCAATCTCTTTATGCTGTGTCACCCGTAAAGTCATGGAATCAATTATTAACCAATCCATTATCCTCCACTTAGAGACAAACAACCTACTCTCTAATGAACAATTTGGTTTCAGAAAAAAAACTATCCTGTAATCTGCAACTCTTACACTGCAAAAACATATGGACTATACAACTCAATCAGGGCAAAGCAACAGACACAATCTACATAGACTTCTGTAAAGCCTTTGATGCAGTGGTACTCGGCAAACTACTCCTAAAACTAAAATCTTATGGTATTTCTGGACACCTGCATAACTGGATAGATGCATTCCTGTCAAACAGACAACAAATGGTCAAAATTGGGAGCGTCCTATCAAATTCCGTACCTGTCAACAGTGGTATCCCCCAAGGCAGTTCTAGGACCAACTCTCTTCATACTCTACATCAGTGGTTCCCAACCTTTTTTTCACCCCGCACCCCTAAAGAAATTTCACTCAAACCTCGCACCCCCTGGAATAAAAACGCCAAAAATAGCCAATATCCTATTATTTACCTGGACTTTTCTCGCACGCCCTGGAATATCGTCTCGCACCCCCAGGGGGTGTGAGCACCCCAGGTTGGGAACCCCTGCTCTACATAAATGACCTCTGTGATCATATTAAGAGCAACTGCGTTCTCTTCGCTGATGATGTAAAGCTATTCAACACCACCAACAACACTACTATCCTTCAAAAAGACCTCAGCTATGTATCAGAATGGTCAAACAAATGGCAACTTCAAATCTCAACAAACAAATGCTCTGTTCTACATATTGGCAAAAAAAATCAGAAAATAAAATACAGGCTGAATAGTTAAGACCTTGTTGATGATCCAAACTCTGTCAAGGATCTTGGAGTACTCATCTCTAATGATCTAAGTGCTAGAGTCCACTGTAACTACATAGCCAAAAAGGCATTAAGAGTTGTTAACCTAATCCTATGTAGTTTTTTCTCTGGTAATATTACATTAATAACTAGAGCATACAAAACATTTGCTAGACCAATACTCGAATACAGCTCATCAGTCTGGAACCCACATTAAGTATCTGATATTAACACAGTTGAAAAAGTCCAGAAATATTTCACAAGAAGAGTTCTCCACTCCTCTACTCGTTGCAGAATACCTTATGTCACCAGACTTGGAATTCTAGACATAGAAAAGCCAGAACTACACTGCCTTCGGTCCAATCTAAATACAGTATATAAAATTATACATTGCAATGTCCTACCTGTCAATGAATATTTCAGCTTCAACCTTAGCAACACAAGAGCAAACAATAGATACAAACTCAAGGTTAACCGCACCAAACTTGATTGCAGGAAACACAACTTCAGCAACAGAGTGGTCAATGTCTGGAATACTCTACCTGACTCTGTGGTTTCTTCCCCAAACCCCCAAAACCTTAGACTTAACCTTAGACTGTCTACTATTGAACTCACCCTTTTCCTAAGAGGTCTGAAGGGGGCATGCATAAGTGCATCAATATGCCTACCGTCCCTGTCTTTTTGTTTCTTTTTATTTTATCCATTCCATGTATTCATAACTATGTTTATACTTATATCTGCTATCTTATAATCGCTTGACAAATAAATAAATAAATAAATAAATAAAATAAATTTCAACCACCCTGAAATCTTAGTTTGTTTCCTTTCGATCCCGGGGAGAAAAACAACAATTCCGCGGGAATGAAGCTACTGAGGTAATGAGAAGGGATTTTTTTTTCTTAATGGTTGTCGCGTTTGTGTATCTCTTCCTTCCTTTTCAAATCACTTCGTTCTGTCATCTTCCCTCCCACGGCTGATGGCGATACTGCCAAGAGAAACGAGGCTCCTAAGTTAGGCATTCCGCCGACGATTAAGCCAAACAATCGCAGTTTCCGCGAAGACTGTTTTTTCTTGCTTACCAACGAGGAGCAACCACACAACGCGGTCGCTGCCCAGCTTCGGCGCGCGCTCTCTTTCCCGTTTTTGGAATTCTCCCGCCAAAAGCCCGCCGGGGGGCGCTTTGTGATGACCTCATCAGTGAGGAAGCAGCCATCTTGTCGGGCACTTTAAGAGGACGTCAGTCGTTGATCCCGGAAGGCTGAAGGGGGACCAGGTCGGTGTTGAAAAGCGGGCTAATTGTGTAAATTTTGTACGTGTTTCTGGAAAAGTTAGCAGTGATGATTTCTTATTTGGCGCCTTTTAGACTCGTCAGTTATTATACCATAATTTGTGATCTTTTAGAGATTAAAGACTGAAGCTGGTGTGCATGACCAGAACTCTTCTTAAAAATGAGTGAGCCAGAACTGTTGTTGGATTCCAATATTCGATTATGGGTGGTGCTTCCCATAGTCTTCATCACCTTCTTTGTGGGGATGATTCGTCACTATGTATCCATCCTTCTCCAGAGTGATAAAAAGCTGACTCAGGAACAAGTGTCTGACAGGTAAGAGGTGTCTTAAATAGTTGACGAGTGTCTCTTTAAATAATAATTATAATATACTATGTGCTACTGCCGCAAAAAACAACAGCACAATTTTCAATTGGTCCAAACAAAAACAAGATTTTCTTTGGGAGCTTACAGCATCCATACTGGTTTTTGCTCTGTTTCCAAGCATCAAATGAGGTGATATTTATTATCCCTAAAATTCATCTTTGCCATGGGCCTAAGGTATCTTAATAACTGTTGCCTCCTACATGAGCTTTTGAGAACTTTGAAAAATACACTGTATTTTTATGTACAGGCTCATGACATAGCAGAGTGCCTTCTGTCTGACTGCATCTAAATTATTGGACTTGTCAGTCTATATGAGATAGTTAAATCTCAGTGTTTGAATTAAAATATATATTGTGATGATTATACATAGAACCCATTGTTTTTATTACAGATTTAGTTAAAAAATCATGAGACAGACAAATGTATTACCCTTTTAATACATTTGCCACATATAATTATTCTTGCCATATATAAAAGCAAAAGATCCAAGAATGAATGATAGTGTTAATTTTTGTGATCGGCATCTGTCTAGAAAGGTTTGTTTTAAATATGTAATTTAAAGTTTGTTTATACTAGATAAATGAAATCAATAAATTAACACACAACTTAATTGATGGTTTACACTGGAAAATTAAAAGAAATTACATAATGAGCCTTGAATTATAAAATTTTGTATAGACGTGGAGTTAAAAGGTAGTTGGTAAATATGGTAATATCAAAATATGTGAAGCTTGAATGAGAATAAATAGAATGTTACTGAATATAGTTCAACACTGATCACAGTGAAAAATAAAGATGTATGATATCCTCTTTATTGTTTAATTTATACATTGATAAATGTACAAAGGATTATTATTGTGCCATTAGGAGATGTATTGCTTAGAGATGTGAATGTGCACATAGTTTTGTATGCAGCAACACAACACTGAGAACCTACATAATTTATAGCAGATGTTAAATACAATAAAAATCAATATATTGATTTGGTGTGTGTGTGTATTCTTAAGTTTTTGCGGGTACTTACAAGTATGGTATTCAGCTTTGTTCGGGTATTTTCTCACGTTATTATAGTTGTGCTTTTAAAGTTGTAGCAACGTTTCGGCAGAATCTCATCTGCCATCATCAGGCTTCTGTATTGTGTTCGTCTGTGAGTCAGACTTTCACAGCTGTTTCTGTTTTAACTTTGGTGCTAGCCTACTGCTGTGCCAGAATGGTTTTTTTCTTCAACCTGATTGGTTGGGAGTCTTGGTCTGTGTTTATTGGTCTTGGAGTTTGCTGTGTTCTGCTTGATTGGTGTTTCTAATATCTTCTGTCTGTTTTGTGGCTCTTTTTGTGTCTTGATTGGCTTGCAAGGTTGTGTTCCTGTATTGGAGGCTTTTAGTGTAGCTTGGCTCCGAGTAAATGGACGGCTATCATTTATTAGGAAGCTAGGTTTCATCTGGGTGCCTGGTTGGGGTGTGTTTGAGCTGGAGGTATCAGGGGGGATCTGTTTGTGCCCAGGTGTTTGCCTGGCTTGTGGTGTGGAGATTTTTTTGTTTGTGAGTGCAGGCTTCCAAATAATTGACAGTCTGGTGGAATCATCTCTTCTATTCATGCTTTCAGGTCTTTTTTCAATCTCTATGGCTTCTCTGATAATTCTGTGGCTGGGGTTTTCTATAGTGGCTAGGGTTTTGGTGCTATTGAAGCTGATGCTATGACCTGTAGCTTTCATTTGTTGGACTAGCGAGGAAGTGTGTTCCAGCTTTTTGACTGCATTTCTTGTGTTCATCTGGGCGGGTGCTTATTCTTCTATTGGTCTGTCCAATGTATGTGGCCGGGCATGATGCACAGGGGACTTCATATATGCCTTGTTTTTCCAGGTCAATTTTATCTTTGGGGTTTCTAAGGATGGCTGCTATTTTTCTGTCTGTTTTGAAGGCAGTCTTGATGTGATATCTGTGCAGTATCTTACTAATTTTGTCTGTAGTACCTCTTATGTAGGGCAGGACAGCTGTTCCATAGGTCTGTTCATCTTCTAGGTCTCCATTATGCCTCAGTGTGTTTTTGTGGATCAAGCCAGTGATTTTGCTTTTGTGGAAGCCATTGGCTGTCAGTACTTTGAAATATATAGTAAAGACTTGAAATATCTGATTGTAAATGTATTAACAGTGGCTAGGATTGTATTTGCCAAAAACTAGAAAAATGAGAAAACACCATCACAGGAAGAAATCATTAAGGAAATATTGGAATGTGCTGAAATGAGTAGATTGATATTTGAAATTAGAGAACAAGAGAATAAGCAATTTTATAAAATTTGGGATCTATTCTATCAATGGTTAGACAATAAAATACAGTAATGAAATATGTAGACTTTTAGAAAATAATAAATATATAAAGATGTACTTTTTTCTTATTGTATCTACAAAACGATTTTAGGATAGATTTGGGGTGATAATATGAACTGTTATAAAACAAACTAAGTAAATTATGATTATCTTGTAAAACATGAATAAATAAAAGTATAGTCAAATGATTGATTAATAATGATATTAAGGTGTTTAATTTTTGATTGAAAATATGATATTATATGCAATGTAATTGTAATTGAAGACTACGAAATGGAAGCACAAAACAATTTGTAAACCAACCGGCACACTGTATGTATGTATATGGAAGATGGCTTGATGTTTTTATGTTTTGTTTGTTTATGTTTGTTTTTAAAAACCAGTAAAAACTTAAATAAAATAAAGAAAGAAAGCACTCAGTTGTTACTTCACCTAAAGGAAGCGCAAACAAATCCTATTTCTTAATAGCTTATTGCAAGTAGAACAGCTATGAAATAAATGAAATAGGCACCAAACTTCATGATTTCCACAAAATAGCAGACTGATTCATAACTGTTAAGCTCTATCTTTAAATGTTTAAGGCTTGTGTTATCTTAAACATAAAACTGTTTATGGAGGATGTAATTCATGAAGGCATTATTAAAGGTAAATATAAAACATTGTTTGACGGTGTCAGCATAAAAGAAGGAAATAGTTCTCAATTAACACATTGATATTGACATATTGCTCCATGTCTTTCCTTAATATTTTCAAGACAATGTTAAGTGGTAAATGAAAACTAGTCTTGTTAATGTCATTAAGATATTTTCTCACAGTTTGCCCAAATGTAACATATACAAGTGCATCTTTTTGCTGGTTTCTTGTTTTCTTTCTTATTTTATGTAATGGTCTTGTTTTGTTTCAGTCAAGTTCTCATTCGAAGTAGAGTCCTCAGAGAAAATGGAAAGTACATTCCAAAGCAGGTATGTAAGAGGTTCCTATTTGTGAAATTGTTATTATTTTGTGTTGAATTTAAAAGCTATTACGTATGTTTGCCTGATTGACTAAACCAGATCTTCCAGTAAACATAGTTATGGTACTAACGGTGGTTCCTGTGCAAAATGAATGAGAAATCCACCCATTTCCAATTAACTAGTTCCTGTTCATGTTAGCTAATGTTCCAGCTACCATTGTTGTAATTAGCTGGGTATCTTTATCAGACTTATTACTATTTTTATTTTTTTCATGTAGACTTGTTAATAAAAATACTTATTTTTAATACTTAGCTTCCCTCTCAGCTTTTCATATCCTTTCATATTTAACAGCTGCAGGGAGTGAAAACAAAATCTGGATTATCAGAAATCTTGCTATATGGTGTTACATATAATGACTGCAGCTAGGATCACCTTTACACAGTGTTGGAAGAAAGAATACCATCCGAAGGCCTAGTAATTAAAAAAAAATTAAATGTGTGGAAATGGATAAGTTGACTATAGAATTAAAAGGAAAGGATTCTAAATATTATGCAATATGGGAGAAATGGTACGATTGGATAGAGAATAGAAATAAGAAAAGAAAATGTATATTATAGATGTATAAGATATAGAAATAGAATGTATAGACTGTATTGGATATGGAATGTAGTTGTATAAAAATGTCACAGCATTGAGATATGTAAAAAAGAGAAATGTAATAAAAATATAAAACTAAAAGAAAAGAAAGAAATCTTGCATCAAAAATAACACATTTTGTGCCTAGTTCTGCATCTTAGAAACCAAAAGAGAGAAAGTAACAATTAATTCACATCCTTTACCCTGATCAACCAGAATAGATTTGGAGAACTTTTGCAGAGCTTACAAATGGGTACAAATTGTGTTTAACAAATTTGTTGTAGCCACTATTGAGGGGCTAATCTTTGGGAGTACAAGGCCTAATTATGTTAAAGCTATAGGCTATGGCAATGATGGCTAACCTTTTGGGCTCTAAGTGCCCAAAGTGTGTGTGCGCACGCATGCCCAAAATGCAATGCACGTGATCCCCCATGCATGTGGCCTGCCTCCCGTGCATGCAGTCCATCCCCGTGCATGTGTGGCAGAGACCTGGAGACCAGCTGGCTGGCGAGAGGCACGCATGCATGTGCAATGTAGCTGAGCTGGGGCCATAGGTTCGCCATCACAGGCTATGCTGGGGGAAAAAACCTATTCCCAGTAAAAATAGGAGTTAAGCTTCTTTGACATCAGGGCCAAACATTGACATAGGGATAGATTCTCAGGGTCTCTCTAAGGAAAGTGAGGTGGCACCTTTACATTTGAACTTTTTAGAGCATACAAAATACATAGGAAAATCCTATTCCAAATGGAAATTAAATTAGGGTTAGAGTTAAAATTTCCTTGAAGTCAGGGCCAAAAACCAACCTCAGGCTTAAATTCACACAGGCTCTGGCAAATATGTGTGGGTGGTTTTTTGTATGTTTGGCCTATTGCTACAATTAACCACATGGGAAAATTCCATTAATTAAACGGATTAGATTCAGGGTTAGGCTTTTGAAGTCAGGGCTAAAAACTGATGTCAGGATTATTATTCACAGAGGGTCTTTAAGGAAAGTGAGGTTCATTGGGATGTATTTGTGAGCATAGTAAAATGCATGGGAAAATGCCACTCCCACAGAAAATTAAAATAGAGTTAGGCTTCCTTAAAAACAGACCCAAGTCAAGTCTGAAAACTGGTATCAGGGTTAGATTCATAGAGGTTCTCTAAGGAAAGTGAGGGTGACAGTTTTTCATTGGGAACTTTTTTGGCTTTTGAGAACATACATAGGAAAATCCCATTCCCAGTGCAAATTAAACTAGATTATGATTCCATTTAGGATTAGGCCTCCTTGAAATCAGAGTCAATACCAACACCAACTGCATCTTTGGCGCAGTGGTTGAATTGCAATATTGCAAACAAACTCTGCCCACAGCGTGGAGTTCAGTCCTGACAGGGCTCAAGATTGACTCATCCTTTCATTCTTTTGAGGTTGGTAAAATGAGAACACAAGATTGTTGGGCGCAATATGCAGATAATGCTTCTACATTGTAAATCACCCAGAGAGTGCTGTAAAATGTTGTGGGGTGATATATACACCTAAATGCTATTCTTATCAGAGTTAGGTTTGCAGAGAATCCTTAAGGAAAGGGAGAATGACAGTTTTACATTAGAACTTATTTTGGACCTCAGTGAAATGCATGGGAAAATCATATTCCCAATGGAAATTAAACTAGTTACTGGGATTTAGGGTTGGTGTTAGAATTATGCTTCCTCGGAGTCAGGTCAGAAAGCTGACATTCAGAGGTTCTCTATGGAAAGTGAAGGTGACAGTTCTTTGTTTGGACTTACTTGGGGACCTCAGTAAAATGGGTGGGGAAGTCCCATCCCTAATGAAAATTAAACTAAAGGTGGAAATAAGCTCTGGGTTACCCTTTTTTGAGGTTAGGGCCAAGAGTCAATACCAGTCTTAGATTCACAGAGGCTCTTAAGGAAAGTGAGGGTAACATCTTTCCATATGGACTTATTTTTGGACCGCAATAAAATGAATTGCAAGATTCTATTCTGAGTAAAAATTAAAAGAAAAAAATATTGATTGTTTTGAGATTATTCTTAGAATGTCCGTTCTCAGGAAGGTTCAATATACAGTACTTCAATCTCTTTGAAAGGTAACATTTTATTATTATTAATATGCACATCCAGGCCCATGAGGCAATCATATCTGACATCTGCTAATTTAAAATGCTGAACAATGAAAAGTAGGGAAGAGGACAATCCTCCAATCTTTTTGGTACTTGGTACTATTTCCGAATGAAGAACCTGATGATGAATTATTTAATGAAGATCTTGTTAAAAATACATTTCAGTTGTGTAGAAGGTGATTATATTTTACTAACTGAAGAACTGGGAACACCATACATTTTGAAAGATATAATCAGCTGCTTTTTCATTTATGCTGTGTATAAGCTGAGTGTCAAATAACATCAATATCAAGAAAAAAAATGAAATAATGCAGTAAGGTTATGTTGAAAACTCTGGAGATGACCTTTAAGTCCAGGAAACAGCCTGTGAGAAAGGGCAGATCATGAAACAGACTCCCATCCCATCTGGAGATATACTTTCTTGATATAGGGTCTAATAATATACCCATGTTATGCAAGGTTATACAACCACTCTTTAAGCACTCTTTTAACGTTTTGCCTGTTATACCATCTTCACTACAGGTTTACTATGATTAAAGTTTTTCACATTTATGACCTTTTTGTAATTTTTTATGCATTTCTTTCACTTCTGTTTTATTTTTCTGGAAGATCTTTGTTTAATCCTTTTCATCCAGTTGTATTTTTTTAAAAAATGTATTACTGTGTATTTGTAGCTTTTTTCTATATGCACATCATATAACATTTTCT
The DNA here is from genome assembly GCF_049901715.1 of Pseudonaja textilis. NCBI lineage: Eukaryota > Metazoa > Chordata > Lepidosauria > Squamata > Elapidae > Pseudonaja > Pseudonaja textilis. The sequence continues at coordinate 64,116,468 of NC_141991.1, read as the reverse complement.
CTCATTTTCATGTTTGTAGCTATCATTTTTTTATATTTAGTTTTCCTTATTCACAGTTCTTTCACTTCTTCATTCTAGCAAGTGTTCATATTTTCTGTTAGCATAACTACACGCTCTTCCTGTCATACTGGAACATAGTTTTATCACCTTCCCCTAACATCCACTTTCTAGTCATTCTGTTGTGAGATTAAACCCAGTCTTTGATAAATGTCTTTTTGCCTTCAGTCCTTCCTGACCCGGAAATATTATTTCAATAATCCTGATGATGGCTTCTTTAAGAAAACTAAAAGAAAGGTAGTGCCTCCTTCCCCAATGACAGGTATGTAAGAAGCCTTTCTGAAATAGTTGCATTCATGATATTAGAAACATTTAGTTTTGTTTCAGGCTTAGAAATAGCTATTTCTAATTTGATTTGATGGCTGATTTATTTAGACAAATAAAACAAGCTAGATATCTTGCATGATAAGTCTTTCTCCTTTAATTCTTGAAAATTGTGCAGAATCATCTGAAGAGGGATAGTTTCCCTTTATTATCTCTCTCTCTCTTCAGATAACACATAATACTAGAGCTCGGAACACTTTAGAGTAACAAATACAGTTGAATGATTCAGGAACTTGCATTGTGATTATTCTTTCTACTGAATATCAAGCAATCACTGACTATGGTTTAAATTGTGATTTAAGCAAAGCATTCTAAATACAGTCTGAAACGGGCTTGCTTTATAGTGGTACATTTCAGCTATAGTTTAGTTTGACATTCTGGTTTGCTGGTTCTCAAGCAGCCCCTGTTGTCCTGTCCAACAGAGACTGCTTTCTGGAGTAGATGCAAAATCAGACCATTCTGTCAACAGCATTTCTGCCATTCTGGAATTCTACACATATAGGGAATTATATGAATCCAATGAATCCTGATTAATTTAACATTTTTTTATGTATGAGGCTCTGACCTCAGTCATCATATTTTTTTTCCTATCAATTTAAAATTTAAATGAATTAAACAGTAAGTGGCAGGGATATTTAACCTCCAGAACAAAGTCACGGTGCCCTCTACTTTAGTACTCTAGTCTATAAGATTGACAGTGTAGTCATCATGGCTAAAGCTAAGTTAAGCTCCTTCTTTCAAACAAATGTAGTTATCATTTACTTGAACTTTCCTCTAATTGTTTTGCAAGAATAATATGTTCCAACTTCTTGAATGGGATAAAGCAGTTTGTGCAATTTCAGATTCTGATCCTAATAATTAAGACTTTGCTACCATTTACTGTTTTAAAAGCTACTTTACCCAATTAATGCCCTTAAAATGAGAGGCCATTAAAAAGAACAACTGAGATCTATTAATTTATGTATGTACATCTTAAGGGTACTTATACAGTACTTTTTATTTTTAAACAAGTTAATTTTAAAACAATTCCAAATGAATTTAGGCTAAAAAAAAACACCACTCATTAATTTTAGTGAAAGAAATTCACAGGCTGTTTATAAAAGATGTGAAGACTTTTCAGTGTTAGGCTGGTGTAGCTGAAATTTTTTAAGAGATATTGACAATGTTTACAAGAACGGTAGCTTATAGATAGGCCTACAGGCCAGTCATTCTCAAAAAGCAATTACTATTTAATTATTTGATTTTTATCCTATCTTTCATTTAAGACCTCATGACAAGGTACGTAACAGTCCCTCAATTAACTTTTCCCCACATAAGAATTTAATCTGTGGGGTAGATTGTCCTGAGAGTGATTCATGCAAAGTCAACCAGTGACCTTCTGTAAGTGAGGGTGGACTACTCTTAACACTTTAATCGTTGTACCAGGCTGACTTGGCTAAATAATTAAAATGGAGATTAAGTCAGGGTGATCTTTTGTTTCATTCTGTTTTTGTATTCAAAGCTTTTCAGAAATCCTTCAGTGGAGACAAACTGCCTTATTTTCACTTGAACTTTGTTTGCCTTGCAGATCCTACCATGCTGACAGATATGATGAAGGGGAATGTAACAAACGTGTTACCTATGATTTTAATTGGTGGTTGGATCAACATGACCTTCTCAGGCTTTGTCACGAGTGAGTGTCAATCTAGGGTTCCAAACCTACCTCCAAAAACCCTTGAAATACTTTGCATGCAAGATGTGGCATTCTAGAGATCCTCTACAATTTTTTTTTTTTTGGGGGGGTTGTTTCGATTTTTTTTATTAAGTAAGTACCATCTTGTGAGTGTCAACGCTTAGGGATCACATAGATTTTTTTCAGTGTCTAACCTGGTCTCTCCACAGTGCACCTATTACCCCTGTAACTGAACCCATCCACCTTGCTGATGGTCTTCCTGTTTCCTTCCACCCTGCCTAACATTAGAGCCTTCATATAGTTTATCTGAAGTAAGATAATTGGAGCCTTGAGTGAAAATTTTAGATTAATTTATTGGATGATAATTTTTTTTGTTTTGAGGGAGCTATGGGAACCTTGCATAAATAATTGTTAGCTTTAATTTTCTTCTTTGAAACAAAAATTGCAACTTACACTGAGATTGCTTTATGGCTTAGATTATAACATAGTAAATATGAGGAAAGATGATCTTTCTTTTGGAAGTAATTGGAAGAATGTGTTACACAATTTATCTTGCTATTCTCATTTGCCAATACTCTACACTAGCGAAAATGCTTCTGCTTTGTTTTTGTATTAATTTGCACCTTTCTTGACATATATGTAGCACTTGTTACATATTTGCTTTGTTTTTGGAGTTATTTGCTTTATACTTAGTGTGTTTCCTCTGCTTATTCTATTTTTTGAACTTTTCTTGTTTCTCTGTTTTTCAATTTTCCATTCTTTTTGTTTTTCAGTTCTGTTTTAAGCAACTTCTCATAATATATCTCCTTTTATAAGGCAATGTGCCATACAGAATAATTCTCTTTTTAACAGAATTCTTTTTTAAACTTTTGCAGCAAAAGTCCCCTTTCCTCTGACATTGCGTTTTAAACCAATGCTACAACAGGGTATTGAACTGCTTACTTTGGATGCATCTTGGTAAGAGTTTTTCATTCTTTGACCTTATTTGAAGCGGATCTAGGATCTTGTACATGGGGCCCTTATTATTTGAATAACACATAATTTCTTTGATTTATTAGGGTAAGCTCAGCTTCTTGGTATTTTCTAAATGTCTTTGGACTTAGAAGCATTTATACCCTCATTCTTGGCCAAGATAATGGTATGTTATTTTTTGTCATTTAAAAGTTTTACAAGACAAGATAAAAATTCAATCCATTCAATCCTCAGGAGATTACTAATCTATTACCTTTTGAATGAGTCATGACTTGACATAAATTGCATCCATTCAAGAAAATACTTGCTTGTAGCTTTAATTCAAAAGGATTGTGAGAAACCCAATTCATACATACTATGCAATTTGGAATTCATAACTATTATTTTTCTATCCTAAATATGTTTCTCTCTGCTGACTCTGTTTGAAATAATTTAAGTGTTATGATTGCAAATCAAATTATTCATGTTAGTATCTGCAAATTAAAATGTACTTCCTTAGTCCTACTTAGGTGTAAAGCTTTTAGCCTTCAGTTTTAATGCTAAAGAAAACTGAGCCTGTTGTTTATACATAATTGGCTGAACACTGAAAGGATATTTCATTACTTACAGAGATGAATGCTGGTTTATCACCTTCCAAAAAAAATTTTCTGTTAGGGTGCTTGTAGAATATACTATAACTATCCACTTGTTTTCATATTTCTAGCTGCTGATCAGTCCAGAGTAATGCAGGAGCAGATGACAGGAGCAGCCATGGCCATGCCTGCAGATACCAATAAAGCATTCAAGGTACAAGACTTTTTTCCAACTGCTGAAATTAATTCTTCAAATCATAGGTAGCATTTCCTTGAATGTTCAGGGAAAATGCTTTTAAAGAAAGAATAGCTATAGAGCATGCTAATCTGGAATTCATAGCAGGGATGCTTGCTGAATAATTCTCTAGGACAGTGCTTTTTAAAGGTTTTCTTTCAGGACCCTTTTCTACTTTTAAAAATTATTGATGATCCCAAACAAGCTTTTGTTTGCTTGGGTTATATTTATCAATATTTATTGTGTTGAAAATTAAATTTAACACTTTTACTGCATCTCACGATTATCTCATTTAATTTTAGTATTATTTTCCAATATAGGCTGGCAAATAATTTTGATTTCCCAGACCCCTCCCCCCAAGAGGATCCAGGGGCTATATGTTGGAAAACACTGCTCTAGACAATAATTACATTAAAAATTCATATTCACAAAAAGTATTTTTTAACTATACTGAAACTCTTTGGAAATGTATTGGCATATTGCCAGTGAAAATACCATTCACGCGAACTGCTTATTAATTTAGCAGGTATCAAAATATTCAGTTAATTCAGAGCAGCAACTAAGCTCAACAAACTCCATCAGTGCTTTGGAGAGTTTGGGAAGAAACTCACATGACTGAATTTGTTTACGTTGTGAGCACAGTGGAAATATGAGGAATTTACTTGGTAATCTGTAGAGCTACTTCAGTGTTCATTTTTATTGAGAGAAAACGACATCAAAGTCCCTATGAATCTTATTTGGATAAAAGTGATATGTTATGCAAAATGTGGCCATGATTATAATATGTTAAGCATTGGCACCAACTGACATATTGGCCAGGAAGATTGCTGGTTAAAAGTTCAGGCAATTTTTAAATAAGTTAATCATGGATATATACCCAACTGCTCAAATTTAAAACTCGTAAGACATGATATTGAACAAGACCTCTCCATCAATTTCAAAAGAGCCAGGGTAGCTATTTGGTGTATTCTACTGGTCTTATCAGTGCTCTTTTTTTACCATTACAGACAGAATGGGAGGCTCTAGAACTAACTGACCACCAGTGGGCACTGGAGGATGTTGAGGAAGAACTCATGGCTAAAGATCTCCGCTTTGAAGGCATGTTTAAGGAAGAGTTGCAGACATCCATGTTCTGAGGACCTTCATTTGGTTGACATTAAATCAGTTATGTTTAATAGCAGAAGTGTGTTCTTATTCATGACCAGAATAAATTTGATCAGAATTTCTGTGAATTATGTAGCTGCGGGCAAAAAGTCTTGCTTCAAGAGCATCTTCTGAGACTAACTGATGTTTTTGAGTTATCTTAAAACTTGTGCTAATCGTTTTTCATTGATCAAACGTAAACTACTAAACTTGTAGCCCAAGCCAAACTTATTGGAAGAAGAATTTATACGTTGTGGATAGCGGAAATGTATTAAGAGTTCAATACAGTGCTGCTGTATCTGTTAAATGTCGCCATTTCCCAAAAGATGGTTTAATCCTGAAGTTCCTTGACAGCTAGGGCTTAACCCCACTACATTTGAGAAAGTACCTATCCTTAAAGACTTGAATTTAGGTGGTATTTGGTTATCCAGATGTTCAAGTCTTGGAGCTTGGCCAAGAGCCGGATGAAGAGTCACCTTTTCCTTTCTAATTTTTCTCCTGTCATCTAGGTAAACACAGTGCTGTTCCCAAAATGGATAGTAAATTTCACTGTAGTAAATATCACTCACTAGAATAACCTGCATTTTAATGTTAGAATGGAATACTAGTGAAGTATGGATTAGAATCAGATAAATTCCTCTCTTTATTGAGATATGTTTTGATGGATTTTTAGATTTATAGAAAATGGGCTTTCGGTCTTAAATTAATCCATCCTTAAGGGACGAGCATTTAAAGTTTCAACATGTATATGAAATCAGATTCTTTATGAATTATGTTCATAGCTTTTGGAGTAAAGAGTGTTGTGTGTATAATCAAGACAATACATGTTCCTGAGTCCACAAGGCTAAAGCCAGATTGATTGAATAATTTTCTTTAGGTATCAGCCAAAAGTTATACGTGGCTGTGGCTCAGTTGTCAAACTGTGACACTAAAGTAGCAACGCATTAAAAGACAAGTTCAAGATTTTTTAACCGTGTGGTGTATGTACAGTATTTCCAATATTTCTCGTTAGTTTTTGAGAATATCATTGGCCTTGGTCTACCCTTGTTAAGTCTGCAGCCCCATGAACTTCTCAACCAGTGAGTCCTTTGCTGAGAATTCTGAGAAGTGATGCGCATTGCACTTGTTGAATTATGCTGTATCGTGGTTCTGTGCATCAGCAGAATAACAACAATAAGCAGTTCATTACCATTGAAATGGCAGTGCTATATAGCAAGTAAAATGAATAAGCCCATAGATCACATTGTCCCAACGGAAACCTGTGGGGATGCATGTTATATTTAATACTGTTACCATCCTTTTTCTTTCACAAACTAAAAATAGGAATGAGAAGAGGTCCTTTTTTCCTTGTTCCTTAACTCTATCCAAAGTTGAGCAGTTTAGGGAGGCGGGAATTATGAAGGAAGTGAGGTTTAAGCCTTTCTTCCTCTCAGATTGTTCAACTTACTGCAAGCACTGATTTCAAACACTTCAGGTAATATCTTGAGTTGTTGGTTCTGATGAAGTGGGATTTAGGCTTGGCCATGGCCTGTGGACTAGATATTTCCCATTGCTGTCTTGGGGGTGGGGGGGTGGGAGGATATATATATATATGTGTGTGTGTGTGTGTGTGTGTGTGTGTGTGTGTGCGCTGTGAAGCTAGCTATGTCAGTGAAGCCCATAGGAGCATCCCCATACTTTGTTTCTTCTGCTGTAGGCAGGGTTTCTGTTTTAGATTCACAACTTTAATTCTATCTCATGTCTCACGTGAAGATTATTTATTTTGTAATTAAGGTGTGAAAATTGCTTCTTTTTTTTACTTTCAGGGCACCCTTCTATCTAGTTTAGGCTTGTTTAAGTCTACTTTATGCAACCAAATATTTTTTCAGCAGTAATACAACTTGATTTTTATCTCAGTGCCATTTCCTTATGAAGAAAGTAGAAAGCCTCACCTCCCAATAACTTGAAAAATATCCATGAACTCTTTTTTATTGCATGTCTGGGTTGATGGGTATGGTTATTCTGTTCCAGATTCATAGCAAATGTCGTACTTAAGTTGCACTTTAGTAATACACATTTTTATATGATATATAAACAAATTTATACTAGTGTGCTCATATCAAATAATTACATGTCCTTATATCAAATGATTTAAGAAGAACTTGAAGAAAGTAGCATTCTAAAGATTGAATGTTTACTGAAAAATAATAAATATATCTGTAAGGTATCTCAAGTATACATAATGATATATAAAATATCCATCTTCCTGGTAATCATAAAGCAAATCACTAACATGATGGACTCAATTTTAGATTTTTTTGGTGACTTGTTAAGCAAATGCTGTAGTCATAAAGCCCCCCCAGTTATTAAGCAAATGTCACAGTCATTAAGTGAACTGATTGTTCACTATGGGGCACTTTTACAAAAAATGGAAGTAAACACCAGGTTTCAGCAAAATTGTTGTAAATTGTGGTTATGTGACCACAAAATGCTGCAAACAGCCATAAATGCAATGTATTCAAAATGCAGTTATGAAACTGTGTGTGTGTGTGTGTGTGTGTGTGTGTGTACGCGCTTCTGTTAGAACAGAGTTGTAAATCTCTTGGGGGAGGTCTGCTGGAACATTGAACCTCGTTAAATGACCAGTCATAAATCAAGGACTTACCTGTATTTGCTTTATATGAAGAGAGACAGGTCACAAGAAGTCAACTGCAACAGTTGCCAATGATTGAGCTAGAAACCAAACTATAGGTAATGCACCATATACAGAATAGCCTTTTCCCATTCTGGATGTGGATAACATTAGAATTATGTGTATGGATAGAACATTCCCTGGTTCCCTTGTTGACATAATTTTAAGGTAACAATATTTCCACTTAAATTATGCTGGTATTTGTATATGCTCCTTACAAAAGTGGACCTTACTTGAACTGCTGAAAATGTTTATGCCCTTAACGCATGGCCTATTTTTTGCCAAAAACAAAATAGATTAATATTTCTTATAATCATCATTATCCGATAAAGAACATCTTGATGCCTACTGTTTTCTTCAATGGTCAGTAATATTATTTTACCCCTAAAACGGCTATGATAACAGGTAAAAGCTAAAAATCCACCAAATCTTTTAATTTCATTCCAAACAAAAATTTGAGGCGGTTTAGAGAGGATGGAGGAATGTTCTTTTAAACTATACATTTACGATCATGATGAATTACACATTTTTTTCTCTCCTTTCTTTCCTGTCTCACATGAAAGCACATATGCAGCTTGCTTCCCCAGAGTAATTCATCAACTCTAGATGCACAAGTTCCTACCATTAATGAATTTTTAGATATAAAAAATAGATTATTTTACTCCACCACCAGTCAGATTTGTTATTAGTGTTTATGTCTTCTGTGTTTCCTTCTGTGAAATTCATCCCATGATTCAAACCTGTTTTTTTTCTCGTTTAAAGACATGCACATTTGCTGTTTGGCAAAAATTTAAAAAATCGTTATGTCACAAGAAGGCTTATATGCAGTATCTTTTTTGCAATGGAAACTGACCTTGAAGGGTCAGCATTTAATTACTGTTCATTATCTGACAGAGAAGAAAAAAGAAACTTCATGCCAATATTGTAAGTTGCTTACTTTAATTGTGCATCTGGCAAAAGTCAGGATTGCTTGCATGGTTTCAAATGTTACTACCAAATCTTAAAAATAGCTCACACTTCACACCACCTGCCTAGTGAAGCTGGTGCAAGGTGGAGCTGTTTAATCTGTACTCCTCTTCCATATCCAACAAGGTTTCAATGATAGCTTCATCTTCTGGGCTGTGTTCTAGGACCTTTCGGAAAGTGTTCCTCTCACCCAGATGGACAGCTGAGGAGTCATCTGCAGTGGAGGGAAAAGTGCATAAAAAGCTGGTTGTTTGCTCCAGATCCTTCAAAATAACAGAATGAGGGTTTCTTTGCTCATTCTGAAGAAGCTAAAGAATTTCAAACTGAATTCCCATTACAACAACTCTTCTCACATCTATTGTAACAGTGTTGGCTATTTCAAATGTGGATGGGATATACAGTATTTTGAGGGCTTGCCAGTTTGTGAAAAGCTAATGAACTAGGGCCGTGATGGCGAACCTATGCCATGTGTGCTGGAAGTGGCAAGCAGAGCCGTCTCTCTGGGCATGCCAGCCATTGGCCGTTGCTCTTCCGGGAGTGTATGCGTGCATCAGCCAGCTAGTCTTTAAACCCACATGTGCATTAGAAACCGGAAGACCTGGTGGCTGGTGCGCATGCACGCCAGGAAGCTAAACTTCCACTTTCTGGCGCTCCCACGTGCACACGTTGGGGAGCTGCTGTTCTGATTTCTGGTGTGTAGCCACCACTGAACTAGAGGCAAGAATCTAACACATGCATTTATGGAAACAAAGTTCTAAAGGAACTTTGGCCTTCCCATCACATATTTCTATCTTCCCACTTTTAAAGTTGTGTTTTTCAAGCCAATGCAAAATTAGCCATTGCTATTTTTCAGAGCATGGCTTTTTAAAATCCTTATTTTGCATTCATTTTGTGCTTGACATCCGTATTAAAACAAAATTCTGCAGAAAACTTGATGTTCATATTCTTTTTGCTTCTTTAAGCATGCAGTGCTAATTCCCTTCATGGAACCAATTTTTAAAAAGAGCTATGGAACAGAGGAAATATTGCTTACCAGCAGACATATCTTCATGATCCTTTGGATTTTCTGGAGGAACATCACAGGAAATTAGGTTTGTTTCTGACTTCATGGATCGTTCATCAGTTTTGCTGAACAGCATAAAAACACCTTAACTGAACACTAGACCAGGACATTTCCCATTGTAAGAGAAACATTTGAAAACAATCCAACCAATTTCACAAACAAATGAATTTTATCCCAGTATTCAAGTAATACAGATGTCTCAATTTTCAGGTATGCTATCCAAATTCATTCAGTGTAGCTATTTTTATACATTAAGGCAGGGCTCTCAAACTCCTGGCCCACGGGCCGGATGCATCACATGCTGGCCAAGCCCATGCCTGGTTTAGTGAAGGGGGAAAAAGTCCCAATAGTCACGTGATGCCACTTGTGATGCCATGAGGTTGACACCCCTGCATTAAGGCATAAGCCCATATAATTTGTGCCTAGTAAGATGTAAAGATACCTCCCCGAGCACTTTCCCAAACTGTCTTTTCAATGTCTTCTTAGTTTTACCTGAACATATTTTTATATACAATTTTTAAGAACCGCATCATTATAAAAATAAAAGCTTTTTTTTTTTAAAGAAATGCTTCTTAGTTTGAGTTTGGTCATTGTGAATTCTGTTGATCTCTACTAAAATACAAACCAGGCAAACCTTAGCCTCCAACTCCCTTACCATAACAAATACCTGCTGTATTGTTTTTTTTAACATGTGGCTTGCTCTTTGAATAATGATCATGATGTAGGGGACTAATAAAAATAGAATACCAATGAACAATGCAATGATAATTTTAAAAAGTTATATAATGATTGTGCCATTTATTTAGGGGGCTTTTAACATCATTATACTTCAGGCTACCACCAACTGCCGTATGATGGATATGATCAATTCCATCTTCTATGTTATGGATGTCCACATTTCACAGAATAAGGAGCATTGATTCAAAGGGCTGGTCTTTTTTACCCCTGTGGAGCCCACTCTAGCAAGTTTGAGCTCAACCTGTCCTCTTAAGGATGTCTTGCAAAGCCTGCCGTCTTAAAATAGCATCTTAGCGATCGAGATTTCATCTGGAAACTGATACAAGTTCATCCTGTTTCAGTTTACAATGAATAAAATGTATTTGCCTGCTGGTAAGAGACCAATATGGAGTTTACTAATTTTCTCTTGGCAATATATTCCAGAGTTGATGAGCTGAGTGAGATAGCAAATTTTGACCAGCAAATTAGGTTATGGTATATATCCTTTGATTTTGCTTTGTGTTGTTTTTTACCATTTGATCTTGGGCGTCAAAATGCCCGGAGTCAACTCTAGCATCTATCTACCCTGTTCTTGATTTGCAGGAGCCAAAGTTGTCAAAAGAAATTCAGATGCTGCTCTTATATAATATCACAAATCAAGCCTGTGACGGCAAAGCGTACCTTACTTGTCCTTTCTTCCATCTCTCACTGTCTTGTAGGCTGATTAAATACTGCTTGTCAGCCATAAAGATTGGGGAGTGCAACCATGTATTTTCCTTACTCATCAATGGTTCCCGTTTGGTACATGCAATACTCGAGGTTACCGTCACTGGAAAGAGATTTGACCTAAGGAGGGGATTCTCTTTTTCAGGAGAAGAGACTGCTGAAGATGGCTGGGGGTAATACACAGTTGGAGATATTACCTCTCCCTTAGAATTAAGGATATCTACATTAGGGGGTGTAGAAAGTTGCACTATTGGCAAATCAGAGTCCTGGTTGTTGCTGGCATCTTGGGAAGGAAGGAAAGGAATGGAGAGATCTTCCATTGCTCGATCAATAGCTGCTGCTAGCTCCTTACGGCACCTACTTAACTTTTCAGACATCTCACCTGAAAGGGAAAAATAGCCAATTGTCCAGAAGTCTGATTGCTTATAGAAAGTTGTAATTGGAGCAAACCTATAATATTCCTCTGCCAGTCCCCTCCTAAAACTTGTAGACTGGTACTTCGTTTGGTCATTCATCTCTATATATAAAACTGGGAAGATTTATACCTCACTCTAAGCATGGCTTTCAACACAATAATAAACAAAAGCATTTTGTCAATGAGGATATGTTGTTATTTTAATCTAAATGGACACTCTATTTGGACATGGCATAGAGACCATTTAGGGTTTGTGCAAGCCACACTTTATAACATATAGGCTGTGAAAATGGCAACAATTGATTTATAAAAATCCAAATAATAGCAGTTTGGGGAGCAGGTAACTTACAAACAGTGACAGTACATTATTAACCAATTTTTTGGCTTAATTCTTATCTGATCATAGCCATACCACATTCATACAGTACAGTTGTTTAGCAATGTCTGAACCAGGTCACTTTGATCTCTCCCACATTCTCCCTCAAAATTTGGAGGACATCCATCTCCCTCCTAGAGTGATTTGCTGAATTATGACTGTGATACTTGAGTGCATTCTTTATAATGAATCTGAACATAGCATAAACACCAGAGATAAATTTTAGTTTTCTCTAGGTCTCCCTAAAATACTTCCGGAAGTTAATTCAGAAGATATAAACTTTGACCAAGAAATGATGGCTTCATATCTTCTCCCAGGCATTCAACCTGTTGAGACAGCCTGACTCAATCATTACCTATCAGATTATAATAAGGAGAAAGGAAAAAGAATCATAAGCAACCCCCTCAGCAACTTTGGAGAAAGATTGATCACAATTGTTGTTAAGACTTATTAATGACCCATCTAAGCTTTGTGAATAGTTTTTTTTAAAAGTGGTCATCTGCAATTTATCTTAATATTGTGTTGCTTCAAAAATTTTATGCCCCTATTCTCTTTAAGTTTATTTTTACTACTTATATAAAATCTTTTCTGAAGTTTTGCATTCTCTAGAAATCCCATAATCTGTTCATAAGATACAAAGTATCTAAGCAATCGCTTGTGATGATATCATCAAAATGTAAGGGATGCCTAATCGACTTTAAGGGTTTTATAGGCCAGTGCCCTTTGTAATCCAAGTTTGGGATCCACCAGACCTGTTTATCAAGGCTTCCCAAATGCAAGACAAGTACAAGATAAAAGACCAATTGCACAAATCCTTTTGTTTAGCAAGAAAGTCATAGGCTGAATTGAAAGCTTCCCAGCTAAGAGCTTGGTGCCCCTCCTCTCCCTGTGAAAGGTTTCAACTGTCACGGAACCTTTGTTTCTACTAGAACTTTCCTCCAAGATGGGACTTACTGCTTTCCAATAGCAATTTATTATTAATAAATATTACTTATTTAGTTAATAAAAAGAATTATTTTCTTATTTGAATCTGATAAACCTAATCAGAACTGATCTGGATACTAAAAAGAAATATCTTTATTGTCTGTCCCAGTGCTTCAGAAATCATTGCATATAACTCAACATTGTAAGCCTATTTCAGATAATCATTAGTCATTTTTCTCCATAAATGGCCTCAGTTAGATGACAGTCTTAAAATTGTAAAAGGATTGACGAATCTTCCTAGGAAGTGAGATAAGTAGACTTAAGTCAATCCAAAATTCTTAGTAAGATTAATTTCCAAGAAATAGAGAATGAAATCCTCCCTTAGAGGCCAAGAAACGCTGTATAAATTTACAATTCTAGTTTCAGAAATTACTGAAATTACATACACATTGCAGCTAGCTACTACTATATTCCAAGTTAAAGGGAAAAGGTTGCTGCACCTTTGGTATGGCTTGATAGAGGCATTACTATTCAATCAGGTAATGAGTCAGATCCTAGGATATACTAGAAACCCTCATTCTCCACACAGAAATACCAAAGAGAATATATTTTGTGCAATCTGTTCCTCTTTATTTTATTCTTTATCTTTACACAGTAAAACAATCCAGTGCTAGTCTAAAAGTGATCTTGATACTATACAGTATGTACACACCAGCTAAGATTCAGCCTGGTCAGAGGCAAATCAAAATTCCTAATACCATTTGTACAGCATTTAGAAGAAACTTACTTCTATGTACTTACTCTCTGATCATACTTAAAAACAGTGAAGATTTTTGCTTCAGTATGCAACAGAAATATATACGGTTATAGTTAATTATAAATTGCTTTTTGCATTTAAATATTTATTCCATTATCTCTCCAAATATTACATTTAAAAGAATTATAACCCAGAAAAACAGAAAAAAGCAAAACCATAAAATGTAATTTGACATTAGCGTTTAAATAATTCCAGCTCCTTTTCTCTGCCCCATATGTGCAAGAAAATATATGCAGTTGAGATAAAACCTCAAACCAGTTTAAAAATTTGGAAGCACAAGCAACTCAACCAAATAATAATTTCAGTGCTTTAGAAGAATCACCTGCAAATCTATATGGTAATCATTGGAAATTTGAATATGAACAGAATAAAGCTGACAGCAATGATTCTTCCTCTGCTAAAATCTAGAGAATATTTGATCACATCTAATAAATTCTGCAAAAATAATATTGGGTCACTGGTGACTATAGCCTGTGGGAATGCAGAGAAAAGCCTACATAAAATTTATTTGTGAAAGAAATGATTCTCAAAAGTGTTGAATGAATTTTTGGAACATACTGTCAACAGAAAACGGAAATAATTTCATGAGGAATTAATGTGATTTCAAAGCCATTTCCATTAATAACAAATCTCTTCATTATAATGTGGCATTTCAGGGGATTACTGAACTCTCTTAGTTTGTATAGATAAGCTACTACCAAGTACATTAGGGCTTAGTGAAAAGGATGTGGATTAAAAAGACACATTAAGACCATTTTTCTTTGGTAACTTTTAATTGATGTGGTAATGGATAAACAGAAGGGAAATTACTCAAATAAATAGGAATAAAATGATGGGAAATAAAATGAATGGCTGAAACACATCCAAAATAATTGGATTTTTTTTTTATGGCCTTCATAACAGAAAGGGATTGAGACCTTTATGTGATGCTGATAAAACATTGCATAAATGTGGAGAAAAGGTGTCAAATGAGCATAAAGCATTGCGATCAGATGAACATGAAGAATAGGGTTTTTGAACATTGCTACAGGAAGGAAATATTATCTGTATATTACTTCTAAAGGATTGCTTTATAGGCATTGAGTCTGAGCATATGGAAACTATTTTTGCAATACTTCTTCGGTAATAACTTTGGACCAGGAGAAATACTTTCTCAAAAAACAGTCTGATAATGACATGTCCAAAACGGATTGACACAATGTTGTGGTAATATGTGCTAATCAAACTGAAGCTGATGTCCACATATTGCACTTCCTCAGCACACAGATATCTCCAAGATTGTACACTGTTCACAATGCATGAAATTACACAATTTGAAGTTGCAAACCAACACAGCCATCTTTTTCTTAACGTGCATTGCTCCAGTCATATAGCAGTTCTTAATTCCACACAATCTTCATAATACAAAATCAGATTTAGACAACGTTTTATTTTATTGAACAGTTAAGATAGAATTTGATTAAAAACTCTTAGGTTAGAGAATATGCCCAAGTTTGCCATCTTATTGCTTCCTCTATTTTTCAGTGCTGAGGCATCCTGCGTTGTCCAGTAGCCTACAGGGGTTCAAAATAAGTCCTCAGATATATTTTTATATTAGAGAATATCCACACAAATTCAATTAGTATCCATGCCATCACATTCTTCAGATTCTGATTCCATGCTTGGGCAAAAAGAATGGCTCCCCTTGAGCTTGACATCTCTGCGCTGGTAAAACAGTACATAGGCTGCCTTTGTCTGGAAGAAAATGATTGAAAATAATAATAATAATAATAATAATAATAATAATAATAATAATAATAATAATAATAATAATAATAATAATAATAATAATATATATATATATATATATATAAAAAATCAATACCTAACAGAAAAATTGTAATGAAACTAGCCTGTAAAGCTCCAGGACTCGAATCTCTGAAATATACATATACATGTCTACACAGAAGTCTTGACATCTTCTCTGGCAGCCTCCTCTAAGTGCTACCACTATTGAAATGTGGCTACTCCCTCACAGGACCAAATTCCTTAGAATTGGAAGGACCAAGGACTCATTGATAAACTTTCTAAGGTTGAATTTGATCTTGCTGCTTCCATTCAGGAAGATCTCCCTATTGCCAGCTTCCTTCTTCGAGGTGAGTGCCTTCCTAGCCAGTTACCAGAGCTGACAGGGAGCCCTTCTGAACAAACAGTAACTCTGCTTTCCTGAGATTCAACCTCAGCCAAACCATAACAGTCTCTTGCTAAATAATCATCATCAACTCACTGAAACACTCTGTCTTCATCTCCCAAATTTTGCAGGGGGTATAGAATTGTATAATGGTTGATGGTACTGCCTGCTGCCTGCTGCTGAGAGGTCAGATAAGACCAGAAAAAGTATGCTCTTCAAATCGAAGTCACAAAAAGGTAATTGAATGGAACAACAAATGATATTTCCATCCTATTATTGGTTGAACCAGGCCGAAACCGGTAGAATACCACCACTGATCACCACCCCCAAAGAAATGCTGACCACCCCCAGATCCAGCTCATAAAGATCCCCTGACCACCTGAAGAAGCGAGAAGGGGCATGTCACAATCACAAAAATAATGGGGCCATGCATCCTATCACTTAATCAGTGCACAGGGTGAGAGATTAGTCTGAGGAATTGCAGCTAACCCCATGTTCCTAATGGGTTTTAGGTAGATTCTGTTTTCTGTAGAAAATAATCTGTAGTGCCATTTTAACTTGCTGCATTTGTTAAATTTTAGAAGTTATCAGGAAAAGGTCTGATTTATTTGAAATATTTACCACTATTTGTTCTTCAGAAGCTGGAGATACATTGCTATCATCAAAGTAGTACCATTTTCCATTTATTTTATTCTTGGCATATGCAGTATCTGCCAGGAAAACAAATGCAAGGAAAAAATATAATGACATGCTTTAAAAATACAGTTTGAATTTTGCAAGCACAGATAAGTCTCTAACACCATAAAAAAGAATAAAGGAATTTCTTCCCTTTTATGATAGTTGGCAACCATGAATAAATAATTATATAAGAAAATCCAACCAGCACTTTAAAGAATCACTGGTGAGGGAAGGGGAAGCTTTACACTTTGATTTTTAAAAATATTACACAATCATTATATGCTTAATTAATACAATAAAATTTAATCACATTCAGTAGCAACCTGCAAACTGCCTAGATGTACTGGATGTTTTTTTCATGGGACTCTCATCAGTGTCATTAAAAGCATTATTTAAATATCTGAAGAGTCATATCAATCTTTTTATTGAAGATATATAAGAAACAGTAGCTTCAGAAAAGGGAAAGATTATGATACCAAACAACAAAAATAATTATCTATTTAACAGACATTCACTAGAGCATTTTAACTGAAGTTGGAATTTTTTTCTTGTCTACAGAGTTGACAGTTCAGTGTTCTTGTCACATCACTTCTATTAGTTCTGCAGGACAGGTCTCAATGAACCAAACACAGAAGCTTGCAATGGGTTATATTAAGTTTCAAAAATCCTTACTTGGATATTGCTGAGGAGACACATTTTGAATATTTGCAGATATAGGGGGGAAAGCAAGAGTTACTCACAGTGCCCTACACCCAAGCCTCCATAATGATTGGAAACAGCAATTAAGTCATATACGTATGGGCTTGCTGCTGGATCACAAACGAACTCAGACATGTTCAAATCCCTATAAATAAGTCACAAAGATCAACGTTGTGGCAAAAAGACATGCTAACACCTTACAAAAAAGACTATCTATTTCCAAAACTGGTTTTAAAAGTATCCACCCTGTTATTCAATTGCTATTACGAGCAAGAGTCACAATATTGCAAATTACCCACAATGTTCCTGAAGAATTCCACAGACACTACTGTCTTTCTAAAGAAACATTTCAATATAATCATCATTTTATGGTAATCTCTGTAAATGTACTTTTTTTTTTTTGCTACAAACACATGAACAACAATGGCAGGCTCTCTGGAGTAGTCACTGGAATCTTTTTAACAGGGCTGGGAAAGAGATATTTATACTAAGAACTTATGCTGTATTGTTACAAATAGTCACAGACAAAAGACATATAGACATTGTGTGCAAATATGATTCTTCCAAGTAAAGTCAAGGTTGAGAGGAAGCAAATTCTCAGTGAGATTCAAAGAAATGCTCTTACATCTAGTATTAATCTTTCCAAGTACTTTTCTACAAAAATATGGATATAGAGGACGTATACTGACAAGGGCACATTTGAGTTACAGTTCCTCAACATTACATGGGATCATAATGTGACCACAGACATGACTGTATGTGTTATCAAATTTTAAAAAAATATGTATAATTAACCTGATACAGAGAAAGAAAATCAATTTCTGTTTTCAAGAATATTGACCAAGAGAAACATTTAATTTGTCATTTAAGTTACTGTGAGCATGTTAGGAAAAACATTTTGTTTATTTAATTTGTTAAATTATATTCCAAAGGCATAAATTACTCAACTACCAGAGAATAATATGATGTAGATGAAAGTAACGTTTTGTCAAATAAAATATAAATTTAGATGTGGTTCCAAAATACCGCCAAGATGTGCTCAGGTTAAAAATCTTTACTACAAGAATATGTGGACACTAATCATGAGATTCAGGTAATTAAACTGTTGGACTACTGAGTTGCCAACCTCATAGTAATGAAAAACAAAATTACCACAGGTCTCAAAATCCAAACCAAAGTAGCTAAAAGGAACAGAAGGCAGAGCTACACAAAACCCCAGAGTAGAGGAACAAAACACTCAGGAAGATGCTGGCATCAAAATCAGCAACAGGGTGCTATAGTTATTTAAGTTGTGACATGGTTATTTGGATCATGTATTCATAAAGATATCAGGTGTGCCCATACCAATATACTAATATTTATGAAAATGTTACCTGATAGGGAAGTCAACTACCGTATCAAGTTTATCCCTCCAATATCGATTGTATGAAAAGCGTTTTAAATGCACTACCAAAATGCGTGGCAATGACCAAAGATCAAATTTCTTAGTGGCTTGCTGATGTTTCTTGCAATTAGGACAATACCTGAAATAAATCAAATAGAAATTAAAAACAAAACTGTTTGTTCCAGATATTAATTCACTTTATTGGAAGGGAATTAATACTTGTTTAATGGGACTTACACTTCTATAGTTCTGGAAAGATATTACAATCTCAAGTAAACCAGATAAATCTTTTGGGATCAGATTTTAATCCACAGTTTTTCTCTATACCTTATAGGAAGAAAACCTATTGCTTAGGACTGGACTTTATTTTTAAAATGTACAAAAAGTTCAGGATTCTATATGTTGCATAGTTGCCTAATCATTTCAAGGAATACTACAGAAAGAATAATCTGTGGATAAAGGATCCCGTACTGCTGTGAGAATGCAGAATACTTTGAACAAAGAAAAATGCATAAGATATACCACTATTCACTGCATTTTCAAAAATCATTTTTAAGGGGAAAAGGAATACTAATTAATCTTCATTCTGACTAGTGCTTGTCCTCTCATTAGTTCCCAAAATACCCCAAATTAGTCTTATTTAAACTGAAAATAGCATCAGAATCTACATTTATCAGAAAAAAGTAATAAGGACTTCTTTCTCAAAATTAATATATTGGCTTGTTTTTAATAATTAATCTTATCTAGTCTATACTTTTGCTATTACTGATTTTATCATGGTTTGCTGAACCTTTAAACAAATATTTTATGATGAAAGCTTTTATATTACATTATATTTTTTGTTAGTCATCAGTGGAGATTGCACTGTCTTGTCCTGTAAAGCTGTCTAGAACAAGTGCTTCTTAATACATGTTTGGAATATGTCTCAAATATGATGTCACAAATGCGTAGCTGTGGTGCCATGCAGTTTTCTTGCTGCATTTTTATTTTATTTAATATATATCCCAGAGACATTCTTTAAAAAAATGAAGTGGCCATAGCTGAGTCGTTTTTTTTGAAGATATGCTATTCTTCCCAGAATAAAAAGTTAATAGAAAGGATTTTAAGAAGCTAAAGAGTAGGGACCAATTCCAAATGTATTTTAAAACGATTGGGGATCCTTGATCTACCAAGTAGATAGTAATGGCAGAGATTTATCTAAGAAAGTAGGTCTGCTAGATCTACCAGAAATTAGAAGGGGAATAGGGATCACTTCATAGCTTCATTATCAGATGGATGAAGAAACCCTACTGTCCTGCCACACTAATGAAAGATAATCTTAATATACATGATCAACTGTTTTATTTTTGCAGTGCCGACACAGGAATTCTCACAGGCATGTAGATATGGCTGCTTTCACTTATCTATTAAAAAATGAAGAGCGGTCACATGGTTGTCTGCTTTCTGAATTAGGGAGCTCCACTTGTATGGAAGAATGGTATATCAATAATAGCAGCAACAGCAAATGCAAAAACAAAAAAAACACAAAAAAACAAAAACAAAAACAAAAATTTAAGCACAAACTATGAAATGCAAAGAATAGTCAGTAGCAAAAACATACCAGGGATCATGTTCCCCAAGCGTCTCCATAGTTGTAAAGAGTTCTATACATTCTCTAAGGGCTACAGAAGTTTTGTTTTTTTGTGACTGAAACATACTGTTGTGTTTTTCAAATGCCTAGAAACACAAATGTATATTAAAATGGAGAAAAACACAGACATTTCTTTTAAAAAAAAGTAGTTAAGGGATACACATTACAGTGATGAGCTTGCTTTCTTCCCTTCCCCCTTTAGCTTGTGCTGGCTTCCCTCCACTTCACATACACAAAGCTACTGCACCATGGTATGTTGTAGTGACAATGACAACAATGTAAATGCATACAGGCAGTTCTCATTTAGCAACTGCCTCAAGATAGCAACCATTCATTAATATAACAAATAACTGGTGGTGAAGAAAAATCCAATCAATGCACACACTTAAGCCCAAATTTCTGTTCCTGACAATAACACATGCCAGAGAGTAACACTGGTCTTGCTATATGAAAGAAATTTATCTAAATGAGATGGTGGCAACCAACTATCTCTGCAGCATCCCTCTCTTAGTCACATGGTTCACTTATTGACTGTGTCTTACTGTCCGTCTCACTTAGCCACCTTTTCACTGGTACCAATTGCTGGGCACCGCCATCTTGTTTGACGAGAAAGTGCTTCCAGGTGAGCTTTTCCGGTTGGAAAGTGGCATTTGGGTCCTGAAGGAATCCTCGCGCCTTAGTTTCGTTCGAAGGGGGGGGCTTCGAACGAAACTAAGGCACGAGGATTCTTTCAGCACCCAAGGCAAGGCGAGCCGAGAGACCGTCCCGAAGTCATCACAAAGCGAATCCCATCGACAAAGGTACAAAGGAGGAGTTGAAGGTGGTGGGGAGAAGCGGGGGACGGCTGGCTGGCCGGTTGCTCAGCTCGCCTTGCCTTGTCATGCATGCTGATGCCGGTACCGGGCCGCGGATCATTTTGTGATGCTGGTACCGGGCCACTTTGTGGCACAAAAAAGGTTGGGGGCCACTGGTTAAGTGGATCACCATAGTTAGGCAAAAAAATATTGGGGAAGCCGTATATGCTAATCAGAAGATGGCTGGATAGGTCCCAGGTCACAATCAGATGATGGCAAGACACTGAAGCCATCATAAATGCAAGCTGGTTGCTAAGCACCTGGATTGTGATCATGTGACCATCGGGGTGATGTGACAGTTGTTATCTTTGTTAGCCTAGAGTCACATTGTAGAGTGAGATGGATGGCATATAAATTTAATAAATAAACAAACTTCAAGAGCAGATTGTAAGGCACCTTTCTCAAGGCTATCATATCTTTGAATTGATAAACAATCATAAGTTGAGCCCTACTATATTTAAATCTTCACTTCTCACTTAAAATAATTTTGATTAGTAACCATGAACAGGCATTTGCATTGCAAGATTCCAATTTTTAATCAGTACAACAAAGTTTATAGGAATCAAAAAGGCATATAAATATATGTTACCTGGTCAGAGAAGGAAAAGCAAAAACATTAATAAAACACATATGATAATTTAGGATTGCAAGAAAATTACCATACTGACTGTGCTCAGACAGAGACTTTCAATGCTTGCTTTAAAAAAAGAGCAATCTCAATCACAATGGCAAAATAAATATTTTGAAAAAAACTATCCAGTTACAAAATGTTTACTAAGCATAAAGTACTCAATAAAACATGATCAGATGCATGAGGCCATTCTCAATAAGCCTATTATTCTGCAAAAGTAATATTTTATGGTCATATTTATTTACAGAGCCTTTTAAGAAAAATATCAAATCAGAAGAAACAACATTATCTTGCCTAGCTTTTTATAACAGGGATTAAGAAGTCCATCTAGTTTTGCCCTTTAAAAGGGAGACAAAAACATTAATCACCTGAGCTTCATGTTCATCAAAAAGTAGCTTCCGGGTGTCAGAATCCCAATCAATAGCAACAGTTGCATAGGCTGGAAAAAGAAAAAAAAAATCTATAGCAGCTCATAAAGTTACCACAAATGAAAAGTGCCTATAGTGACATTTTAAAAAGATACATACAACTCAGTTTGAGGACCTTCCCTTCTGTGGTAAGGCAGCTTATTTCTGATGTCCCGTAAGAATTCACAAAACTGAAACTGAAAAGCTGCTTTTTCTGGCGCTGCTTCCTTTCAACCTGCTCATCCCTCTCTTCAGACTGAGAAGCACCTGCATCGGGTATTTTTTGTTTGTTTTCTTCACTATCCTGATGCTCCATCTCTTCAACATTACCTAGAATAAATATATTGTGAAGCGTGTTACCTACTGTATTTCAGATTTGCAACTTCCCTTCTAAACTGAGAAGCAACTGATATTGGAGAGAGTTCAGACTAAATTTGACATAGTTTCATATAATCAGCCAGAGTTAAGTTTGTGATTTACAAAAAAAACATGTAAACACATATTTAGCTTTTAATAACCATCTTTGAATAATTTACCTTCAGATATATTGGTGAAGCCATTGCAAGTGTCACTGTCCAGAGGCACGTCAGAATATTCTTCTTTTAAATTAATTTTTACATAGCGTCTAAAAAATAAGTTGGTCCATTATTAGAAAATCAGCCAAATCAATAAAAATAATTACTTCCAAAACTGATAGAAATGACTGCTTATTACTCATTCTGATCACCGGTATTTAAATATATTAATATTAAATATTCTTAGGTCAATATTGCTTTAAAGAAAAAATGGAAGGATTAGAACTGTAAGCACAGTAAAACATAATATAACAGCAGGTGTATATTATAACTTTACAATAACTCATATTAAAATTGAAATAACAACACTTAAATCCGTTCTGAAAATTGGGAAGCTATATTAATACAAAAGTATCTAAGGTGCATTGAGAAATACGAAGAATGAGTCATTATATAGAATATGTTTTTTCAAAAGAAAGAACTTTTTTCACTTCTTTTAACTATTAAATAGGCAGTGTGCAGTATAGAAATAATTCTACTTAAAACACTAGAAAGGACTTCATGGAGGATAGTGACTGTTATCCATGTGAATGAAGCATAAACATAATATACAGATTATGACCACTGAATGTCTGCATTGCTACTGACATTCTAGAAGCTTGGCTGCTTCAATAACTTACTACCTTTCATCCAAGTAGGCTGCTGTTGTTTTAGAGTTTGGAATCTATAAAGTTTCCCTTTAAAAAAGAAAAGTTGGACGTTTACCAGAGGAAGATGTGTTATGTTTGTGAGAACACACCACAGCATTACTCTTCAGTTAAGATACTAAAAGTAGTAGATAGACCCTGAAATTTTGGTTATAATTTGTTGCAGTCAAAAGTCAAGTCAACAGACTCAATTCTACAATTGTTTTTACAGCAGTCATTAAATGAATCACATGGTCATAAATTCAAATTCAGCTTAACCAAGGAGTGTTGTTTTTTTTGCAAGAAAATGGCAAAAAGTGTCACAAAACATGATGTGACCACAGGATGCTGCAACCGATTATAAATGTGAGCCAGATGCCCAGCACATGAAATGTGATCATTTGAGGTTGGTCTTTTTTCAAATCCATTGTAACTTTGCATAGTTGTTAAGTGCACTGTCATAAGTTGAGGACCACCTGTAATGCAGAATACTTGAATGAATGTTTATAACCATACGAATAGTATGTCAAGATGGGAACTATACTTACCCAATTCGTTCCAATATAACGTTGTACAAATACTCTATTGTGAGTTTGTGTTTGGGTACAGCAATGAGCAGCGGTTGGCCATAAAGAACTGTCCCTGGGGTAGCACTGGATTGTCTTGCTTTCTTTTCTCTGAAGTAAACTGAGAGTGTGACATATTCAGCACTACCTTCAGTTGGTTTGCAAACTTCGTATCTGCAAGAAGAGAGAGAAGATCAAAAGCTGTTCACTATCATTTCAGGTGGAAGAACATATATTTAATTCATATGAAGCAGATTCCAACTGAAAGTCAGAAGAATATTTCTTAACTGTAGGAATAATTCAACACAGAGTTATTCAGAGGTGATATGTTGCTCTTTATTTGATATACTAATACATAACAGAACAGAACATAGCTAGGCAGAATCTATTATGAACAGATGATGTTCCTTCTGATCCTCTTTGACTTACTACTACTCTCCCTTTTTTCAAATTATTGATTTTTATCCTCTTTTTTTTTCAAACGAAAGAACTAAGAACTTGCTCCCTCTAGAAAAAAGGAATGCATTGTTGCTAATCAAATATATTCCTCTTTTTTTGAGGGATCAAATAATTGCATTTGGACTAGCCCATCCAAGAACCTAGATGCCATTTTAGTGGTACCAGACAGTTGTCTAAAATGGTTCATTTCATTCCCTCACCACTTCTGAGACAGCAGGTCTAATAATTCAACAAGTTTTCTGAAATCATGGCTTGCCCAATCACTTCTGACACAGGCACACTATTACACAGTTTTCAGAAAATCGTACATCAACTATTAAATTGAAGCTCTGTCTGTTCTGTACTATCTGCAGCTGGATTAAGAAATCGAGAAGACGACGACGTGTAATATTTTAGAGCAATACCTTGGTTGCGATGTTAACTATCACCAAACAACTGGCCTGATATTCTACCTATGGCTGAGTTCAGTTATAACAGTTCATACTTCTATTCAGATATGACTGCTCAAACAACCTATAGTTGCCATTTGAACCTGCTGCCAAACCCTTACTGATCTTTTCCTGTTCTGGAGATTTTTTTTTTTCTTCAAGAGCTAAAAGTTGTTCAATACTTTACTTTTCTTTTTAGTTCATATTATGAAGACTAACTATTTTCTCTTGAACAATTTGGAATAAAACACATACTCTTTGATTTTCAATAGTTATTATTTGTATTTTCAAAAAAATAT
Source organism: Pseudonaja textilis (assembly GCF_049901715.1). Lineage (NCBI taxonomy): Eukaryota > Metazoa > Chordata > Lepidosauria > Squamata > Elapidae > Pseudonaja > Pseudonaja textilis. The sequence goes on along the minus strand of NC_141991.1, from coordinate 64,091,412 downwards.
TTAAAAAATGTTCTGCTTCCCCTCAAGAATTAGATGATGTCAATAATTTATATAACCATACTAGTGTATTTTCACTCTGTGCTTAACTGTTAGAGATCACGACTCCTGTTTAATATATATATAAAGCTCTGAAAAATGCTATCTTGAAAATCACTCAGGATAAGGCATCACATAATTCTAATGATATAACCTATTTCAACTCTTGGTGACCTAACTACTGTAATCATGGTTAGCTGTTCCACCTCTAGTTATGGATGAGGATGTACCATCCCAGAAAGAACTGGTGTGTAATTTGGGGAACCTCCTGCAGTTGAAGTCTTGCTTGAGGAACAGGTGGCAGCCTTGGCTGGAGGACCTTTGAACAAATTCAGGGACCCCAACTATATAATCACTCATTCCTTAGTGCACCCTCATTTGAACTATTCTGTACATGGAAATCGTTCAAAAACTCCAGCTAGTCCAGAATTCAGCAGTGTACATAATTATGGGTGACCTTAGTACTAGGTGAGCTGCACTTTTTACTGGTAGCTTCTGAATTCAGTAAAAGGTGTTGATTGTCACCCCTAAAACCTTTCATGGCTAAGGAACAGCTAAGAGCGCAGCCTTCCTAACAGGCAACACAGATAAGCAGGAAAAAGCAATATATAAACAACTGATGTAGAAATAATATCCTAATCAAGGAATTATGAACAATCAAGCTACCCAGAGTCATTACATTGGTGAGATGAGTGATAAAGGAATTTTTTAAAAAATAATAATAAAATAAAATGCCTGAAGGGCAAGTTATATGCGTAGTTAACTAACTGCGCTCTTTCACGTACTGATGATATTATCTAGTCCAGAAATGAAATGTCTGCAAGGAAACAACCACGTTCAAAGAACACTATGAACCCAATAGTTGAACCTAATCTACAACCCTGGATGAAGTGAATTATCTGGGCTCCTGTATGATTCAGGCATGGGATGGAAACGGCATTGGTTGCACTTTTGGATGATCCTTGGTGGGAGCGGTTCCAGGGTAGCGTATCTGTTCTTGTTCTACTTGACCTCTCAGCAGCCTTTAATATCAGTGACCGTGGTATCCTTCTGGATTGACTCCATGAAGTGAAAGTGGATGGCACAATATTGTGCTTTATACAGGGCTGGTAGGTGGGGCTCATGGGGTTTATTCTCTCTCCATTCCTGCAGTATTTTACATTTACCTGAACTGCTAGATGAGGTAACCATAGGGTGAGATAGCATTGCAATGAAGGAGGACTAAGTGTCTGCATTTGGGGCTTTCTGGATGTAGGCCTTTACCATTTTATGGATAGTCAGACTTGGTGCATAATCTGGGGGTCTTGTAGAATCACTATTCCTGCTCGAGGAACAGGTGAACAGTCATGGCTAGGAGGGCCCCTGTATACTTATGTATTATGCAGCAGTTTTGCCCCTCCCTGGACCAAAAGGCTCTAATCACAGTTGTGGTCATCTCCTGAGTAGACTACTATAATATGCTCTACATGGAACTGCTCTTGAAGAGCATCAGAAGCTTTAGGTAGAGCTAAGTGTGGCTGCACAGTTATGGGTGTCCTTAGTATGGTACACACTGTATCTCTCTTCTACAAACTACACTGACTGATGGCCTGCTTCCAGATTCAATTCAAGGTGCTGGTTTTGACCAGATTATTTGAGGGAACACCTCTTCACGATTATATCTAATTGTTCCATCAGATCCAGCAGGATTATATTGCAGGTTCCGTAAGCCAGAATTTCACCTGAAGACCCAGAAGATGTAACCTTTGAAGCAGTGGTGGGATTCAAAAAAAATTACTACCAGTTCTGTGGGCATGCCTTGGTGGGCATGGCATGGGAAGGATGCTGTAAAATCTCCATTCCCTTCCCACTCCTGGGGGAAGGTTACTGCAAAATCTCATTCCCTCCCCACCCCACTAACCTGCTTTCCAGCTCCCTTCTTCTGTAAAGGGCAACAAAAGAACACCCAGCCAATCAGCTGGGACTTGGAAGGGCAGAGAATAGATGGGGGTGGGGCCAGTCAAGAGGTGGTATTTGTCGGTTCTCTGAACTGCTCAAAATTTCTGCTACCGGTTCTCCAGAACTAGTCAGAATCTGCTGAATACCACCTCTGCTTTGAAGGCTCTTAACACTTGTTTCTTCATACAGTCTTGAGGATCCCGTGGACAGCCTGCAAAATGGCTGTATAATTATTATTCTGCTGTAATCTTGACTTTTCCTTTGTTTAATTGCTTTAATGGTAGTTTTATTGTTTTAATGGTCGTTGTCTGTCCACTGCACAAAATCACATTCATTGATATGGATATTGTGGAGATTTGCCAAAGAATTTCTCCCCCATTGGAAATTATGCTTCAATTAGATTAGGATGACATTTCCAACTAATGATAAGGAAAGTACAGGTAGTGTGCAGTCCAGACAGTAGTTAATTGGGAAGTGGGATAGTTAGGAATTGGGAGCTGTCCCCTTAAGGGAATGCATTATGGTAAATGTAGTTAAGGCATCATGGTAAATGTAGTCCATGTCATGTGGTCACATCTGTAATCCTGATTGGTCACTGGATTGACTCTTGGTTGGGTTGGGGGAAGCCCTTTGTTCCCTTTCCTTGCCTGGACCCAGCAGCATGCTGGTTCCCTCCATTCTCTATCGTTATGGGATGAAGAGAACTTTCTTTTTACACTATGAATTCAGCTATGCAAAGAATTGGACATTAGATGGATCTCGACATAACCATGAGTTACCTTGAGGATGCCTAATATAATCCAATAAAGAAACTTTGTATGGAAGACTTTGTAGAGTTTGCCTGTCTGTCTTTATACATACAGCCAGTAATTATAAAAGACAGAACAGGTAGTCCTTACTGATCATTCATTCAGCAACCATTTAAAGTTACAACAGTACCCAAAAAATAGCTATACAGCCATTTAAAAATATTTACCACCTTTGTGGTGTTTCTGAGTCAGATGATAACCATTATAATCAGTACACAATGTCCCATGCCTGACCTGTATTTTTCTTTTTTTTCCCCCTCTGCAGAGCAGAGAGATTGGAAATAAAGGGATTGTAAGAAAATAAAGTATATGGTTAAAAGCAATGTAATCATGCTGGCAGCCCAAGGTTAAGAGTCATAGATGTGCTATGCAAACAGCCTACAATACTCCCTTTAAATCTCTTCTCCAATCTCTCTTACTATCTTTTTATCTCTTTCTCTCCAATCTCTCCACTCTGTGAGAGAAGGTTGGTGAGAAAAAAAACTAACAATTTCTTTAGGCATTCTCTCATTTGCCTGACATTTCTTCATAGCATAGCAATAGCAATAGAATTTAGACCTATACACTGCCTCACAGAGCTCATGGGGCTATCCCCCTCCACTGCCTCTTGGATCAGAGAAACTGAAGAGGAAGATAGTTCAAGAGAACTGTTTCATCTTTTACACATCAAAAATAATGCAATCACATTGGCAGTGGGAAAAGGTCAGGCAAACAAGGTGTTCTACAAAAAATGTTAGCTCACCACCACCACCACCAGCAGCAGAGAGATTGGAGAGAAAGGGATTTCAAGTGAGTATGCTATATGTGTACTGCACCAGCAGTTCCCACCCCTCAAACAGGCACTTGAGCATTCCAAAGGGCAGCGGAGTACAGACTTCTCTTATCTCTTTCCAGCCAGAAAGCACAGTCATGATCACTGATTTCCCACTTAGATTGCTTTGCTTAGCAGCAGAGTTGCTGGCCACAATTAGGATTGTTCTGCGAAGACTGCCTTTAGAATTTTCCCTGGGATAATTCGGCTTCAGGATGTGTAAGTTAAGGAAACAACATTCCTAGCAACATATTCTGTCCTAGCTGTACATCCCCCATAAAATAGATGCCGGCTATTTAGAAAGATAAAACGCAAGAGCAGAAGGATAACTTTTATGTTTCAGATATTAAATTAAAATATCAATAACTACTCAATCATCTATTATTCACATTCTTCTGGATATTTAAAATACTTAATAAATCGGGAAAGTAGATAACATGAGAAAATATGCCATTCACTGAAGTGTTATAGTTTTTTATAAAATAAAGATGACCTGCAAAACGTTTTGACAAAATGTAATCAATTCTAAGCATATGTGCTGAATACCTCCATTATCCAGGCTAAAATATCCAAAGCACTCAAATGTATTATTAAGTTTCCTAGGCCTCAGGTTCCAATGCCAAATAATAGATGAAAGGAAGAAAACAACAACGAAGTTGTATGCTTGGGCAATGCAATCTGACAAGACACTTACCTGACCCCTTGCAGCCTGGCTCCATGCTCCAGCAGGATCCTTGGTGATTTATGTCATCACCATGATGGCACATGCTGGGGCCTTACATCGGAGCAGGAGCCTAGTGGGGCTGGACATCATGGAACCTAAGGGAAAAAAAAATAAGTGTCCAGCTGTGTGCTGAATGCCTATCTTAGTTTAGCCTGGAGGAATTCAGCACAAGCAATTCAAGTTGATTAATTTTGTCACACTGATTTGCAGATCATCTTTATTACTATCAAATAGTGAGGCCAGACTTGGAATACTGCATATAGTTCTGATCGCCACGATACAAAAATGATGCTGAGAATCTAGAAAATGTGTAGAAAAGATAAAGATGATAAAGGGTCTGGAATTGATGAATGTGTGATGAACTGTTGAAGGAGCTACATGTGTCTAGCCTTCTGAAAAGAATAATTAGAGGGGAGACATGATAACTGTCTTCCAGTACTTGAGGGGCTGTCACAGAAAAGAGGGAATTGAAAGCACCAGAGGACAGGACAAGAAGGAATAGGTGGAAGCTTGTTAAAGAGAGATCCAACCTAGAAATAAGGAGAAATGTTCTGATAGTGAGAACAATTAATCAATGGAACAGCTTGCCTCCTGGTTTTGCTAGTTGTGAATTCAATATTAGTACAGGTAAACTTACAGCCACAATTGGAACTGGGATTTCCATCGCTATACGATGAAATCAAAAACTGAGACATCACATGACTGCATTGCCTAGTGATCACAATCCCAGTATGCCCAGCTGTTGTTAACTGAGAATTGTGAGTTATTAAATGGGGAGAGTTTCAGCTACAAGAGTGCTGCAGGGATGTTGGGGAGGCCTGGCATAGACCATTTGTGAGTTGGCTAAAGAGCAGCAGTGTGATGCAAAGCTGCCATGTCCCAGGAAGCATCAGTTGCCCCATTCAGCCCAGCAGCACTTAAAACTTTGGGAGTCCTGAAACTCCTCCATCTGCCTATCTCTCCCGTCCCATCTATGCCTTTGGGCCATCCTCCATAATGGTACCCACTGGCAGTACTGGGGCTGAAATAGAGGCCTGGGAGTGATGGCGGCTGTCTGAGACTGCTGAAGACATCGAACCTCTACTTCGGTCCCAGTGCCGTTGCCATCAATGAGAAATGCCACCTCAATCCCCACATTGTGGCTAGACATGCCAGCACCATTGTGCAAAGCCCCAGTTGCCCCTGCTGCCCTGTGCTCCACACCCTCTCCTGCACCCTGTTAATCTTCACCACCTTGCATTGACTGTGCACCCCATTCCTATGCTTGGATCTGGTTAGCCCCACTTGATAAATTAGTCCAAGAGTCTCCTCTATAAGAAGACTAACAATACTTTTGTTACAAATGGCTATAAAAACAGAATTTGGCAAGTCTGATTGGGCTATGCCTCTTCCCTTTCTCATACCCACCTGAATTAGGTAGATGTCTGACTGAGCTGCTTAAGCACACTTTCTGCCTTGTTTGGGACTTTAACCATATTTTTCTCTTACCATTTTGGTAAGTGATCTGTCAAGGTCATCTTCCTTACTTTCTACACTAGCCTTGCAATAGGGCTTGTGATTGGCAAACCAGAATGGGACTTTAAATGAATTTTGACTTATTGTTTGTGCACAAGCACTAGAGATTAAATACCTAAGAGGACAGGAATTAAAAAGTTCATGAAATACAGAAGAACAATTACAGGATTCTAAACTATATGTTTACATATGCTTAGAGGCATAAAATGTATCTTGGGTTCTAAAGTATGATTGGACAAAATTGCTAAATCAATTATTTATCCAAATGTATAAGAACAAGATGTAAATTTTTATACATATATACAAAATAAGAAAAAACAGAACATAAATGTTTTGAATTTTCTCTTAGAGCCTAAAATTTAAAAGATAATTTCCATTTGTAGGACTTCAATAAAGATATTAAGAAAAATCACATTCTGATATATTTGTATGGATTGTTTCCCTAAACTCATACAGTTCAAAATGCATTTTCAAAAAGGCAACTGGCAGGTTTTAGGTGTACTAGATCCAAAAAACCTTTGCTTTATCAGAAGATTAAAATATCCATGACAATAAAAAAATAACACTGAAAGATTTTATGGAAAACAGTCTGTTATTTTATGTATCTTGAGACTTAAGAGAATTTGTTTGTTTAGTCATAATATGGTTTATGCAACAACTAACCTTGCCTAAAAGTAGAAACTTTTCCAACTAACCCTTACATAATGAAATTGATCACTATTCTATAGACTGAATTTGTATCTATATGAAATGAATACAAAATGTTATGCCAAACTAATTTATACCCCAGCAATGGATTCACTGCTATATTCTCCTCCAAAGTAAACGTAAGGCAATATCCACATGCTTTGTTTCAAAATGTAATTCTTTTTTACAATTTTATATTCCTCTGAACATCATATTCAGCAACAACTAAATGACTACAAATCTATGCACAGCCACGCAAAGATAATTGATAGAAAGGGATATAGTGTGAAATGATTCATGAACTTGCATTAGTATTTTAACTATTTAGTTTTGTTTCAAAATATTTCATCTAAACTATATAGTTTATATAGTGTATAAACTACTTGTCAGTTGTCAGTTTCCTACAATTCTGAATGCAGCAGTTTTTCTCTGATTTAAAAAAACCACTTGAATATTTGTTCGAGTTTATTGAGAGTCAATATAGCTCAATAACTTTAAAAATCATAAGATAATATTATCACCATAATAATCAGTATGAGCCTTGTCCCTGGCCACCTTTTCTTTTATCAGTATACTAGTCAAGAATAATACAGCTAATTTTCCTAGCATCTATTCCTTCTAGAATGTTTGATTACTCACACAAATATATTGTCCTTTGGCATAATATGAGTTAAGCCTTCATCCATTTGGAAAATTTTCTGGAATCTGTGATTATAGACCTCTGTCACCACCATCTAAAATAGCGAACAGTTGAAGAACACTAATTAGAAACCAGATGAAATGTCCAATATTTGCCAGTATCGAGATACTTCTATGAAAGTGGTTCACAGTATGACAAATTAAACAGAATTCATATATTCATATCAAAATTGTACAAAACACATATCAAAAAACACTGTAATTAACTGTTTCAAAAGGTGTAAGGGTATGAAGAAAAACAGATGATCAGAGGCAAAGTAAAAACAATATCAATTATTGATATTATTGTATCAAATAATGATATAATGGCATATCATTATATCAAAAAAATTAGTTTGATAAATAGCATCTAAGTATCTGAAAAGGAAAGTGCTTTCTGATTCTGCCAAAATATTGCAGTTATTTCAGTTCATAGATTCAAACACCTATTTTTTTATTTAAAAAAAATCTATTAGGGTAGCTTAGTTTGCAAAGCAGACTGAAATGGACTTGTAGCAGATAGCAGTCAGCTTAACAACAGTAGGGTTCTAACTTAGCTACATTCTAGTATTTCTAGATCTGCTCCCAGAAAAATTATAATGTTCAAATTCTGCAAAATTATTTTTGCCCATCAGAAGCTACTCAGTACTATATTTCCTCCAACTACCAATTAAGAGAGAAATGATAATTATAATTCTGGTCCAAACATGCTTCCCTAAAGGATAAAATGTAAAGATTTCTGACTGGATTAATATTTAATTAAGAAGCTTTTATTTTTTTAAACAATTCAACAATTCTTAATAAAAAGCAAAACAGATGACAAATTCTGAACAATTTTTTTCAATCAGTAAAACATATTACCTTGCCTTTTCTCAACAGAAAAACATACTTATTCTATACATATATATTTATTTACAGTGCAACATTAACCTTCAAAAATTCATCTTGTAAGTTCTTTAAAGAAAAAATGGTAAACGTTTATGCTTTAACCTTACATTTCCTGCAGGGATCCCAGAAATTTTGGACAGTGCATCACACAGATCAGATATACCACCCATCATGGGCACTACTATTCGGAACTGGAAGCAAACAGAACATTAAATTTTGACTATGCAAAGTACAACCCTAGGTAAAAAAGATTTTCACTATAATCATTTCCAATACTTCTTGTTACTGATTTCATCTAATTTTGAAAATTAAAAATATACTAAAAATCTGTCCTACAACAGATCATTTTATTGTAACCCCCTACTACAGAAAGAAAAGGCCTAAGAAATTCACATTTCAAGCAGTCTAATTAGTCTGTCTTATATTCAAATGTTTTTTTTCTCTCTTGTTATTTAAGCATAAAATGGAAGATATCTATTTTGGTCATAAGGGATTTAATTATTTAATAAAATATAATTGCAATGCACTATACATAAGGCTATCTTGGAAAAACGTTCACAGAAATCAAACAAGTGCTTCACTTACTTTTTATGGAAGCCAATTGCTCAAATTGTTTTAATCCACTGTTACATCCATTTGTTTATCTCTGTGGATTTCTTATTTGAATCTGAATACTATTATGCTAATTATTTTTTTAGTTTTTGTATCCCACCCCAATTTGTGGATTCTGCATGCCAGTGATAATCAGTACATAAATTACCATAACAAATCATATTACTGATATGACTAGAAAAGGGCTTGCCATGTAGTTTAATTACTAGTTATATGCATCCTCTGTGCTAAAGGCTGAACAATGAAGCTTTTAGAAGACCAAACTGATTCTTCCACTGTGTTTGATTGATGATGCTCGATGCCATCTTTGGACTGACAGTAGAGCTCCTCAGGCTTATGGTCCTAGGGATTTTCAACCTATTCTACCCAGGGGCAAATTCAGAGTCAGTCTGTGGAATTCATATTCACCATGACCTTGATTTAGCTTATTGCAGGTCTGATTAATAAGTGGGTGTCTGTCACATGCTAGATGTGGTTTTTTTGTGTCAGTGGCAACATGATCTGGTGTTAGGGAAATATTTCCACCTTTCCCTTGCCATGGAGGGATCATTCCATTAACCCTGGAATTTACCATAATATCTTTAGTAGGGAGGTTGAACCTATTCAATAGGCCTGCCCCAGGCACCTAAAATTTTTGTTTACAGAATTAGCTGGGGGTTGTTCTTGAGGCTTTGACAGATGGTTCAGTCGAAGACTTGGTTGCTGCCTGGAATGAAGTAGCAGCTGCCGCTTTGAAGAGTGCCTTAGATCTCCCTGTGCACAAATCCCACTATATCCTTACAGAGGATTTGTGGAGGATAAACCAGCAGAAGAGACACTTGCAATGCCATTGCAGGAAAAATGGAAGTTAATCCAATCATACAGAGGTTAGAGACTTTATTAGTGGCTCTAATAAAATATGTACTAAACACACTAAAATGTGTTTGTTTCTCTGCCTGGCAAACCTGTTCAGGGGTACCCAGTCCCTATTTAATTAAAAGGGACTGAGATGATTGCTTGCAGGGTGGTTGTGAGAATTATTCTTGATATCTAATGGATAAAATTGCTCAGATTTGCTTTATTTAACAAACAAATTTTAAAAAGCAACAGATTTAACTTTCATTATTTTACTTCAAAAGAGATAGCGAAGCAATATCACCCAAGTGATTTCTCATTTTTCCAATTAAAAAAAAAGAAGAAAAATAGCGAGTTTTGTAGGAGATGAGTAGGCTAAGGGAATGTCATCAGCCTCCTCTTTGCACCCACAAAAGATCTAAGTCCAGCCCACTTTGAATTCCACTGAATATCACCAATTTACTTTGACTGTTAGTAGTTCAGATTCTTGTATGTTGTATACTTGTATATTATAAGCAGGGGTGGGATTCAAATTTTTAACAACTGGTTCTGTGGGCGTGGCTGGCTGGGCATGGCCATGTGATGGGGTAGGTGTGGCTTTTTTTGGCAGCAAACCCTCCCCCCCATTTTTATTTTTGTTTTGCCTCCTGGGCCTCAGGGAAGCCTCTTGGTGGGGGTGTTTTTGCTCACAGAAGGCTTCCCTGAGGCCCAGGAAGGCAAAAAACAGAGATATGGAGGGGGGCATGCAGCACCCTCTCATGCTCCATTTCTGGGCCTCCTGGAAGCCTCCTTTGGGGTGGTCGTTTTTGCTCCCAGGAAGCTTCCCTGGCACCCAGGAAGGAAAAAAATGGAGCGCAGGGGGGAGCAGCTCCCCCCGCCCCCCCTGCGCCCCTTTTTGCTTCCTGGGCCTCAGGGAAGCCTCCTGGGAAAAGCAATAACACAGCAAGGGGGATCCTGGCACAGCTGATCATTGGGAGGGGGAAAAAAAGAAATACCTTAAAGAGTGACTGGGCGGGGGAAAATGCAGTCAGCAATGTTGGGCATGCACGATAAGGACTGACTGGGCGGGGACGGGAGGGCAGAGGGACGGGGCCAGCCAGGGGCATGATTTGCTGGTTCTCCGAACTGCACAGAATCATAACAACCGTTTCTATAGAACCAGTCCAAACCGGTAGAATCCCACCCAATTATAAGCTTATTGCATAAGCTTGCAATAATTTAACAACTTTAATTCATTTGAACTGAAGTGGATTTCTGATTTTCCCATGTTTGACAAGTTCCCTTGATTGGATTTAGAATTATTTTGGTGATCTAAGAAGTGTCCTGAGGCAGATTATAGTACCACTATTTCTACTTACTTGCATAGGTTTCCGCTGTGGATCTGCAAACACCAAGAACACCTCCATGGATCGATCTTTCTTCAAGGGCAAAGGGAGTGTTAAATAGCAAAATGGATCAAAAGTTACTGAGATTTTGGAACATTTGGGGCAGACCAATGTGGATTTGAAGAGTCCATGAAAAATATCTACAATTATAGAGTCATTACGCAATCGATGGTTCTCCCAGGCTTCTTTTGCAACCACCTATATAAGAAAAACAGATTGCAGTGAAACAGCAAATATTAAACCTAGTCAGTTCAGTAAAATCGTTGAAACAGATTTCTTCTACAGGAATGTTACTGAAATATATATACCTCAAAGTAATATAACCTAAGATAGATGTTAGAAGAATCAAACAGCTGTGTGTGATTAAGGACTAGGTTATCTGAAAAATTACATACTCTTAGACCATCTTTGCCATGTGCTACCATAGACCATTGGTGAGAATTTAGCAAATCATCTTTCATAAGGGCTTTAGAATTCTTTACAGGAAAGGTTTAATTAGCTTCTTTTTTCATTACTTCCCTTCATAAGATAAGACATATTTCTGTTTCAGTGACCTTTTGGCCGCATCAGTTCTCTATTTTATTGCTATTCTGTATATACTTTTTTCGTTTTTATTGTTGAAGTTTTCATTACAATGGAAAAACACAAATTAAAACAAAAATAAAATCAACATCTGTATTTAATTTCTCAAATGCAATCCTTAAGAAATAAAACAAATCAAGATATTAGAAAAAACACTATGTCAGCTATAACTGTGGATTAGTATTATACACAAAGGCTATGACAAGTCTTAAATACTATTTTAAGTTAAGTCTGTCATTGTATCACAGATCAGGTAATTCTGAGCAAAAATATTTTGTTCAAGTCAGGATCAAATAATAGCTTACAATTTACATACAAGTAAAACTCTCATCATATTTATCATTTATATTCTGAAGTTAGCTCAAATGGTGTATTATACCGCAATTTTTGAGTCAAGAATATCTAATATCACCCAAATTAAAGAATGTGTAAAACATCTAGGATTGATTACTCCTCTGGAATTGAAATTTCCAGTTTTAGACTAGTTTTATTAACAAAGTTGTGGCCATTGCAGGGTCCCGAGTTACATGATTGATTTCCCACTCCCTGACATCAAGCAAGCAAAGTGAGTGAGGAAGCCAGCAGGAAGTTGGAAGCTCTGTTCCCACTGCTTTTTTGCTTGTTTGTGATCATTTTATTGATCTGTTTAGATATGTAAATGTCATACTTTTTTGCCACTTAATTTAAAAAAAAAAATATGATATAGACTTTCCTTAGATGATCACAGGATTGTTCAGCACTGGTGGTCAATATGGTCATTTAATTTAATATTCATTCCACTCATTCTGCACTATTTTCTCTCAAAGGGTGACTCAACAGGTCACAGGGCTGTTCAGTTTAATTTATCAAATTTGTAAAGCCAGTGACCCCATAACAATTCAGTATAATACATTTTAAGCAGGGCTTAAACAATTCCAATTTTCCTAACTTTAGAAATCTGATTTTAAAAAACTGTGCTTAACATTTCTTTTGTCAGAGAAGAGAGAGGTATTTCTAAACTTGGGATAAAGCCTATCTCATGCACTTAATACTAATCAATGTACTGTATATAGAAAAAATGTAATCAAATCAGCTCTAATTATTCAGGTTTAGTAAATGGAAAACTGGATGGAATAAGGTATCAAAAAAGTGGTTACTGCTTGTATTATAAAGGAAAACAGATGCTTCTCAGTAAGATAAGTAAAAAAGGTTGTTCTTCCTTTTCTCCTTCTACAACACAAATGAATTACAAATTCAACACTATATTGAATTATAAAAGATTTTTTTTTAGAATGTACCGAATCAGGTCTCCCATTAGCATCCTTCAACTCCAAATACGGTTTCTTCTTTACTCTGTTTAAATCCTCATGTAAGCCATCCAAAAGAAAGGCCAGAAGCTCCTGAGAATCTTGTTGTTGGTATCCTGAAAACTGAGGAGCAAAACGGCCAACCTGAGTCTAGAATTTAAAATGGAAAAAAGGAAAACAATTAGGATATTGTTTATAGAATAGAATAACTTTATTGTCATTGCATTCCACGAATACAATGAAATCTGAAAGCTACTCCAGCACAGTGCCCCAAACACCACATCACAATCACACCACAGTTTTAAAAATTATAATAATAATAATAATAATAAGAAGAAGAAGAAGAAGAAGAAGAAGAAGACGACTAAATCACAAATGCACTCCATGTTTTAAGCTCCATGAAGTAAAAGAAAACAATAATAGTGCCCTCAGTTCTACAGAATTCAATGTAGCTATGCTCTAGTTCATAGTTATATTAGAACCGTCAACAAATAACCAGTTTCTCCTTATCCTGTAAAATAGCTTTAACAAATGACTTTTTTAAAGGTCTTTTTTGCCATAAACTGTCAGGGAAATTTTCCTTGATTCTGCTAACAACATATAAATCAAGGCATGCTATCTTTTTTTCAGGCTATTATTCTTGGGAATAATGAAGCAAAGCTAGTAGAAGCTCTACTGTTGCTCCCAAAGATGTTGTTTACTATTCATGAAATTAGCAGGAAAGCTGCATCTTTTCCTCAACTCACACAGTAACCATGCAGTCCCAAGAAAATAAACATTTCAGTTAAGGAAATAGTAAGGACATGGCAACATATAAAATTTAGTTACATGTTGTTGCTTCCTTAACTCAAACTCATACAGTATTTCCATGGGACAGGATAGCTAATTTGTGGACAAGGAAAACAGTGGGGCTTCTTTAAGTAACTGCCACTTACTGTATTGCAATAACTCACTCACAATAAATCACTCCTCAGCTGCATCTTTGAACAAATTTCATTCACCAGGTCTTGTGTTACATCCCATTCTTTCAGTACTATTTCAATTTGGACATCACTAATCCTTTCAAAAACTAACAATATTGCCATTAATTTGAATAATTGAAAATCATGCTGACAAACAGAAGTTCTTATACTCTTTAGGGTTGGAAAATAAAAATATTTCCCAAATATTTACTCCTATCATCAGAATAGAATTGACTCCTATGTTCAGATATGTATAAATAGCTTCAAGTTTTATATTCTATATGAGGAAAACATCTTTTCTTGTCCCTCATATCCACAATTTGAGGTATTCTCATTTGAGCAGAGGTGCCACCTTTTGATAAGAAAGCTGCACTACCAATTTAACAGCACCCAACAAGATTTTTTCATCCTACATGAATTACAAATACATTGCTTTTTATAGCTATATTTTTTAAAAATTGCATATTATGCCCCAACTACATTTCAGCCGACTGCATAAACCTCAACTAAACACTTTCATTCTCAATAGGCTATTTCCTATTAATTATTACATAATATTGTAAGGGGTGGTGATTTATCATAAATTAACCTCAAAACCATCATCTAGAATGACATTCAGTCTAGAATGACATTCAGTCTTCAATGACTTTGAAGTATATGTAGATATTAGACAGCATATTCAGCTGCAGATTTTTAAAGACCCTAGAATTCCCAAAGTGTTTTCTGATTAGCCCTCCCAAGTATTATTTGAGATATTTTGTAATCAGCTCAGAGAAGGATTGTATCTATTAATCACCTGTAGGATACAACACTTTCAAATAACTTTTGAAGTAAATATACATGTCGAAACTTAAACTATGAATATGGTCTGTTCTTTATAAAAGTTCAGATTTATTTTCTGAGAACTTCTTTGCAGATCATGCTTTCATGCTTATTGTCTTATCCAATGAAAAACCCCATTCTCATGAACCGCCCCATTCTTCTTATTTAATTAAAGATTAATTTTCTCAAAGCTATATTCATTTTCCTATTTTTAACACCAGGTATGAACTTATTTCTGCATCTGATAGAAGAACTAAAAGCAAGTCATTTATCAAAGAAGGGCAGAATAACCACACTTGTCTCAGCGATACCATTCACCACAAATATTGGTTCAGATACTGCATTCCCTATGTGGATGTTTTAAGATTACAGTGCAAAACTTAAATCCATCATAATAGACTTGTCCCAATCAAATATGGATTAATTTATAAATTAATTGCCCAGTCAGAGTCTAACTTTGAGAGGATCTGAAAAAAATTTATTCCCCAGATAAACTAAATTAATCCACAGGACTATCTGCAGAGCTGCTCTGAAGAATATTATAATTATCTGGTGGATAAAGTCACTCAAATCTACTTGGAATTGGAATCCAAATGGGCAAGTCCACTGAGATGCCTAGGGCAGCCTTGAGGGTTATCTGTTTGAACCTGTGATTCCTGAAGATGTGGACTAGGTCTTTGGATTGTATATTTGCCCACGTATTTGCCAGGAACATCCTTGATTATGAATGCCTCCGAGAGATGGATTGTAGTTGAGTCTATGCACTGGTGCTGGTTTTTCTAAAGGAGGGGATATGCTTCCAGTCTTGAAGTGCACACTGCTCAAGAAATCTTCGATACTATAATTTTGGACAATTGCCTTCTCCAGCTTTGTCTTTTTAGAGAAGGTAGTTAAGGTGACAGGACTGCAGTTGCACAGAACCCAGAAGGAAACTGATTGTCTGGATCTATTTCAGTTGGGCTTTAGACTAATATTCAGCATCCATGTTTCACTGTGCACTCACTGAAGACCTTTGGAAGAGGTGGCATGGGAGTGGTGCACCCATCGTGGTGCTCTTTGATCTCAGTGGCTTTTGATAACATCAAATCCCAACCATCACAATATGCAACTAGACTGGCTGAAGAAGATGAGAGGAAGTGACACCATTTTGTGGGTCTCCTGTCTCTGAGGCCAGTTCCAGTTGGTGTTAGCGGAAGAGGAACAATCAAGTTCTAGATCCTTTTTCAATATCTACATGAAACCATTGGGTAAAGTCATCTGCTGGCACTGGGGTCAGATATTATCAATATATACAGAATGGTTTTCCAAGGAAGTGAATGTTCACGTAATGCAGCTTTGCATTCCAGAGACACTTTTGCACATTCAACATAGTTAATTTTGTAGCCAAAGTTTGTTTTTCCTGGTAGCCTACTCTTGATACATAGCCTATCTCGGTGCAGAAGCAATATGTTATATGAGTGTACAGAAAATTCTTCTGGATCAGTCTGTCACCATAAACTCAAACATAGCTTGCACATTTGATCTAAAGATATCCCAATTTGCCTTTTGAAGTTTTACACCTAGGAATTTGGTCTGTTCCACTAGAAATAGTCATACGTCCCGAAGAAATATGTTGTAATAGTATGTGGGAATAACCTTGGGAGCTGGGAGAGAGATGCTGTCCAGAGAATATTCAGATAAGAGACAGCATAATTTGCAGCTGCATAGTTCTCAGTCTGTAAAGGTGATAGCGGAAGAACTGTACTTTCAGATTTGCTAGATTCTGAGATTTGCAAGATTCTGTGAATTTTTTGAATACTCAAATAAGATATTGCTTTATAGTAAAAAAGAATTAGTTTCCCTGGTCACGTTCCCTTTCTGGTCTATCTGGTACAGCTGGCATCAATCACCCTTATTGTCTGAAGTTAGGAAGGGTTCTTTCTAAGCCTCCTTCTCTGACTACTCTGCAGCTGTGATCTATGCTCTCTCTTATGTGACCGTTTCCTAGCAACATCTCTTCTACCCGCCTTCAAAAGTTATTCCAATATATCATTACATAGACACAAAAAATAATTATCCTGATGCCATGAGGCATAGCCAAATAAAACATTATAGAAGTGAAAAATTGTAGCAAGACTCATGCAATGTTCTTATTGAATTTTTTAAATGGGAACTGAATCCACTGGGGAGATTTGTCTCAAATTATATTTTAGCAATTGTAATTTTAGCAGCTTATATGATTTGCTTTGGTATTTTAATGCTGATTTTTGCTGATTTTTCTTGCTGGTTTTATTGTAGCTTCCCTTCCCAAATTTTTATCATCTCTGCATAGGGTTAGGGTACTTATATGTCTATTATATTTGTTAGATGTTTGAATCAATAAAATATTGCATTTATCATTTCCCACAACAATTCAAGAAATACAATCCTGATAACTTTCATCTTTGGATTTTAAGCATAAACTGAACTAGTAAAAGTTATCACAAATCATCCTACAAAGATATGAAATGCATGACATCTTTCTTAATATTTTCAAGTTCCATAATAGGTAGTCCTCTGTTAATGAATAGTCACTCAGTGAAGGTTTGTACTGCATGAGTAGCATTTATAGTCAGTCCTTGAAGTTCTGGTTATCTACCAATGGTAACATGATCACAATCCAGACACTTGGTAACTGGCTTATACTTATGATTGTTGCAGTGTCCTGTAGTTACATGATCACCATTTGCGATATTCCCTTCTTTCTATAGGCAAAGTCAATGGGGAAGCCAGCAAGGAAGGTTGCAAATTGCTCCTGTCACTTTTTCCCCCAAGGAGCCTGCTCCAGAGTAAAAGATCTCACCACAGTGCCCCTTTCTATGCCCACCCATACTCATGCAGAGCTGCAACACCTCTTCCCCCACATGCCTGCACTCACATAGTACTGCAGCATTCCCTCTACATTCCATAGCACTCATCTGCCTGCCAGCCTGTTTAAGAGTCTTCCAGGGCCTACCACTTCCTGTCAGCTTTCTCTTTGCTTGTTAGAGGTTGGCAGGAAGTCACAAATCATGATCACATGAGAAGCTTGCTTAATGACTTGTGATTCTGGCCTAACAGTGGTAACAGGATTTCCAGGAGTGTCATTGGTCAGCAGTGCGGTTTATGTGACATCATGATATACAACTGCATTGCTTAGTGATGGAAATTCCGGTCCTGATTACCATTGTTAAATGAGAATTACCTGTAAAGGCACTGTAGTGGGAACATGCTGTGCATGAAAGAGGGGCAACTCGAGGCCAGAACATAGGCATTTGGGTTTGCATGTGGCCCCGGCACATAAGTGTTTAAATAGAGAAGGGACTGGTCAAGTACATCCTCAGTAGTTGCCAGTGAAAGATAAGGAGAAACAAAGTGTTTGAAAATGAGGAAGGGGCTGGTGGACCAATTAGGTACAAACTGGTGAATACAGAGGTAGGTGGCAGGTTGGCACCTATCGGAAAGGAAGATGCTAGAATATTACGAAGAGGAACTGATCATTGGATGGATATGTAATTCAACAGCACAGCTGATGGGAAGATATGGTGGAAGATTTTGGCATAGAATTTATGAAAAGGAAGTTAAAAGGTAATAAAAGCAAGAAGCTTAACATTGCCCAATTCATTTGTAAGATCCTTCTAAATTTTACATGGATAAAACCAACAACAGCCAAAATATTCTGGACTTTAGTTTAACCAATTCAGAATGGCTCAGTTAAACCTATATGACCTAATGTCTTTGCTTCATGAACAAAGCACATTTTCCAGTCTGCATAACTTACACTATTGCATACGGGATTTTCTTGAAATTATCTTAAATTCAATCTAGGCCTCCTACCAGAAAAGTTTAGCTTTATACTATATACTACATAAACAATAAAGCTTTATAGAGTATACAAAACATTAGAAAAGACACAGCAATTAATTGTGATGAATATTACACTTACTTTGAACATACGAGGGGCTACATAAGAATTTTGCCCAGACCACATTTGTTTGATGAGTTCTGCATATGCTTCTGCAATTTCTCCCCTCATTCCCAGAGGATTATCTTGGTTTATTTCAGCTTCATATTTATCTTCCAAGAAATAGTCAGTCAAGGGAGGTGTATTACTCAAACACTAAAAAAATGAGGAGAATTATGTGAGAAAATGATGCTATAGCCACTATAAACCCTCCCAACAATTAATTTTTTTTGCTAAAATTGCAGAATGCTATTTAGAAAATTATGTAATAATTAGTTAGGAATTGTATGGATATCGCTGGAGACCATAAAGCAAAAAAATTCAGTAGCTGTACTGTTTTATTTTTATATGTAACGCTTTTCTACACATTTGCTTGGATTTTCTTAACTTTTAAGAGTTTAAAAATGTACACATTAAAGGATGAAATTTCCTAATAAATAATGTAGAGAAATGCAGACAACAAATTACAATTAATTCAACAAAAGGCCAACTAACCAGTTAAAATACTACAACACTGTAATGTTTCAAACAACTTTTAAATTACTTTTATTAAAGTTATAAATTGAAATAAAAGTCAATCTTTAAAGCAAGGCCTCCTGAAAAGACCTAAGGTGCCTTTATAGAGGCAACATTTCGAGTACGTGAAGCTCAGAGTATAAAAGATTAACCACTCAAAAATGTGAGAGCAAGGCTTTGAAGCTCTATATTAGAATCACATACTATACACAGAGAGTGTTCTAAGTTCAATACAGGAAATCATCAAGTCACATTGGGGAAAATGTATCTGAAAACCAGGAACCAAGCAGCATAGATAATAATGCTCAGTAACATGATATTAAGCCACTTTCACATTCCTATCCCACCCAATAAATGATTGTGTCACATTTCAAACTGTTGAGGAGCCTAACAGCACTTATATATTACAAAACTAGGATGGGCAACAGTTTCACTGAGGATTGCATTTCATTAGTAACAAGCTGGATTGATGGAGCCAAGGTGGAGACATTCTTTCTATGAAGTCTCCATGAAACTAGGCTGAGGGTTGTAAAAGGCCTTAAGAAAGCAGATTACCAATCCATATTTTAATATAAATTTTCATATAAAACCTGAACAGAAAATCTATCATTATATGTTCTTAACTGACACTTTACCTGCAGAGCTGAGTTCATGAAACATGTATTTCCTAGATTACTGAGCCCACAGAGTCCAGGCTGTGACTGAAGACTTTCTCTGCTGTTGTAAGAACTGTAAGAAAAGCTCGAGCCACTGAAAAAAGAAAAGGCACATCACAGCATGCTAACGCACTGTAGGACTTTGCAAAAACAACAAGGACATAGCTGGCATTCTAATTATTATTTAATATATAAATTTATATAATATCAAAGCAATTTCTTAGATGTCGTTCCCACAAATGTCTATTGGGATGTCCAGCTTTTAACAAAAGCATTTCATTCTGCAGACACATATTTATGTGAATGAACGTATATCAATTAATGAATTTTATTAAAATATTTCCATACTTTTTAAACAAATATCAAAATGCCATTTAAGCCTCGCCTCCCAACATTATACTATTTCCACTTTCTAATGTGAACTAGTGTGAACACCAAAGAAGGAAGTGTCCAATGAGAGGAGCCCATTTGAAGCAGTTCTCCAAATTCAACGAAGGCAAATCTTTAAAGCGAGGCCTCCTGAAGAGACCTAAGGTGCCATTATAGAGGCAACATTTCGAGTACGTGAAGCTCAGATCTAAACCACCTAGGACTTAAAAATAATGTTCAGCATATTGAAGTGATTCAAAAACAAGATGGAAGCTAATACAGTGACTATATTTATACAGATTACAGAAAACTGAAAAAATTATTCAATAGTTACACATGCATTGATCAATTTAGTTTAGATTTTAATTGTTGAAAATGCAGCTTTTTAGAAACCTAAACAATGGTAGTACCTTTCTTATACTTAATATTAAAGTTAATATTAAAAACAAAATAATAAGCATTAGAAAAAAATGATTTTTGTCTTCTACTGAAAAAAAAAAGATATAAAAGGCTCCAATTTTTCTGGAGAAAAAAAAATTAAGCAGAGAACAAGCAAATGTCAAAATGTATATTCTGCTACATTAATATTATCAGCAGTTTCAATTAATCTTAATCTTTGTTTCTATAATTTGTATTGTTTATATGGGTTTACTGAAGGTATTCCTGTATTGAGATAGGACTATCTACTTTTCATTTATTTTTTATATATTTTCAATTGTGCCTTTCCACAAATTATTTTTGTATTGTTTAAAGTTATAATATATTAAAAATAATTATTCTGATTTTTTTAAAGAAAGGGTTCAAGCAAAAACTTTTTGCCAAACATTTCCTGTTTCTGGGCTTTCACATGTCCATAGAACGCAGAGCACAGATTTTCTTTATACTTCCCACTTCATCCAATCACATGCTGATCTTGGAAAGCTCTATTACACTACAGCATTTTGTCATCAGCTCTTACATATAATAGTTATGGGGAAAGGGACAGAGTGAATTTCTTTTAACAGAATAGTACCTGACGAAGAAATACAGTGCTTTGAGAGCAAAGCCAAAATATTCTACCTTAACATTGTGCAAAATGCAGCTGTTGCTCTTAGCATGTATCACAGTGGTGGCAGGTTCCACTTGTTTTTGCATTATATTTGCCTAGTTGCTGTTGTTCATAATCACAATCATCATCATAATCATCTTAGTACATGTAAATGCTGCCCAACTCAGTTCTTACAGTAAAGGTTACCAAAGCATGATGCAACAAGGGCTTTTGTTTATCAGCCAGCCTGTCAAAGACACTGACACTGATTTAGGGACTAAGAAGAGCCTGGGCCAAGATCACCCATTTAATCCTCATTACTACGACAGGACCAGGGCTTGGGTCTACCTGCTCCTTGTCCAACTCTTTAACCACTACAATGTACTGGCTTTTGTGTGTATAAAGACTATTAACTGCAAATACAGGGATTAAGACTTCCTAAGGCAGTGATGGCGAACCTTTTCGGCACCAAGTGCCCAAACTGCAACCCAAAACCCACTTATTTATTATGAAGTGCCAACACGCAGGATGGAATCCAACCGGTGTTACAACCGGTATGGTGAGCGCATGTTTTGCATGCGGGTGTGAGCACAGCCACGCCTAACATGCGCTTTGCGCACGTGCAGTGTTTGCAAGAAATGATCAGCTGTGCTGCCCGGACAGCCGACAAGCGCTGCGCGTGGGTGCGCAGCATTTGAAAATCCTCTTCTTTCCTGCCTTTTCAACCTCAGTTGTGCCGTGCAAAGCAGCTAAGGTTGAAAGAGCAGGAAATAAAGGACAGCTGGGGAGTGGAGTGGGGGCACAAAACTCTGCTGTCTTCTGCTAAGTGGAACCTTAGAGATGCGTTTAATAATTTTATCTCTGTTTGGGAAATCATGAAAAAGGGAATTACTGCCAGACAACATGGCCATTTTGATAATATCCCCATCCAAAAGGAGCTTCCCATGTTTTGCTATGCACAGCGAAATTTGAAAACTAGCAGCTGTCAGATAATTTGTTCTGGAAAGATAGTTGGAAAAACTAAGAGACTGGGAATGATAATTCTTCAATTTCCCTTCAATAAACTGTTTTCTTTCAGTTGCACCAAGTTCAGCAACACTTTTGTGGTTGGTCTCAAAGTGCCATCTGACACTTGATATGCGACACACAACACTTTTATTACATAGAATACATAATGCTTTCCCACTGTGTTCAATCACTCCAAATGACTCTGTCCAGGCCTCTTGGAATGATCTTCCGCTATCTGTTTTTGCTGCACTCATTTTTGGGTATTCAAGACTGTCTTGGAGTCTACAAAAACACAAACTTCTGGAATTAAAGCTCCATTTTTAGCTAAAACTTAATTCACACCTGTTAGTTTTACTTTAAACAAATAGCTCTGAGTAGTGTGAACGATTGCGTGAGCCTCCAAAGGTCTGAAAAATATATCATTGATTTTTCTTTGGCATTTAAACTAGATATCCAATGTAAAAAAGTGCATCAAAGAGGGAGTGGAAAGCCAATTCATACTGAACTATATTGGGTTTTTTGTTGTTATTTGAATAAAATGAAAAGAAAGCAATCCCGTATTTGTAGCTAGTGTGGGGAAAGAGATGAAATCTACTTAAGTGTAGAGAATGCCCCATTCCATCTCTTCAAGGGAGATGAAAGAAAGAGGGAGAAAGAGAGGGTGAAAGAGAAAGAGGGAGAGAGGGAGAAAGAGAGAAAGAGAAAGGGAGATAAAAGAGAAGGAGAAAGAGGGTGAAAGAGAGAGAGGGCGGAAGAGAGAAAGAGAAACAGAGATGAAAGAAAAAGGGAAAAACAGAGATGAAAAAGAGGGAGAAAGAGAGAAAGGGAAAAAGAGGGAAAAAGAGAGACAGAGGGAGATAGAAACAGAGGGAGAGGGAGAGATGAGATGTTGCTTATTATGGGAAAGGGGAGTTATCTAAGCAAGAGTCCCCTCCTCGCTTTACCCCACCTGAAAGGAGGGTGTGTGTGTCTGTTTTTGTTGTTATGTGAATAAAATGAAAAGAAAGCAATCCAGTATTTGTACCTAGTGTGGGGAAAGAGGTGGAATGGGGCATTCTCTACACTTAAGTAGATTTCATCTCTTTTCCCACACTAGGTACAAATACTTTTCATTTTATTCAAATAACAGCACCCCCATTCCCTTTCAGGTGGGGTAAAATGAGGAGGGGACTCTTGCTTAGATAACTCCCCTTTCCCATAATAAGCAACATCTCATCTCTCCCTCTCTAAGTCTCTCTGTCTCTCTTTCTCCCTCTTTCTCCCTTTTTCTTTCACCTCCCTTTCTCCCTCTTTCTCTCCCACCCTCTCCTTCTCCCTATCTTTCTCTCTGTGTCTCTCTTCCTCCTCCTTCTCTCTCTGTCTTCCTCCTTCTCCCTCTCTTTCTTTCTTTTTCTCCCCGTTCTCTGGCTACACACACTATTGCCTGGAGATGAACCGAGGGGGTAGGAGGGCGAAGCCTTCTGTAGCCTTTCCCACACGTCTCCTGAACTGTGACAGAGGGAGACCGAGAGCAGGGAGCCGAGCTTTGGATTGCGGTGGGCATGAAAGCACCCGGCAATGGCACTTCCTTAGCCACGACTGTCAGGCGAGAGAAAAGATGTTGGGCTCTGCCCCCACAAAGGGGAACAGCAGTGACCGCAGACAGCCCGGCTGGCTGGGAAGGGGGACGCTTCTCCCATCTCCCCAACTTTTCCTGCTTGCTTTTCCCCTCGGCTGCAGGGCTAGCCAATCACCGCGAGAATGCGGCTCCTCCTGTAGGCAGAGAAGAGGCACTGAGAGACAAGGCAGGAGGGAGGGGCTTTTGGAAGGGGCTAAAGGGGATTAAATTGCAACCTTTCTCCGCGCTCAAGGGGAGCCACTTCAGGTGACTATGGCTTTCTCTCCTGCTTAGAAATAGAAGTCTGGCTGATCAGGATTTTTTATTTTTGTTTTTGGTCTCGGAGCTAAGCTAAGTCAATGCCTGGAACGCACTACCTAACTCTGTTGTTACATCCTCTAACCTCCACTCCTTTAACCTCAAACTATCCACTATTGATCTCACCCCATTCCTTGGAGGTCTATAAGGGGCGTGCATAAGTGCACCAGTCTGCCTTCCCTGTCCTATTGTCCCCATTTAATCATACCTATTTCCTGTATTCTTACTCATGTTTATACTTATACCTATTATCTTGTAAGCGATTGACAAATCAAACCAAATAAATAAAAAATAAAAAAGCTAAAGGAGAGCTTTAAAGGAGACACGGGCGGCAACCAGGCAACCGAGCAACCGGAAGGGGTGGGGCCAAGCAAGGCAGGAGTGATTTTTTTCCTGCAGTCTGCCTAGCTCCCTAGCAAACACGCGTTGTGGCTGTTGCCTCCTGCCTCTGCACATCAAGGAGGCTGAGCAGCAGAGGGAAGAGCACGGAACTCCTGAGTCGCACGAAGTGGCTGCCAGCGATGCACTCAGGTGCCAAAGATGTTGCAAATGGGAGACTTGACCTCCGCAGGAGGGGAGGGCACAATCTTTCATGCTTCTCCCCCACCCCATGAGCTGCAACGCGCTCACTGCCCCTCTGGCCCTTGCCAAGCTTCCTCCTTCCTGATGGGCATGCGAGCACTTCTTGTGAGGAAAAGAAGCGAGGTGGGAAGAGGCTTAGCAGGTGCCAGAGGGGAGGGGAGGGCTTTGAGGTTACTGGGGTGGGTGGGTGGAGCGCGGGAGATTGCGCCCTCCCCTCGCAGACCAGGGGACACCTGGGAACAGCTCCGATGCCACGATCTCCCATGAGATACCCTCCCTCCCTGTTTATTGCTCCTGTTGTCAACACAGGTGAGCTGCAGACCACCGGCCTTTCCTGGTGGTGGCGGCAGCGGCATGAGCGGGTGAGGGGCACAGGGATACCCACTCCTCCTGAACCAGAATCGCGCTCCTGGCAGCGTCCAGCCAGCTATGCCTGCCCTCTCTCCCCCAGCTCACATGGATCCTGGGCCTCTCCTGCGGTGTTGTTAAAAGCCACTGGGGGCGCGAGGTGGGCACAGGGGAGCAACCAGTGGCAGCGCTCCTGGCTTGCAAGGGGGTGGATGCAGGCACCGACAGTAAGCGGGCCAAGAGTGGGAGCAGCTGGCCCTGGGCCACAGCAAGCAAGCGAGGGAAGAGTGGGGGGGATCACAAAGTCAGCAATTTACCAAATATTATGCAGTCAAGTGAGGAGTCAGGGCAAGCAGGCAAGCAAACAAGCGGCAAAAACAACAAGCAAGGAGCAGGAACCAGAGCAGCCAAAGAACTGTTAGGCAGCGTGCATGAGTCTGGAGGCGGGAGGGGCAGATAGGGAGGGGCGGGGCCAGCTAGTAAGGCAAAAAGTTAAGGTTTTTGCAAATAGGATGGGGGAGGTTATTGTGATCTACAGACCCGAAAATCAGCTGGGAGGCGCGCATGCGCAGTGGAGCTGAGTTGGGCTTGCGTGCCCGCTTGCGTGCCTGCAGAGAGGGCTCTGTGTGCCACCTGTGGCATGCGTGCCATAGGTTCGCCATCACAGTCCTACAGGATACAGCTTGATTTAATAAAGGAGGGACTCTAATAAATATCTATAGAAAGAATATTCTTACTTACCCTTTACCAAGGCTGGAACAGTTCAAACCATAGGAATTATTGCTATCACCATTTGTAATGACCGAAGAGGCAGATGCTGAAGAGCAAGAGCTTGTTGGTGCTTTTGAAGAGGTAGCTAGATTTCTGCTAGGTGCAGTACACGAACTAGGAAAAAGCATTAAGATAACATTCATGATTTCTTAAACACTGGTTTTGGAATTGGGGTTTTGATAAGTGTTCATTAGCTTATTTGTTCTGGATTTTTAATACAATAGGACAAAGTATGACAACATATCAAATTCAAGAGGTAGCTAGGGATATTCTAGAGTTATTCATCTATCCATTACATAGAAAATTTTCGAGCCATCTAATATAAAACGGAAGGTTTATTTTTCTTAATAAACAAACCAAACTTCAGGAAAAATTTCTAACATATTTTCAACCTTTAGATGCTACAACACTTTTACATCTGAAACTATTTTTTTTTTTGAAAGATGGAAATTTGAAAGCTAATATTTTAATTTCTCTCAATCTCTATAACTGGTTTTAGATGGTTGCTGCACATGAATGGCTTATTGTGACAAATAGATGAATAATTTCTTACAGAAATGTAAGAAATAAATAGTTATATAATCTTACTTCAAAAGTTAAAACATATCTGTTCCAAAATTGCTCCATGGTATGTTACCAAATAAGGTTGTAATTACTACCTATACAACTTCCCCTCATTGTGACTGCAGTCCATTCCAGCAACTTTGTTGCTAAGTGAAATGGTGGCTAAGTGAACATGTAACTTAGAGAAAGCTACTCTGAAGATCATGGATTGCTGCTATGTCAAAGTTCTCTTGTAGTGTCCTGGGTTTGATCCTTCCATCTTTTTTGCATTTTGAATGTAAAGAAATTGCTTTAAAAAGTTATCTCTTCCTGAATTGTTTTTCTCCCAGTATTTCCCTAAAAAATCTAAGCTCAAGTTACCAAGTTCAGCTTTGTGATCTTAATTAGAATCCTCCAGACTCTCTACTCTTGCCTAAAAGTGACTACTAGATCTTAATCAGTTGACTAGATCTTAATCACAGTCAGGCTCATAAATGCCAGAGTGGTCAGAAGATGAGTTAGATTCTGTTAAAACAGTTACCGTATTTTTCCATCTATAAGACGGACCCATGTATAGGTTGCCCCCCCCCTTCTTACCCAAAATTCAGAAATCAGGCGAAAACTGTCTTAGGCAGTGGGGGCGGAGCCTGCACATAAGACAGCAGCCCAGGGCCAAAGTGCTGGCGGAAGGGAGAGTGCTGAAGCAAGCAGGAGTCTTGCCTGCAGTGCCCATACTGCTGCCCCTTCCCAGCCAGAGCCACGTTTAAGTGTTGGTAGATGCCAGCCTTCCCTCCTGTAGGTCTGGGCAATTGCTAGAGAAAGATGGGCTCGTTTCAGCGCCTGGCACCCAGATGCCCTCGTTTCTTCTAAGTATTTCTTTGCCTACCTGATTTCCAGCTCCGTCACATTTCTCGCCGTCGTGTGCAGGGAAACAAAACTTTGTGGGACTGAAAATCAATCAATTCAATCAATCAATTCCAACTTCATGAGATATTGGATCTTGAGTTGGAATTGATTGAACTTTTTTTTTTTAATCCAACAAACAAATTCCCTGCACACGATGGCGAGAAATGCAACGGAACTGGAAATCAGGTAGGCAAAGAAATGTTTGGGGGAAGCCAGGGCATCTGGATGGTAGTGGGTGGGGCACGCTCCACAGCATGGCACCCTAATGGAGAAACGGGAAACGGAGCAGCCAGTGCAAGGGAAGGAGGCCGCTTTCCCTCTTTCTTTTCCCTTCTCCTCCTCCTTCCCTGATGCCGGACACTCCCATTTCCCTTTCTCCATTGCAGTGCCCAGGGTCCACTTTGATAGCCGTGTGTGTAATTTAACAACCAGTTCGCCCAGAGTCAAGTTGGCCATCATGGGAGGCTCCTCCTTCATGTGCAGCAGAATAGGTAGATGGGAATGGGTGACAACTCCCACGACAGCCAACCTGACCCTGGGCAAACAGTGGTTCTCCTCTCGGGTCCCTGGGTAACAAGACGCCTCTCCATTTTTAGATAAATATTTTAAAGAAAAAGTATCATCTTATACATGGAAAAATATGGTACATTATTAATTCACATATTTAAATAAGTTTATTAGTTCCGATTATATACTGCAATGTGCCACCTTGCTTTGGCAATCAAATTTTGCAAAGATTTAACTGAGCCACAGAACATGAAAGGTGAGAGACAAATACTTACTTTGTCAGAGAAGATTGTCTAGGCCATGAACCATCTTCATTTTTCAGTTCTATTAACACTACCTAACAGGATAAAAATATTCAACAGTGTTATAGAAAAATACAAATGCTACATGAACAAAAAAATTTCGAAGCCCAATTAAATCAGTGGTCCCCAACCTTTTTTGTGCCGCGGCCCAGTACCGGCATCACAAAATCATCTGCGGCCTGGTACCAGCATCAGCATGCATGGCAAGGCGAGCCGAGCGACCGGCCAGCCAGCTGACCCCTGCTTCTCCCCGCCACCTTCAACTCCTCCTTTGTACCTGTGTCGATGGGCTTCGGGACGGCTTCGGGACGGTCGCTCAGCTCGCCTTGCCATGCATGCTGAAAGAATCCTCACGCCTTAGTTTTGTTCGAAGCCGCCCCCCCCTCGATGAAACTAAGGCGCGAGGATTCTTTCAGCACCCAAACGCCGCTTTCTACCCGGAAAAGCTCACAGGAAGCACTTTTTCATCAAAACAAGATGGCGGCGCCCAGCAAACCGGCGGCCCGGTAGAAATTGTTCCACGGACCGGTCCCGGTCCCCGGACCGGTGGTTGGGGACCCCTGAATTAAATCACTCCCAATCCTGAAACAAGCAGCTACTTTTTTAAAAAAGTAGCACCTACATATAGTATTTCAACAAACTTTTTCAGGTCACTTCCAATCGTACTGTCACACAACAGCTGTCATACAGGAGCTGATTTTCAGAGGGGTAACTTCCATATGAACATTACTAGATGCAGAATGCACAATATTCCAGAATCCATTTCATATTCAGAATATTTTGTAAAAATTGATGACCCTAAAAATTGCAACCTGTTTAAGTAACTTCAGAAACAAAAATATATATTTCTTACCTGTCCCTGATAAAGCCCTGCATCTTGTATGGTGCTATCGAGTTTGCTTAATTGTTCATAAGCATTACTTGTACATCTGTTCCACAGTCTGACTTCTTTACTATCAGGAATATTAAATTGCTTTCGCATTTCCTTTTCAATAGTAGCTAATAAAACAAACACATAATTACATTGAAGGCTGAAATGGCTTATTAAAAGTATATTAATTGGCTTTTTTGTAGAAATCATGTTTCTTCTGGATTCTTTTTTTTTTTAAACTAATAAATACATTTCTGATTCAGCATGCACAAACTGGCTTGGGCAATTCTCATACTGTCCTATTTGAACTTTTGTGTGTGTGTGTGTGCAAACACACACATATATGTATTACACATATTTGCATACTATCCTATTCGTGTGTGTGTGTGTGTGTGTGTGTGTGTGTGTGTGTGTGTAAAAACTTGAGCAAAACTTATGAATCATTTTGGTTTAAAAATGAAGTTAGGGCTTTTGGAACAGAAACTAATATATTCAACTACTACTATAATTATCTAGAAATAGGATTTTTATATGAAAAAGAGCAAGTACAAAGCTCAGTATTGATGTCTAAAAGATGGGAAAACATATGGAATAGTATAAATTCAAAAATATTTTTAAAACACAATCATAAAATGTATATTTATTGTAATCAATTAAAATCAGACAGCTAATTTGGTGTAGTAATTAAGGCATTGGGCTAGAAACTGAAAGACCATGAGTTCTAGTCTTGCCTTAGACGTGAAGTGAGCTGGGTGACCTTCCAGTCACTCTCTCTCAGCCCTAGGAAGAAGACAAGGGCAAATGACTTCCAAAAAACTTTGCCAAGAACACTGCAGGTGCCGAATAAAATAATAAAATTGAAATGAAATAAAGTAAGACTTTCAGAAAAATATAATTGTCCAATTTCTTACATTTTACAATTTAATATCCTGCATCGTACTCACCAATCGTATCCGCTTTGCTGAAATAACAGTCCACAAGTTCTGTAGGATCACTGTCCTGACCCAGCTTCAACTCCAAAAGATAAACCTCTACTTTACAGTGTTTAACAAACAATCCATACTCCACAACCTATTTAAAAAACATCACTTATAAAAGTTTTTTTCAAAAAGAATGAGATCATGGGCTTTATCTGCAGTCAAAATTATATTTGTGCTTATAAATAAAATCAGCTGAGTCTAAAACTATCTTATATCAAAATATTAATATAAGCATGTTATGTTTATGTCAAATATTTGGAAAGTGGCAACACAGACTCATTTAGAACAAAGGGCAAGACATAAGCAATGAAAAAAGAACAAATAGTATACAAAACATTTTAAACCCCACACATGCATTGATTAGTTCTTATTCATACCGAGTCTCTGAATTGTTTCAAATTCAAACTGCCCCACTGTGATTACAAAAAGAGCATTTTTGCATCTGAAATAACATGGCTCATATTTAAAACTGCTCAATTTGAAATGTTTTGTGCATCCTGCCCTAAACAGAAACTTTCTTACTTTTCCTTACCTGCTCAGCAAAGTTGGAAAATATTCCAGTTGAGAACAAAGACCTGATGCCTCAACAATCTGGAGCTAAGCTTTATTTTTGGAAGTTTTTAAATTTAATCTATATAGCCGCCCATGTCATGCTTATGACACTTTTAATGGCATTTTTTGTTAAATTATAAGTACAACTCCTGATTATAGCCACTGAATCTATATGAGCAGTATAAAACTTTTGAAGGGGAACTTGCAAAACTCCTCTCCTCGAAGCCCAAAGGAAGCTGCATCCTCCTGGTGGCTGGATACATCTGATTTGAGAGAATCCCCATAAGTATGCATGTGTAGAGGAATCGGTTAGCTCTCCAAGAGAAGTGTTCTCTGTAAACAGACATGCATACAACCTAGGAAGACTAAAAGAGCACTCACCCTGAGCCTTTTAGAGGACATGCCAGAGGGATGAGAGGAACAAATAGAGGAGCTCCCATCTGTTTTAAGTTTCAGATACTCTGAATTACTACTTTCTCTCTAAACCTGAAGCAGAAGCCAAAGCCAGCTTCTTATTCTCCACACACACTTGAACAAAAATAGATACACACTCTTGGAAATAATGAAATGCTGTATGGGTGGTATCAGGAACAAAATTTACTCTGCATATTCCACGTCATTGGGGATGCTACAATGCAGCGTTCCTCAACATCAGAATTGTGATACTGGATTTAAAAAAAACAGACTGAGGAACTGCAATGGCAAGAACGGCACTTAATAATATTTGCATGCCTTAGGCTATAATTTGACAATGCTACTATGACATTGCCATGTCCAACTATACAAGCTGAGAACAAGGAAGAAAAGAAGATACATACAAAAAAAAATAGGAAGCACCCTGCCAGGCTGGGCAAAGTGTCCAAAGTTAGAATAAAGATATTATACAGTGGAAAACTACAGACAAGGTAGTGGAGGGAGAAATATCAATGTGAATGCCAAATGCACAAAACGTCTCAACTCTGTCTCTTGGTACACTTGTTATGATAACAGAATTGAAATATTTTCATCAAAGTTTCTGCATTAATCAAAGCACTAAACTAGAATAGCATGGCATCCCACGCTATGAACTCAGACTATGCAAAGAAAAAATGATGACATCAGAGGTAAACATATTAGCCCCCTAAGCTGCAACTTAAGGGTGTACCCATTCTCTTTGGCTACCCATGGTACAAAATCCAATGAGCAGAAAACTCATTAGAGGAACATCTACTTTTTCCATATTATGCTGCAACTGACAAAAGACATTTCAACTGGATTTCTATTTAATATTTTATAACTTTGTTATTCTTTACTTGTTGTTCAAAGTTTGAATGTCCCTGGTTCCTCCAACGTTTACTGTTGCATCTTGCCATTTTATTAAACCCTCATTAGTAAGAAGCAACAAATTAAAATCAATATGCTCCCATATTCCTTAAATTTCCCTTCCTTTTAATACACGGGTATCAAACATATGATGATGATGTATAAACATTCAAATATTGGGACAGACTTAATAAAATTCTAAAAAACAACCAATTTTAATTCAATGATGACACAGGTAGAAATTTAGTCAACTGACTCTTCAATCCATTAAAATACTTCTATATAAAAGGCTTCAGAATTAGGGTTTTAAAATAAAGCAAGCCTTGATCGTGCAATGGCATCAGTATGGTAAATCTTACAACGTACAGTTAGGCATTTAAAAATAAGAATAACTTTTTGTCACAGGTGTTTAAGAAATTTGCATTTCTACTATCTCCTTCCCCAGTATCATCTCTCTACATACAGCATGATATTCCTAAAGCCACACTTTTCTTCATCTTTGATAAAAAACCCATTCTATTAGCTCGCATGAATATGTTTACTCTGTTTCGTGTACAGTACATGGAATTAAGTATGTAATGGACCTCACCGAGTTAACTCTGAAGTTTAGATTAATAGTATGCAAGATATAAGCACTGAAGATTAATTTTTGATACCTTTTATATTAGCTATTGGGTGGAAATAGGCAGCTTTCTCCATTTTAGTTCTTCAATTTTATATCCATATGTAACACACTACCATTTACATTCACATTAAATGTCATCAGTTATGCTATTTATAAAAAGTGTGTTTCCTCTGACAAAGTTAGAGGAAACTTATACAATTTCTGTAAATATGCAAAAAAGGCCTTCTCTACAATCTTCTAAATGTCTAGGAGATACAAGAAACACGAATACTTACTTTCCTCACAATTGGCTTCTGTCCTTCCATACAACCATACCAAGCTGCTAGTTTATCCCAGGCTTCAGTAGGAACCAGTACATAATCCAATTCTTCAATGAGGTGCTTTTTCAAAGTTTGAGTTTCTGAATCTAAAAAAGAAAAGGAGACATAGGACTATGGGCTATTTCATTCACTATATCAAGATAAATTTTGACACAATTTACATTTGCAGAGCAAAACAAAACAAAACAAAAAACGGCAGACCATTTAATTCCCTCCAATAGCCAGGGTGAGGATAATATGAGGGAAGCCGCAGAAAAGGGCAGTGGTGCAAGTGATTATTTCCTGGGCAAAAATGACAGCTGCTGCCTAATGACTTCTTGCTTAATGATATAAATTTCAGTTCCAATTAGGGTTAAGTGAGATTATATTATTTTAACCTATACAGGTAGTCCTCAACTTATAACCATTTGTTTAGTGACTATTCAAAATTACAGCAGCACTGAAAAAGTAACTTATCACCAGTTTTCACACTGCCGCATCCCTATAATCACATGATCAAAATTCAGGCACTTGGCAACTGGCGTATATTTTTGGCAACTGGCGTATATTTATGACAGCTGCACTGTCCCAGTGTCATGTGATCATGACACAGATCTGTAACCTTCCCAGCTGGCTTCCAACAAAGCAAAGTCAATGGGAGAAGCCAGATTCACTTAACAACTACAGTGATTCACTTAACAGCTGTGACAAAAGTCATAAAATCGGGCAAAACTCACTTGACAACTATCAACTGAAATTTTTGGGTCAATTATGGCTGTAAGTCGAGGATTACCTGTATTGAATTAGTATGTTGTACTGCAGGGGTGTCAAACTCGGGATGGCACGTTGTCGTCATGTGACGTATCACAACTTTTTCCACTTCGCTAAACTGGGGGTGGGGGTGGCCAGCACATGACACATCTGGCCCACGGTCCACGAGTTTGACACCCCTGTTCTACTGGATCCATCATATACTTTGCGTATTTCTATTTCAGAACTGTATTTATAGTTGGAGAATTCAGATTTATAAATATACTCCATGTCCTACTACAATAGAAACCCACCTTGAAGTAAAAAAATAATAATACTACACAAAAAAAAGGAAAGTAGATATGAAGAGAGATTTGCCTTTTTTAAGCAGGTATTATAAAAACTAAGACAGCTAATAAAGATATACCGTGCTGTATATATAAAGGTATCAACAATTGAGTTTTGAGTTCTAGGCATAACTTAGAGTAATGAAATGGTAAGAAAGCAAGAAAAAGTTATACGGGAAGCCATAGATAAAATATTAAATCTTTCAGAGATTTTTCAAGGTCATCTATTAATTATGATTGCCTCCTTAATCAAAGTGGGATGGATTTTTTTTGTCCGTAGCCACATTAAAAAAAAAAAAAAAATCACCGAGGGCAGCAACCTGTTCTCAAAGGTTAGAACATTTTAGTGTGTGTTGTAGGAGGAGCTAATGCACTCAAAACCGACATTGGATCACCTGCCTTCCTCTTTTTGAGTCCTTTTCAAAATCAGTTCTGGGTAATTCTTACCGGTAAAAAATCCGGAGTTGTCAATTGGTCCTGGGAAGACGTTGGGTTCTCCAACGCTATACAAATCCCAACTTTCAAAGCCCACATATTTCTTCCACTGCTTGAACCACCGACTGTCAATCAAATACCTGCCATAAAAACAAAAACAATTTTTTTTTTAAAAAAAGCAAAAGGCAGAGATGGAGAGAAGATGAAAAAGAAAAAAGAAAAAGAAAACCCCCGAGGGAGCGAACGAGGCACCACCAGAGTGACTCAGCAACCAACAGCTGACGCTTCCGAAACCTTTTCGGGACAGAACCCGAGCGCTCCAAGCCGGCCTCCGCGGTCGCCTCATACGCGGCCTACTTCAGAAACCAGCAGCCCGTAGGTCGGCGGGCGGGAGTACGGGAAGCGGGGAGGGGGCACGGCCTTCCCGTAAACCTGACACCAGAGGACGGGCCGGAAACAAGCCGTCGGCCGCGGCCTCGGCCTCCTTCTCGCCGCCGGCTCCTAACAGGCTCACCAGGACTCTCCCGGCCGCAGAACCATTTTCAGAAGCGGCATAAGCTCAGCGCGCTGCGTCGCGGCATCCGGCCTTAAACCCGGAGGGGCTCCTCCGCCCTCTAATCCTACTTCGGCCGCCTCCATGACTGGGCGCCCTGCCGGCCGGCTGGCCATCCTCAAGCGCGGAAATGCCTCCTTTCGCTGGAGCGCGCACCGGAGGCGACCGCGCAGGCGCGACGTTCCTCGGGTCGAGAACGTCGGTCGGGCGACGCCACGCGGAAGGCAAGCCTCCTTCGGGGCGGCGCCCGGGAATTTCCCGGCTCGTTGCGTAACCCGGGAGGCTCGAGGGCGGCGTTCTGTGGCTCCCAAGTAACGGAAGCCCGCTTCGTTCTTTCGAGAGACGCGGCGGGGCCTGCCCGCCCTTAGGAAGCTCCTCCCCTCGCCTCCTTGTCATTTGTGACCCAAAGGTGCTTTTTTTTTTTTTTTTTCAAGAGGAACTGGACTTTCTGGTTTTTCTTTGAAGACGTTTCGCTTCTCATCCAAGAAGCTTCTCCAGCTCTGAGAGGATGGTGGGGAATGGAAGGATTTATTTATACTCCTTGCAGAGAGCTGGTCATTTGCATCCTTTTAGAGGGTCGTTGAAGCACCTGGAGGTTTATCTGTGTCCTCAGGATCACCTGAGTGGTGCTCCTGGTTCCTGTAGTCTGCAATGTTTTTGGAAATCCATTCATACTCCCACACCATTCGAAGGGTGTTCATCCTCAAATTGCATAGCCAGCAGTCTATAGATCCGTGGTGGCGAACCTATGCCACAGGTGCTGGAAGTGGCATGCAGAGCCATCTCTGGCCACGCCAGCCTTCGCCTGTTGCTCTTCTGGGTTCTGGTGCACGCATTTGCACTGGCCTGTTGGTCTTCATGCATGCGGAGCACCGAAAACCGGATGAGCAACTCAGCCTAACTTACCACAGAGGTTGTAGCTGTAGGGAAAATAGGGGGCGGAACCATTAAGTCTGTTGGATACCTTGACCCACATCAAAAGGTGGAATAAAATATGTTTGCTCTGTACCCTGGTCTGGGTCTCTGAATGTCTTAAGGGCCCTGTTTCTTGGTTTTACTGTAGAGTCATTTGGTTGAGCTAGGCAGCTATGAAAATTGAATGAATAAAATGGCTTTATTACCAATATGACTATCTAGGTTTAACATAATTATATGGTTTAGAATTAACCCATGCAGTAATTTATAGTTTCTCCAGCATCCCAAAGGTTTAATTAAAGTGTATGGGTTGCATAACATATTTGTCTAAATATGGCTAGCAAGTTTGTGATAGTGTCATGCAAATATGACCAGTGAGTGGGTGGCAACCAGGTAGCATAGTAAGCAAACATCCATAGTAAGCAAACATGAGAATGCTGTTTTTTATTATTTTATCCTGCCTTTATTATTTTATAAATAACTCAAGGTAGCAAACATATCTAATGGTCTTTCCTCCTATTTTTTCCTAAACAAATAACCCTGTGAGATGAATTGGGCTGAGAGAGAGAAACTGGCTCAAAAATCAGCTAGGTGGCTTTTATGCCTAAGGTGGGACTTGGACTCACAGTCTCCTGGTTTCTAGCCTGGTGCTTTAACCACCATGCCCTGTGACTTGTAACCTTATCTTTTCCTTTTGTGCTTGTCATGTGCACAAAGTACATTAAGCCAGGTAGTTGAAAACCTAGTTCTCATGATATGATTGGTTTGAACCATTAATATGCAGTAGCATTCTTTCCCAAGCAGTCTCATAGGTTGTTGTGGTTTGAGGAGGAAGATTTAATTGGATATGTTTGCTACCTCAAATTATTTGTAAAAATAATAAAGGCAGGATATAAATATACAAAGTGATCGATATAGGAAATTGATTGTTCCTTCCTTTATTTATTCAGTCTATATAGGTTTCTATTCTGTATTGGTGGCTCTGTATATATCAGAAATACTTATTGGACATCATCTTAGCTATCTTTCTCATTTGTCAAATTTATACTGTAGGAAGTTCGCATCCACCCCTCTCCTAGAAAATTGAAATATCCTAGGAAATATTAAAAAGGCAGAATATTTCCTCTAAAAAGTGTAGAAACTCAGAAGCAGAAACTCACCTCAGAAGTAGAAATTCACCCCCATCTTTGTTAATGGGTGGGCCATTAAGGCCTGGGCCAGAATACATAACAAGGATCTCCAGGTAAAGCTATAGCAATTGCTCAAAAGCCCTTTCAGTATATCATCAACCAGCAAGGCTCAACCAAGCTTGGAACTCAGGACAGCCTAGAGTTGCCCCTGCATGGCCTCATGGGAGTCTGACAACCAATTAAAAACAAGCTCCAATTCAAATCCCAACAAAGGTTATAAAACCCAGGCACTCTCAGCACCTCAGCCCTTTTTTGATCTCTTCCTTCACCTTGAAGCATGTGATCATCCTTCCTTTTCACTCTGGAGCTCCAGGCCATGTGATTTTAAACCTTCTAAACAGCCTCCGTGTTTCCTTTTTCCCCACTTGGAACTGAACCCAGGAGGATATTTCTTCCAACAATACAACCATCCATTTTACAAATGACTGGGTAGTGCAGGGATCTTCAAACTCGACAGCTTTAAGACTTGTGGACTTCAACTCCCAGAATTCCTCCTCCAGTCATGTTAGCTCAGGAATTCTGGGAGTTGAAGTCCACAAGTCTTAAACTTGCCAAGTTTGAAGACCCTTGGGGTAGTGTATAGCAAAAAGATATAAAAACACATCAAACACATAATAAAATGTTAGGCAGACTATTACTTCCTGATTTTAATTGGCTGGGGAATTATAGGAATTTGAATCTATATATCTTAAAGGCTTAAGATATTTTGTATTATGTCATATTTTATAAAATTTGCCAAATTTCAATTCCACAGAAGTCGTGGATCCTGGGTTTTGGATGCTTTCTATAAGCTACCTCATTTGAGGTATCTTCATTAAAAAGGTTTTGCTCTATGACAGAACATTTTCCCCAGTTATAGATATACAGGTAGTCCTTGACTTTTTATTTAGTGACCAAAGTTACAATGGCATGAAAAAAGTGACATGACAATTTTCCACACTTTCTGCCATTACAGCATCTTTGTGATCACATGATCGAAATTTGGACACTTGGCAACTGGCTCATATTTATGATGGTTACAGTGTCCCAGGGTCATGTGATCACATTTTGGCTACCTTTTGACAAGCCAAGTCAATCGGGAAGCCAGAATCACTTAACAACCATGATACTAATTTAACACTTGCAGTGATTCATTTAACAGCCATGGCAAGAAAGGTTGTAAAATAGAATAAAACTTACTTAACAACTGTCTTGCTTAGCAGCAGAAATGTTAGGCCTAGTTGTGGTTGTCAAGAACTACTCAATTTTAGTAATATGTAGACAAAAAAACGAAATACCATAAACATTGTTTAACTACAACTAAGGCAGCCTTTATTTCCTTTGTTACAAGAACATTGAGTAAATTACTTACCTGAATCAGTCATATTGTATGAAAATCCCATCTTTGCTTGAATATACCCACATAGTCTGCAAGCAATGATGTATCTCCAGTCTAAAATATCTCTTCCAAGTACAAGATGAAGAACTTCTTGTTCTTCCCCTCCATCTGGTGCTTGACTACAACTAACATTTCTTATTCTTAGTCACAGTGACAGAATAATTGCAAGGAGTGGCTCTGTTAATTTCTTGAAGGCCATAAATACTCAATTATTTCCGTCATTCTCTTTCAATAAAGTGTTTAGCAATACCTAATATAAACTAGGAATTGGTAATGCAGTACTTACAATCATCATTACATATCTGATATTTTAGAATGGCACTGGCATTTTATTTACAAAATAAAAAATGTAAAAATAAGTCATCACAAAACCCACCAAATCTCACATTTCAATATTTTTGTTGTCTTCTAAGATTTTTAATGCCAAGAAATGAGATCTTATATTTTCTATTTGAAGAGATACTTTGATGCCTTGTGATACACGGTGCCCTAATAATTTTAGTGTTAGGTAGTTGTAGTAATATATTTATTAAATTTGCCACCCATCTCATTTTAAAGCAAGTATTCTTGCAAACTAGTTGCGTAGACCACAAACCTTAATATTTTGAACATTTTGAAACTATCCTTCCAGAGAAACTCACTTGCTGACTAGAAGTATAGTTTCCCAAATTTGATCAATCTTTGATTTATGGAGATTTTGGTTATTTGATTTGGTTTTGCAAGCAGTTATACTGGGCTTGTAAAGATGATAAAATACTTCTGAGCAGAGGAGTCACTGAGGCTTTATTGAACATGGACATGGCTTGCTATGATCTTCTTTTAGAATATTTTTCCAATTCTTCTATAGGCTATACCTTTAGAATTTCTTGGTAATCTCCAATCCAGTATTCACAGGTCCAATTTTTGGATTTTAAAGGTTGGTCAGCCAAAATTATGTATATATTGCTATTACTTCCTATAAGGTGATTATAGTTGTTTTAATATACATGTGTCTGTAAATCAAGATTTTGATTCCTGAGAACTGGACAAATCCCTAGTTTTCTTGACAAGGTTGCCCTTGCTTCTTTCCAAGGGCTGAGAGAATTCAGAGTGCTTATCACCTGCATTAGGCATCATTTTCAGGATTAACTCTGGCCATCCAGTAATACCTTTGTAGAGCTTGCCGAGGCAGGTGCGCACGCACGCGCACACACACACACACACAATCCTGCAAAAAAAACGCTTAACAGGATGTGAATGAAGCAGTAGGCCTTTCCTCTTAGGGGCTACTTCTCTGGAGCTCTCTAGCCAGTCGCACAGTACCTTATAAAAGGCTAGGAGGGAGAAGCTACCAAAACCACCTTGTCTCCCAGGCTTTTAACTTCAGACGAATGTTTTATAGAGTCCCTCTTGACAGATGTTGCTTGTTATTCTTCCTCAATGTTAACTGATATTTATACTGTTATATGACTGTCTGGAATTTCAAGATTGAACTGGCTACAAAATTTATAAAACATAAATCAGACTGAAATAAGAGTTTGTAAGCACTCAGGCACACTGAATAGTTAATGCAATTTCAAGATTTTATTGGAGCATAGTAGCATTGAAAGCACTGGTTCCAAACTGTTCTACTTGCTGTAATTTACAACTTAACATGCAAAATTTTAAAGGTACATCAGGTGCTTATCCAGTATTTAGAAAAGCACCATCATAAATAAAATTTTGATGGAGTGTAGAATCTTGCCAGCAGAACAGTTAGTGAACTACAGCAAAACAAGAAATGTAGAAGAGTGCACATTTAAGACTACAAGACATTGTAGAAATCTTTCTAAATACACTTCAGTTTTATTCCCTTACATTTGAATGATTTGCAGACTGGTTAAAAATTTTGTCTCTGCTACATCAGAGGTCAATGACACCAGTAATATGCATGAACTTCAGACCAATGACTGTCCTAAGTAATCCTTAAGCCTTTCAAAGAAGAGTTATGGGTTTAGTTTATATCACAGCAGCTTAGTACATTCTTGTATTTCAGAAAAGCTTTGCTGCTACAATGTATAAGCAACTATCTTGTGAATTTTTTAGATTTATGAATTTAGTTTAACATGGACAGATAGTTAAATTACATTATGGGGAGCATTATATACTTTTAAAAAGTTAGACCAAAGCAGAGATGTAGGGAAGTTTTATCATGATTTTATCTGGTCCAATCTAGACGGTTTGCTGAAGCAACTTTTCAATGTCATCTTGCATCTTGATAGTTTCAAATCTTCTGCTGTAACGTTTGAAAGGCACCCCATCACGACCAATGAGAAACTTTTCAAAATTCCATGCGATGTCACTGCGGCACACAGGAGACCAAATTATGCACTTTGGATCGGTCATCAGAGACACCGGATCATCATGTGGGACAGGCAATGATTCTTTCAGGAACTTGAAAAGAGGATGAGCATTTTCCCCATTGACTTCACACTTCTCAAACACAGGGAAATTTGGCTCATATCCATTGCCTGGACGGACATATTTCAGGGAATTTAGGATCTCTTCATTGGTGGCATTTTCCTGTAATGAGGAAGAAAGGCATATGATTTACATCCAGACATGATCATTATAGCATTAGCAGAGCTGCAGACTAATGTTTGCAATGGTCACCTTTTTCTTCTGCTATGCAGAAAGTATCAATTACTTCAACCTAAAGGTGTTTTTTTCCAAAGTTTTATCTGTTATGGTAATTACACAGCTTCTGAGATGAAGTGCTGCACAGAAACAATATTTCAGTTAGTCAAACTCATGTCATAGCGGCATGGTGATGTATTGGGAGTTTTTCCCCCTTCCCTAATCAGGCATGGGCAGGGCCAGCATGTGACACATCTGGCCTGCGGGCTGGGAGTTTGATAGCCCTGCAGTAGAACTACCAAGTACTTACTCTTATACTCTACACCTATAGAAAAACTATCAAGCCAAGTAATTTGCTCAGCGATACAAGTGATGTTGCCGAGTACTAACTTCACTAACACATTACTTTCCTCTATCCTTACTATCTGCATCTCTCTCCTATTCATGTACTTTCACATCTTGGATCCTATTTTTGCAGAGTAATGTCTTTTTTTTTGCTAAAAATCCTCCTATATGCTCCTCTTTGTGCAGCTACAAGAAGCCTTTATTGAGAATTTTCAC
Source organism: Pseudonaja textilis (assembly GCF_049901715.1). NCBI lineage: Eukaryota > Metazoa > Chordata > Lepidosauria > Squamata > Elapidae > Pseudonaja > Pseudonaja textilis. The sequence continues at coordinate 64,050,079 of NC_141991.1, read as the reverse complement.
AGGTAAGTTGCAGAAACTAGTACAATTTGAAATAATTTAAGTGAATGTCTGATTCCCCAATCCACATATTCTGAACAGTGACAATTGTGAAGGTGAAGCATATATGTTAATTCCTGGTTAGGCTACTCTTCACTATACCCATCTCATTCCAGTCCAAAAAAAGACCTTGCATATATCAAACCTAGATATTAGGGAGTCTAAAGTTACATTAAATGTTAACTCATAGAAAAACTAATTTGCAAATAGATTTTCCTTTCTCTTCTAATTCAAGTAATTGGTAATTTGTATAAATCTCATTACCCAAGACCAACACGCAGAAGGCTAAATTCTGCAAACCATTTTTCCCTAGAGAATTTGTACAATGGGGAAAATGGGAAGGTTGTAAAGATGACTAGACCCCCCCACACACACACTGCATAACCTCAGAGTAATTATCCTACACTATATTGTATTGGAAAGCTGATCAATTTTGCTTTCAAACCTGACATACTGTATAGGGAAAGCAAGGCAATTGTGCAAGAGTTCTTGCACTATGTCTTTGGGATTGTAAAACAGTTCTTCAAGACACCCACTCAGAATTGTTGCGCATTATTTCCTGTTCGGACTTCAGTTCAATGCATCACAGAGAAAAATAGTGACACACACCCTTCCCCACCATACAACTCCCATGCCATGAGAGGACCTTTTTAAGAACGAGCCTTTCCCATAGAAGCTAAAGGCAGTGGAGCCCCCAATTTCGATATCTGCCTTCATTTCGCTAAATTTACTGGTGGGTTTAGTTATTTCTATCCGAAGGTTTTGATTACCCTCAGCCGGTCAGAACTTTCGGGAAACACGGAAGTAATTTTTTAAAAAAACAGCGTCAATCTGCTAGAGCGTGCTTTTCTAATACCCCCAAACAGGCTTGTTTCTAGCTAGGAATGTTTTAAAGAGCTCACACTCCCGCTCCTAAAGCACAAGCCAGAGAATTGCGACCATTCACATAAAACCTTCCTCCCGCTCTGCTTTCAAAGACTGCTCTCCCCAGTGAAGGTCTATTGATATTCTCAGTCCCCTCCAAGGCCACGGTTGTCCCAAAGGTGCTTTCTTCTTTCTCAAGAAGCAACTGGACTTTCTGGTTTTTTCTTTGAAGGCCTTTCGCTTCTCATTCAAGAAGTTTCTTCAGCTCTCATCCAAGCAGCTTCTTTTCAGAGTTGAAGAAGCTTCTTGGATGAGAAGTGAAAGGTCTTCAAAGAAAAACCGGAAAGTCCAGTTGCCTCTTGAGAAAGGAAAAAAAGCACCTTTGGGACTCCACAGTGAAGGAGTGCCGGTCGCTCCAGGCAGCCTTTTTGTTTTTTAAATCAACAGCCGAACGAGGTGTTCTCCCGCCAAGGCTCGTCGCCTGCAGATACCTTACCTGGTGACCAAACTGGTTAGAGGGGAAAGCGAGGATGACGAGCCCTTGAGAGCCGAAACGCCGCTGCAGTTCATGGAACTGAGTGAAGTCCCGGCTCGTTGTGCCTCAGAGCGAGGCCACGTTGGAAATCAGCAACACTTTTCCCCGCAGCGAGCCCAGATCGATGGGCTCCGAAGACCCCAACTTGACCGCCTTAAAGCCAGCCAGACTGTACCTCGAGACACCAGCCATCGCAACGGCACAACAACACCTGCAAGAAATGCGCGGGCAATGCGCGATTTTGCCTCGTTTAAGAGCCCCAGCTAGCAATCCCGCCCACCGAACCATTGGGCTTGCACGGCTCCACCCTGCTCCTTTGTCCTAATTCGAAGCGGCTGCAGCCACCTTAAACTGTCCACTACGCTACGAGAGCTCTGGGCATGCGCGATTCCCATTATTTGAAGAGAGATTGGTGGATGGATCTGTTTGCGTTCTTGCGGTCGGCGGGTGTTTAGTTTAAATTAATTAAAACATTGAAAGAGGGCTAGTCTAAATTTTGATAAAGGAAACGGCCATTTTACTACTTGCGAAGCGATATCATATGGTAAAGCACTTGCCCAGCCCCTTTCTGTCGTAAAAAGATAAGAAAAAAGGGCCAAGGATAGTCACGTAGCCTGAAAACTCTTGGGACAAGTGCCAACTTCTCTGCTCTCCCGCAAGGAAAGGAAAGATCGTTGTGGAGAAGAATGAAACCCAAGATCGATTAGCAAATCTTAGCAGGAGATCACACAGGAGTCTGAAAGAGATGCTAAGGAACTTTCACTAGTTGCTAATTTGCTTCCAGGGACAATCCAACCGCCGCCGATTTTATCCCTAAAGCCGTAAATATTTGTGGGGCAGAGGCTGGAAGGATTCAGGTTTCCAGAGTCAAAAAATGCAGAAATATTTAAAACGCACCTTTTTTGGGGGTACGGTTTGCCTTTATGACATACCTGGCCAATACAAGGGGACTTGCTATGTATGGGCTTTGATAATGTGAAGGTCAGAAACTTTGTAAACTTGTTTGCTCAGACGTTTTGCTTTCTGAGTTTGTAAATTGCAATACACGCTGTATCTTAACTGTGGTGTATGAAGAAACCGCATTTGACTGGATTCACTGTAGTTAGTAGGCTGTTTGTTGTGAGTATACAACTGAAGGAGGAAGTACTGGGCATGGCACCCTGAACGCTTAAGAAGAAAGGAAGAATGTTGTATATATTTAACAAGCATAAACTACAGTGGCTTAGGATAATGTGCTAAACCAAACACCACATTGTCTCAATGCAGCGCATGAATCCCTCTTTTATCACTACCCATCTTTCTGGTTGTATTTTATAGCCTTTTATAATGTTTATTATTGCATTCTATTCTATTATTTTTAAGGTATGTTTGTTACATTAATTATATTGAGTCCTGATACCACTGTAAAGTGATGTATACATCTCCACATAAATAAAAATATGTAAAGGTTTTGTGGAACAACTATCAGACACTTCATCTTTCACAGTCACTCAGTTTAATTCACTCTGGGTTATGCCCCATCTTCTCATGTTTTGGATTCAAACAGACGTATCAGACCAAACCTTACCATTGTTTTTCTGGCAATAGTTGCACTGCTTTAAGAAAGCTACAGGTTGACAACATGTTAATTGGCCATGGTGGCTACGGTCAATGGGGTTGTGTCAGAACTGCCATCCTTCACTCACTAAGCTTTGCTAGATGCCAGTCTGCCATGGGGTCATGGGGTGAGGAAGCCGTGGGAAGATGGGGAAAGGGATCTTCATGTTGTCCTGAGACATCCCGAGGTCCTGGGAATGGAATCCAATGCCTATCCATCTGCCCAACCATTGTAGAGACAGTTAGCAAAACATCATTTTCGAATATGACTGGACAACTGGGAGATAACGTGTGAGTGTGTGTGTGTAACAGAAATGGGAAACTTAACTAGGGAATATTCACAGGCAAACTTAGATCTGGATTTGCTTCTGTAACCACTTAAGATAACCTTTTCACTGCAGGTTGTGTGCTATCTGAAGAAGCTGATTGGTGACTTGGGATCCTCCTGGAATTGTGGCTCCTACTTGAAGATGAGGCAGAGATTGTGACTGGGAGGCCTGCATCTGTCTTCAGCTAACATACCAATTATGGCCCCGCTTGGACAACAAAATCAGGGCAATGTTAACCGATGAACACTACATGATAGGACTTAGGCAGTGTGTTTTATATGGATTTGCTTTTGAAGGTGACTAGGATGCTGCAGTTGGTCAGAGTGCAGACAGACCTATAATAGTAGAGCTACTAGTAGTACTACTCTACTAATGGAGTTACTATCATGTTATGTTTACTGCACTGATTTACCAGTAGCTTCTGAGCCCAATTCAAAATGCTGGCCATTACCTACAAAACCTGGTCTGCTGTGATGCTGGGTTACATCAGGAGCTGCCTCCTCTAATTGGAATCTCTCCATCGGTCTAGCAATTGAGAACAGGGTGAGTGGAAGGTCCCATGTGAAATAGGAGGGGTGTGGACCAGAAGTCAGGCCTTTCCTGTTGCTGAATTGTGGACCATGCTTTCCCAAGAGCACTAGTCTTCAAAGTGCGATATGGGGACTCGTGGGGGTGGGGTTTCCTTGAGACCCTGTTACGGGATCTGCAAAGTTACATTTTAAAAATTCTCATTTTAAAATTCTAATGCATAAACATAGCTATAACTCACATAAATCGAATCTCTTTGGGGTTCTCAGTCATTTTTATGAATATAAAGGGCTAAATTGTTACTCTAGAGCAGAGTTCCCTGACCTTCCCAGCTTTGTGGACCAGCCAGGAAGGGTGGGGGGGAGAGGGGGTGGTTCTGTGCAAATGATGGGCAAGGGTGCACACACATAGCTCGATTTGTGTGAGCATGCAAGTGGGGATGCATGTGCATGCATGCACACCCTGCCCTTTTGCAGCCTAGTTCGGAAGGGCTGAAAGTTGGGGACTCCTGGCGTAGAGGAACTCATGTACTGCTAGGAAGGTATTTAAGACTGCTACTTAAGCAACCATCTTGCTTTTCTTATGTAAATACCTTGTTTTTAAATTGTATTGCATGCTGCTCTGCTTCTCAGAAAATTGCTGCTTTTTAGAACTATTGCACAATAAATATATTAATAAATGAATAGGCTGTCCCATCAACTCCTGCATGATGGAACAGCCTAATACGTCTGAAGTTGTAGGAGAAGGAGTGGCAGAACCTGGAGGCAGAGTTAAAAGAGAGATCAGCCTTGAATCCCTGTGTAGTCACAAGCAGATTAAGTTCAATCCTTCTTGTTGACCCTTATATAACTCCAAGCTGGTGCTAACTATTAAAGTTAAGATTCTTGTACATAGGCTTTTAAGCAATAAATCCCTTTAATTGGATCTTCATGTATGGACCTGCTCTTTTGCCTCTGACAGACGTGGAATCCTGCAGGTTGAGCTCAGTTCCTTCTAATTACATTCTGGTGGGATGTTTTTCCAACTTCCAAGTCTAATGTATGAGAGTGGGGCTTTTTAATGGGTGATCTGTTGAAATACTAAGGCCATCCAACCTGGATTCCCTTATGTGGATAATAGTTCACTTTATAATAACATTTGTTAGAAAAAGAGGCAGATTGGAAGAAGTTTTTCAGCAAGGCCATAAGGAACATAAATTTAACAAGTTTTGGGAGTTTCCCCATTATTGTGTTAGTGTAGGGTTGGGTAACTTTTTTTTCCTGCTAAGGCCTCTTAATTTGAGGAACCCTTGAAAGTTGCAGTTGTAGGGGTGGGGAAGGAGAGAATGCAACGTGGGAAGGTCCATTTCATATATAAATAGGAGATATTGGAATGTTCCACTTTGTCCTACACCATTGCAGGATTTGTAGCTGATATGATATACACTGCTCAAAAAAATAAAGGGAACACTTAAACAACACTATTCAATAAGAATATTTCATTCATTCAGATCTAGGATGTCTTATTTTTGTGTTCCCTTTATTTTTTTGAGCAGTGTATATTATATAATATTGATTTTTATTCCACCTTTATTTGTGTGTAACTCAAGGCAACAAGCACACTTCTTTCTTCCATTTTCCCTACAACAACAACCCTGTGAGGTGAATTGGGCTGAGGCAGAATGAGTGGCTGAAGATCATCCAGCCGGCTTTCATGCCTAAGGCAGGATGAGAGCTCACTGGTTTCTAGGCCAGCATCTATTGCTGTATTTATTTATTTAATTATTTATAAAATTTATATTGCCACCTATTTACACATGGTGACTCAAGGTGGCTTACAAGGACATAAAACAATATGAAAGAAATAAAAGGAAAATAATAAAAATAATAAAATAATCCCCCCAGTGATGGGATTCAATTTTTTTTTCTACTGGTTCTGTGGGCATGGCTTATTTGGTGGGTGTGGCTTGGTCGTGTGACTGGGTAGGCGTGGCCAACTTGACATCACTCACGTCAAGGGTTGCTTTGCCTGCCAATCGGCTGGTGGGAGGCCTGCGCACATGCACAGTGGAATTGCGCTGGGGTGACAGCTCTCATGCTGGCAAAGATGGCTCTGCATGCTACTTCTGGCACGCGTGCCATAGGTTCGCCATCGTGGGGTTATAATGTCTTGCTTCAAAATGGGAACAATTCTGTGGCCAGTATTCAGCAGGTACAATTAGAAGGCATTTCAGGGGCTAAAAATAAAAAGGGGTTGGATCATCCTTGGACTAGCCCCTCCTCTCACAGGCCAGAGTTTGAGAAATCAGTTTTTTCAAGTGCTTCACATGAAGGGAATGTCTGTGCTTTTGAAATCTGTTCTGTCTGAAAATGTGTAGAACAATGTTTTTCAGATTTGGCAATATTAAGATGTGTAGACTACAATTCCCCAGCCAATATGCAGCAAGGTGGAAATACATGGGATTTTAAGTATGACGTAGATGTGTTTTATTTGTGAAAAATATTTGCAAAGTGGGCTATAGATTATGGATAAACATGATTGGTGTTACTGTCCAAAAGAGGAGTCCTGCAATAATGGCCACCAGACATGCCACTGAAGTCCTTGAATAATACTAGGCCATCTTTGCACCTTTGCTTTGCAGGGGAGGAAGTAGTAAATATAGCTGAGAAGTGCTACAGGTAGACCTCAAGTTACGAGCACAACTGAGCCCAAAATTGAAGTGAAACATTTGTTAAGTGAGTTTGCCCCATTTTAAGACTTTTCTTGCCACAGTTAAGTGAATAATTGCATTTGTTAAGTTAGTAATATGATTGTTAGGTAAATCTGGATTCCCCATTGACTTTGCTGATCAGAAAGTCACAAAAGCTGATCACATGACCCCAGGACACTGCAGCCATCATAAATATGAACCACTTGCCAAGCATCTGAAGTATGATTATGTGATCATGGGGATGCTGAACTGTAAGTGTAATAAACAGTCATAAGTCCCTTTTTTCAGTGCCACTGTAAATTTGAATGGTCATTTCAATGAATTGTTGTAAGTCAAGGACTATCTATATATCAACCCAGATCCCCATAATCTTTATAATCTGAGAAAAGGCTATGTGTCCCTCTTGAATGTTTTTTTCCCCAGCATTCAAAGTATTAATCCAAACTGGCTTGCTTTTATTAGCAAAGCAGAAATTCAGACTGAAATATAATACTGAGATATATACACCTCTGGTTAAAGATGGGGAAGTGAAAAACAGAAGAAGTTTCAATGTGTCACTCATTTTATCTGTGTGCTGTTGTAACTGCACCTTAGAAAGGATCTGAAAGAAAGGCCTGTCTTGTATTTTGCTAAAAACAAACATTTAGTTCCTCTTGCCATTTTTGTAAGGTTGGGGAATTGATTATTTCATAAGCATCTGCTCAGTGTTGGTTAAATAAATGCTTTTCTGCCTGAAACAGTTATATGTGAATGCCTCACACCTTCTCATTGCCAGGTGAATGTCATTTATGGGTAAGTATATGTCAGCTCAGGTGTACAAAATGGATTTACAAGAGATAGGATACTCCTGAGTTCATACTGTGAACAATGGAATATAATACAATAATGGAAAAGTCAAGGGTTAGAGATTCCTCATCTGCCTATTGAGAAATATGTATGATAACCAGCAAACAGTAGATAGAATGAACAATTGAGCAACTAAATGATCCAACAACGGAAAAGAGAGCACTATGGTTGCAAATAGTCAGCTGATTTATTTATTTAACTTATATACTGAATATATTATGAGAAATGATGAACCAGAAGTTGAAATTGGAATTAAAGTTATTGGGAGGAACACTGATATGCAGATGATATCCACATACTGTTGATTGGCTAGAAGCGAGAGAATCTCAAATAATTTCTTGCTGAATGATGAAAAAATAAGTGTAATTTTTTTTTCTGTTACTCAATATTTCAAAAACTTAAGAATCTTTCAAAAGGCAACACCAATGCAAATAGATAAAATGATAACGATTATCTAGCAGAGATAGTGACTATATCCATTAAATAAAAAGACATTTGTCCTGTTGGATAAATATTATGACAGAAATATTAAAGTGCAGAGAGATCACATTGACAACAAAGATATGTATTATCAAGGACATGTTCTAATATTATAATGTGTGATTGTAAAAACTGATAATCGCAAATACTGATCAGACAAATGGATGCCTTTGAATTGTGGTACTGGAGAAAATTGTTGAGAATATCTTGGCTCATCAGAACAATAAATCAATATTAGATGAAGTAAAACCAAAGTACTCATGGAAATGATAATACTATAATGAAGCTAAAACTTACAATTTTTGAACAAATGATGCACAAGCAAGTGTTGTTGGAGAAGAACATAATGCTTGGAAAAATCAAGGGCAGTTGAACAGCAGACCAATAATAAACAAGAAGCTTGATATTGATGAGACAAGCACAAGCATACAGGGACTCAAAGAATCAGTTACATCTATCCTTTAGGTTATGAACAGCTGAACCACGGAATAACAACAAATCTTGCCAATACAGTAGAGGAGGGTAGAGAGGAAGGAGTGTAAAGCTACAGTCTCACTGATAAATATCAAAGAAAGCAAGTTTGGTCAGGCAGCAGTAGGATTCAACTTGTGTTGTTTCCAATGTGGTACTTGTGACCACAGAATACTTTCTGCAGTGTCATGTTTCTGAAACAAAGAGAGTTTTTAACTTCCTCCTGGTAACTGCTTTGTGGCTAGTAGCTTTAATTTTAAAAGGGGTGTTTTGTGGCGCTGAAAAAAGTAATGGTGCTGAAACACCAGATAAGTCCTGCTACAGGATACAGAGCTGTATTTTATTAGTGTGTTGGAAGGTTAGGGCTACTAAATTACTGCTAAATCTAGACAGCCCCTGGATGGGTATTTTTTCTGCTGTTTAGTAATAGTCCAGAGTCTTTGGTAGCTATACGGAAGGCACAGGGATGGTAATTAATTTAGATGATCTTTTTAAAGGATTGATGCACAAATGGTGAAAATTTTTGTTAATGTAATTTTCTCAGGCTTTTTTTCTTGTACCACAAAATGTCTCTTACTGCAATCTAACCATTGTTGAAATAATTGCCCAAAAGTCAGTTGTGAACTCCCAGTTAAAAAGTATTGATACGCCTGTTTGTCCTTCCCTTTTACTGCAAATATTTGTCCTCCTCTTTAAGAGCTGAAATAATAAGAAAACTGCAAGATATCTATTTGACTACGTGCCAAATATTTTTGAAACTGTGCCAACAGCGGCAAGTAATGTCCTGGCAACAAGTGTATCCATCTGTGGTTTAAGTTTTCATAAACTATATGGAGCACTTCCTGCATAGTTCTTGCTCCATTTTCCTCCCATGTGGCAAAACCATACTTTTGATAAGGCACAACAGTACCCAGTAAAGGATCTGATAGGTTGATCCTGTGCTGAAAAATCAAAACCAGAAGTATCCAGTTTTGGCAACTTCAAGACTTGTGAACTTCAAGTTCCAAAATTGCTTAGCCAGAATGACTGGTTGGAAAATTCTGGGAGTTGAAGTCCACAGGTCTTTAAGTTGCCAAGGTTGGACATCCCTGTTGTAAACAGAGGGAGTTTTTGATTCCCCCTAAAGCACTTCCCACAATATAATGACTAAAGCAGTGGAAAATATATCCATTTCAAAAGTTGGTGAGGACTATCTTCTTAACTGGTGAGGTCTAACCTCTTAATTGCTGTTTTGTTGGGCTACATTCAAGACTTTGGAAATGGAAATGGAACATGTTCTTTAGTCCTCAAAGAGACTGGCTTTTAGTTATATTCCATACTGTGTAAAACTAAGAATAGTGCTCCAGAAAAGAAAGGGGGGTAAATGGGAATAGGAGTTTGGGAAGTGAGATATGGTTGTATGTGTGTGTGTGTGTGTAGAGAGAGAGAGAGAACTGAGGAAATGGAATAGTGCTCCAGAACAGGAAGAGGGGGTGGAATGTGATCACTTGAAATGATCAAGTAGGGTCTGCCTGTGACCACCCAAACACAGGGGTCTATGAACCCTGTACATGTGTCAGTTTCCTTTCTAATTTTCCTAGAGCCAGATTGAAAGAAGAGATCCCTTGATAAAAAGGCAAGAACTCCCCAATTAACCATGTCTGGGCATGTCAGAAAATTGAGCCTAACTTTTAATTTTCTTTTACTGGGAATTCTTGGAAAAGAGGATTTGCCAGGGGTTCTAAATGGCTCTAGTTTCTGGTTTGTGACACTGGTTGACAAATTATAGGATATCTTTTGAACAGTTTTATGAGAAATTTAAACTGGAAAAATAGTTAAATTAAATTTTCAAATATAGCTTTGAAATTGGAAATGCAGAGATTTTTGTGTGTGGTTATTTTAGTAAGGTCTAGCAATGGGAAATGGACTTTATTTCACCTTCTAAGGGTCTTGCTGCACTTTGTAAAAATGCTAACCATCCATTCTTGAATTGGCAGAAAATAAAGCTGGCACAAAATCTATTGTCCCTATTGTCAGTCTCTAAGGGCATTGTTCCAATTCAGGCTCACATGCCATGCCTCTGATTAATGCCATAATTATTGTTTTTCTCCAGCTTTGCTGTTATCTCCTTTCAACCGCCCCACCACTGGAAGAAAACATCCACTAATCGAGGTGATGCAGGAGAACCAGGATGGGTAAGATGCCAGGACTCTTGTTTCCTCTGCTTCTCCTCCAATAATCCATTTCCCCAAATAATGAGAATTTAAAAACATAAGGAAAAGGCAGAGACAGTCCCAGAAAGGAAAAAGCAGAGCTTGCCATAATTGGGCATTGAGCTGCTCCTCTCAAACAGAGTTTTTCAAACTGCGTTTGCAGATCCCTAGAGTCTCATGAGAACTTGATGGGGTTCACTGCCAAGAACAAGACTACTCAGACACAGCCAATTTTCTATTACTACTGTAGTATTTTATTTCTTGATCAAGTCTTCTGGGAGCTTTTTTAAACTAAAAAACACGAGAAACCATTCCCCATCCCCGCTGTAAGGGGGAAGAACTGAAACTTACTAGCTACCACCTCTCCTATAGGTAAGGAAATAGATTAGACTTCTTTATTGAGCAAGTGTGATTGGACACACAAGGAACTTGTCTTGGTGCAAAAGGCTAAAAATGACCCAATATTGCAAATCTGGCAAATAAGAACAAACACCCATCATTTTCTTGCTCAAATGGTATGCTAGAGAACTGCTTTACTAACTTTGTTGGATAGGTTACTGACTGTAATTATGGTAAATCATTCTGTTTCCCTCTCCAGTAGCATCCTAGCTCTCATCTGTGAAGGAGAAACAGGATTAATGAGTCACTCACTGAAATGGAAACTTTTCTTACCCACTAATCATGTTGTAAGTCTCCCTGGCATCACTGCCGAGGCATAATGTTATTTTAGGATTATGTTTGAAGAAGTGGCAAATTAAAAATACTAGTGTTAGAAGGCATAAAGCAGATTTTTGCTAGTCTCCAAAGAGCAACTTTAGGTGAATAGTATCCAAGGGTTCATACATGCTAAATGTCTTTCTTTTAAAATGTTTGTAGACAAATAGTTTTTGCGGTTTGCAAACTATGGCTGTGTTGTGTGAATCTAACCAGTTGTAGGTTATTTAAGCCATAGTTAGCATGTTTGACATATGTGAACTAGGTATTTTAAATTAACTCCAACGATCAGGATCCAGAAGAGCCTTCTCTGACACAATGCCATCCTTTGGAATATCCTACTCTCTGTGATAAGGACTACCCCCCACCTCGTATCCTTTTGTAGGAGTCTGGCTCTGGATTATCTGATTTTTAGTCAGAATTTAGACCTGGGCATAGGGTGAAAACTGCATTGGTTACACTTTTAGTTAACTTGACAATGGAGGGTGTGTAATTCTCCTATCCTTAGATCTTCATGGCATGCAGTACCATTAATCTATCCTTCTTGGCTGCTAGTATTGCTGGGAGTCTGCCATGTTTAGAATGTGTCTGTTAGCTACTTCAGTGTAGGGTGCCAGAGGATTGTTTTCCTTCCATAGTGGTCAGCATTTATATGAAATATCTGAGAGAGATCTGTGAATTTGGGGTGAAATATCAATATGTTGAACTTGAAGACTCTTGGATATACATGTGATGTAGTGGAGGTCTTGGCATAGCATCAGAAGACTATAAAGATCTGGTTGGAGATAAACAAGTTGAAGTGAATCCCAGGATGGCTCAAAATATCCAGAAACCATCTATCACCGCAATTATTCCCGTGGTAGCACTGGATGAAATAGCGTTTTCTCTGAAGGAATGGATCTGCAAATTCAGGTCTCCATAGCTCATAGCTACAACTACAGTAGATAGGCAGGTAGAAGCTGTAGCTAGGGTCACTAATCAGTTTCAGCTGGTGTTCCAGTTGTGGCTCTTCTTGAAGGAGATCCTGGCCAGGGATTTCAGAAGCTTGTCCTTTTCTGGGGAATTACTGCAATATGCTCTGCTTGGAGTGGCCTTTGAAGACTACTCAGAAACGGCAATTGCTTTAAAATGCAGCAGTTATGTTAGCAAACAAATCACAATACACAAATATTCATGAATGCAGCACTATCTATGGGTACAGTTCAAAGTGTTGTTTCTGACTTTTAACATGTACTGTACTTCAAGTGGACCCTACCTCTTGATATGGGTATGCTGAGGGTTCCCTCATTATGATTAGGGGCAGAGTGAGAAATGGTTTGTGTTGACTTTCAGAAAAGCTATGAAAATAGAGCGAGATGCAGTTGTTAGTATTACCTTTAATAAGATGACGCTATAATTTTATTGGTTACTGATTTTTGCTATATTCTGGTATGTGGTGATTTTTAAATTTTACCTTTACTATATACTTCCACAATTCCTCATAAAGTATGGGAATATAAAATATAGTAAGTGTATAATAATAAAAATGGAAACACAAGAGGCAAAATATTTCTTTGCAAATAAATATACAGATTTTAGATGTTAACTTCTCTGCGTACAATGAATAACAAAACCTGATCACAAATGGATACATATATTAACTTCTATAAATCTAAACTTCACTCCCTTTACTGCAAAGGTTACTTCTCTACCATAAAAAGGAAGGAGAAAAGAGTAGTCCGTCTGGTTAGACAACTTTCTCCTGTACCAGGATAGACTACAATCAAGAATGCTTTGTTACATTTATATAAAGAAAAACAATTTGTCAAAAAGACACTTTTAATTTCCCGTTGTTCCCCCTCCCCATCACTGGTTGCAATATGGTGGTAGAAGCTGGAAGTTTAGGAAAATCTTTCAGCAATGTGATCTGAAGCTATGGATATAACAGCCTATGGGTTTACTGTTAATTTTAATGATATACAGTATATTTAAAACACAGTGTATGCAGCCTGCCCAATAGCTGGGCATCCCTGCTACATAGAATTCTTAACTATCAAGATTTAATATTACTTTATGTCCATATGTTACATTAACTCTTATATCCATATACAAAAATGCACATTGACAAACTGTATAGCTACAGTATTACAGATAGTCCTCGACTTACAACCAGAATGGAGCCAAAAACTTACGTTGCTAAGTGAGACATTTGTTAAATGTATTGTGCCCCATTCTATCTTTTTTGCCATGGTTGTTAAGTGAATCACTGCAGTTGTTAATAACACAGTAGTTAAATGAATCTGATTTCCCTATTAACTTTGCTTGTCAGAATGTTACAAAAGGTGATCACAAGGCTGCAGGGCACTGAAGTTGTCATGAGTCACTATGGGGATGTTCCAATGGTCATAAGTTTAAAAAACTTTTTTCAGTGCTATTATAACTTTGAATGGTCACTAAATGAATCATTGCTAAGTGTCGAGGATTACCTGTACTGTAACTTTATTTGGCATATTATTGACCACGTTCTAGAAACTCTGTGGAGTTGAAGTATTTCGTTTATGCATGCTTAATGTGCCAATGGAAGTATAACTCTTCCCTGAAAGAAAGGAGCTGCTCTCCTATGTCACATAGGTAGCAACTTGAGGGTTACTAATTGCTGATACTCACTTCTACCTTTAGGCACAAGATTAGCTAATAGATATTCAGAAGCAAAATCGTTACTATGGCTTTGTGGATGCAGTATTATTAGGAAATATACTAATATGGAAACATTTTCGGTTTTCTTTATATTTTCTTTTGGATCAGATAATTCAAACTATATGTCAAGATTTATATTTGTAGAAGAAGAGTGAGAAATATAAACAACCACAATACAGAGAGCTTAGAAAATTGCCTTTATTCTATTAGTTGTTGGAAACAAGAAATAGAGAAGAGTTTAGTTTGCTGCAGAACAGCAGGACATTCACAGGATGGGAATTTGGCCAGCAGATGATAAGCAAAAGTTTATGTTTAAACTGGGACCAGATTCAGCAGGGGTTAACTTAAAGCTTCTGGAACATTCAGTGACTTTTAATGTAAAAATAATGGCCTTTCCCTTTCTCCTGAAGGAGGTATTAAAGATGACTTTTCTGGGTGTGTTTAAGTCAAACAAATGACCTGGATAGTTACAAATGTGGGAAGGGCACCGTTCTTTATTTGACTATTTGAAAGTACACTCTTAAAAAAACCCAGAACACTTTACGCAGAAATTACAAGCAACAGTATTAGGAAATCCAATTATACAAAAAATACTACATCTAACTGGGGCATATAGATTTATTTTTGGTAACACACAAAGTGGCACTAATTACATAGTAACTATAAGGTAACTAACATGAAATCACAGAACTGTCACTTCATAGCTGGGTGGGACTTTTGGTGTTTCAGAGAAATAATTTTCCAACTATTATTTTACGTTTCAGAGCTTTCAAACAGAAGGAGGAGAAAAAAATCCTTCTTTTAAAATGAAATCACTGAACTTATTCAGGACCTTTCGACAGCTATGTGTGCTGTACCTGAATAGGCTAGAACATGTTAGTTATGGAGTAGTTACAGACCAATTCTCAGGATCGCCAGCTTTTTCCCATTTGTAGAAAAAAAAAAAGCAAGAAGTTAGAGAATTGTCTTGAATTAGTGCCTGGCATATTCTGCATGGTATACTCTGCAAATGCAGAAAAAAGTTTTGTTAAAGGAATGTTGAAGTTAACCCTTATGTGCACAGATGTATTTGATGCAGACCATTATAAAAAAATCATGGTTGGCTTCTAAATACTGGTAGCAAGACTCAATTTTAAATCTCTTAAGTAAATTATAGATAAATGAAAAAGGCTGGTAATCATACACTAAGATTAATAAACAGCACTTCAAAAATTCTTTTAGTGCAGGGCACTGCTTCAGCCATCTTCCCTTGGCTGTGCTTACAACAGAAGGCACCCAGATTTTTTCTTGCCACGTCGGGCTTGTAAAGCAGCTCTAGTAGCCATTTCAAAAACTTCCCTCACACCGTCTTTGGTCTTTGCACTGCATTCCATGTATCCAAAAGCACCAATGCGATTTGCCATATCTCTACCTTCTTCAGGTTTGACTGGTTCCTATTAAAACAAAAAGCTAATTAATATGAAGGTAAGGGAATTCTTTAAATATATATTTATTTCCAGTTCTGATGCAGTTCAGATTCTATAGCGACTAGAATAATTTGAGGCTGTTCTTTTCTAGCACATGGAAACTTTCTAAAATCAATGTATTATAATATTAGCCAGAGTTTTGTTGGCAGTTTTACCTATCGATAGTAAAACAATTTTTAAATTCAAGATAAATATACATTATAACAACCATTTTGTTTTCTTGCACATAGCTCTGGGGAGCACATGTGTTGGGTATTCTTAATCTGATTTAGTAACTTCAAAATTTTGAGCGTGTTTCATAAACTGTGTAATGTGATGGCAGGTCTTCTATTTGAGTTGGTCTATTTTTCCTCCCAGAAAAGTCACAAGAGTTTGCAAACTTCTTAGATTTAAATACAGAGCAATATAATTAAAGCAACAAAAGTTCAAGTCTTAAAACTTTTTTGGGGGGATGTGCCCACCTTGGTATAAATTGCAGTATTAATAATTTTTGTTCATTATTCGATAGGTTGTGGTATTGAATAGAAAGAACTAGCCTTTATTTTAGATGTTCTGGTTAAATTGTACAGTAGCTAGAGGACTATTACCTAAGCTAATGATACAAAAGATGTTCTAGAAATTTATTTTGTTTTTCTTGAATATTCAGAAAACTGCCAGATATTATGTACAGAATCCTAGTAAGACAACTACACGCAATGCCTACTGGATTCCACATAGAATCACAGAAGTTGAAGGCCATTTTGACCATCAAATCCAATCCTATACTCCATTGAGGAATACCAGTTAAATTAATCGCTATAGAGTGATTCCAGTTCTAAATCATAAACTGTTAAGACACTTTCCTGTAATTAATTACTTGCAAGATACCGTATAACTGAATTGTTTTTGATGGCCTGGTAGCAAAGAGTAAATTCAGACACATTTATTATTATTTAAAAAAAAACCAGGTAAAGACATCCTTGGCTTCTGGTGATTGTATCCATGCACCTTCTTTAGCAGTCATGTAGAATACTGAAACATACTGCAGTCCTTAAACAACTGCTTTTTTTCAGGACAACTTTTGATTTCCTAGAAGAGCCCTCAGCTCTGAAATTCCAGATGACCTTCCCTCCACGAAATGCATCTCAAATAGTTAATAAAAGTAAGTTCTTATGCTGCTGTTATTCAATCTCTAGTCTGATGTTTAAAAAGCCCTTTAAAAAGTTAAGACAGAAGTGATATTTCTGTAAATTTGTTATAAAATGGACTTTATTGTGCTTGCATATCGAAAGATAAAACAAAAATAAGTATACCTCATACTTATATATCTTATTTTAAACAAATGTTTATGCATTTAAATCCTGTAAATGACCAAAAATAAAATTCTACGATGGTTACAGGTTGGAATGGAATGGCCATCTTGTAGTTTAGCTGTCTAGAAATGGCAGCTTCCTAGACTGCTAAACCATCAGGAAGTCATTCCCTCCATATGTAACCATATACAGGATAATCTTTCTTCTCTCCATACTTCAGAAATCTATTTATCCTGCCAGTTTTAGAATATGGAGAAAAGGATTATGTTCAAATTTGGCATGAACCTGGAATGTGGAATGGGATGATTTGGGACTGTTTTTAACTCTGTTACTATGTTTCTCTAGTCTTCTATTCTTCTTTTCTTTCCTTCCATAATTTCCTTCCATAATTTGTGCAATTTTAAATTCTAGTGTAATATTTTCAGTTATGCTTTTCATATAGCCACTTGCTAATTTATTTTCTGCACATAATTCATGATTTATACACTGATTCATTTCTATTTTTACTGTGTAAAATGTATCATTTCTATATGTTCCTGTATTATTATTTTTGTTAACAGTATTCTCCAGCCCCTATTTTGTCCCACTGAATACATTAGGCAAGGGACATCAAAAGGACTAAACATCAGGATGGAGATAGCAGTAGCCACATTAGCAAAATAATATTTGAAATGTTTGGGAAGTTACTTAAAGGCTTACTAAAATCAATACTGGGCACTTTGAAAACTACCACACTAATTTTCACGCAGTTTGGCATGTTTCATAATGGTCTAGCTTTTCTGTAAGAAACCTTATTTCTGATGAAAACACAAATTTAGAAACTTTAGTAACCCATATGGTAAAGAAGTACAACTTAAAGCCACCTTCATCCCATCATAATGTTCTAACAATGTTATACATACCATCATTTTAATGAAGTTTTTCAGCCCTACACAACATACGCAACCTTAGTAACACACACACACACACACACACACACACACCTTGTTTAATCACTGGAATTGGAACTGGCAGCTCAGCTGTTAAGGGAAGCAGTTGCTAAATGAAAATCCTGTAACCACCACTGTGCTTACGATTTTACTTACATACATACGTACATACATACATACATATACACACACACTTTTGGAACATTCACCTTGGCACTAATTAGCTAAAAAGAGAATTGATGTTCCTATTCGTATACACTGGAGAGGAAGAGATTACAAGAGTAAGCAAGCATACAATAGGGAATACATATTGAAAGGAATGCCCTAGGGAGTAGTTTAGGAGGCAAACGAAAACCTTTAATGTGAACCAGATTAAGGTCTTGTCAATTTCAGACAGCAACTGGGAGCTGGTCTAAGGTCCTAATCAGGTAATTAAGGCTGACAAGAGAGCTTGTTAACTTTTCAAGGACACCCTGGACCAGGGCTGTCAAATTCCCGGCCCATGGACCAGATACGTAACGTGCTGGCCAGGGCCACGGCTGGGTTAGTGAAGGGGAAAAACATCCCGATACAACATGTGATGCTGCCATGATGCCGCGAGTTTGACACCCTTGCCCTGATTATGGAAAAAAGCAACTCAGTTTAATTATCTCTGCCCTACAGAGGGGCAAGAAAAGGGAAAAAAATGGGTCAGGCGGAAGACAATGTGTTCTGACTGTAATGGCAAACATGTGACAGAGAGATAGCTGCTATGAAAGTTGCAAATGAAGGAATTGGTCACAAACTTACTTTTTCATCACTGCTATAATTGCAAATAGTTGCTGTCTGAGGCAGTTACTAAACAAGGACTATCTTGTCTAACCAAAACTGGCATGGTTTATTTTACAAGGCTAACAGCAATAACAAAAAAGATGACTCACCTGCTTCATTTTAGCCAACTCCCGTCTTGTGTGTTCATCATTCCTCAAATCCTTCTTATTTCCTACCAGAATGATGGGTACATTGGGGCAGAAGTGTTTCACCTCTGGAGTCCACTTCTCTGGAATGTTTTCTGAGATGAAGCAAATATTAGAGATCAACTCTTCAATCAATACTAAACTAAAAATAATATCATAGATTTTTTAATCCAAAGATAGACATAGGAACTAGTTTCCCCATATCCTTCTGAGCAGCTGCCTCACAGGATGAGTTCTCTAGTGTCTATTTAACACAGCAGCCATGACAAGTAGTGGAGGCCTGTGTTGGAAAATATTATTAAAATATTTAAGTTAAATACTTCAATTAAATACTAGCTAAGTAAGTAAAACATATACGAACAGCTAAAAGTCACACTTTTTAAGCAAAGAAAAGCACAGGCAGTTCTCAACTTATAACCATTCATTTAGTAACTGTTTGAAATTACATAATTTGGCACTGAAATGACCATTCTTTACACTTATGATCACTGTAGCATCTCTACAGTCACATGATTTTTAGACACTAAGCAACTTGCTCATATTTCTGACTGTTGCAGTGTCCTGGAGTGATGTGATCACCTCTTGTGACCTTCTCGCAAGCTATCTCTTTGGGCTCGTAATGAGTAAAATTGGCTCAGCAGCAATTCCGCGTCTTGTGGGGAGTCGATACTGCAGAATTCCCCCTGAATAAAAAGGTGCGGTGGGGCAGATGGGCATGGATGCCCCCACCCCAGATGGTGTTCCCAGGGGAGAGAAGCCTCGGACCCTTTTAAAATGGAGCCGCACCTGCTGAACATGGGTGGTGGCGATCGCAGTGGCTAGGCTTGAAAAAGGTTGCAATGGCACAGGCTAAAAAATGTGGGTTGTTAGCCATGTGGCTGAGGCGTTATCGCTTTCGATCGCCCTGGGGGCGAGGAGATCACTCCCCAATGCTACGGTGAGCTCCCTTGGCTCGATGTTATATGCCATAGGGAGCTGCTTGGCTCGTTGATATGAAGAGCCTTAAACACTTTTTTAGAGCTTAAAGGCAAACCTTTTTGTTTTTTTTCTTTTGAAGTCTTTGCTATTCCGGCCAAGGGAAAGGAAAGAAAGCTGCCTATATCCACAAAGGCTGAGCAAAAACTGGGCCTGCTAGGGAGGAGTCCCGTGGAGGAGGAGGAGTGTCCTCACAATTAAAGCCCAGCCTATCAGACGAGCGACAGAAGCTTCTCCCAATCAGTGGATGCTCTGAACAGCTCATCTGGAGAAACAAGACTCCACTGACTACACTGATTTACAATGGTAGTTGCAGCAGTCCAAGTTGCCATTGTTAGGTGAATCCTGCATGATCAGAGCATCCTTTAGTTATGTAATCACCATCTGTGATCTTCTGCCACCTTCCCTGTTGACTCTGGTTGTTGTTGGCTGGCCATGAAGATTGCAAATGGCAATCATATGATCGGAGGATGCTGTGACTATCCTAATTGCAAAGTGGTTGCCAAGCTCTTGAATTGCCATCACATGGCCCTAGGGACATCATGATGGCCACAATTACAAGGACTTATTGTAAATCCCCTTCATTCAGTGCCATTGTAACTTTGAACAATCATTGAAGAAGTCATTGTTCCATAAGGGATACCTGGAACAGTAATTTGCAGAATATGGTATATGTTTCAATTTTATTTACTTACCTAAACTATCTGGACTATCAATTGAAAAACACATTAGTATAACATCGGTGTCTGGATATGAAAGTGGCCTAAGTCGATCATAGTCTTCTTGTCCAGCTGTATCCCATAAGGCCAGCTCCACCTACAGGAATAATAAGTGCATTCATACCGGAAAAGGAAAAAAAGTGCTCTGATAAAACATAGCTAGTCAAGATTCATTTCATAGGCTGCCACTTCTCATCCATATAGACAACATGTGCTATGTATGATCTTCAGTTATGATGACAAAGCTATGGGAGTACAGGTAGTCTTCAACTTGCAACAGTTTGCTTAGGGGCTGTTCAAACAGCACTGAAAAAAGTGATTTATGACCATTTTTCACACTTATTACTGATACAGCATCCTCATGGTCACATGATTTACATTTGGATGCTTGACCACTGACTCATGTTTATGAAAGATACAGTCTTTCTGG
Organism: Pseudonaja textilis; assembly: GCF_049901715.1. Lineage (NCBI taxonomy): Eukaryota > Metazoa > Chordata > Lepidosauria > Squamata > Elapidae > Pseudonaja > Pseudonaja textilis. The sequence continues at coordinate 64,029,356 of NC_141991.1, read as the reverse complement.
ATCATGTGATCACCTTTTGCAACCTTCTGAGAAGCAAAATCAGATTCATTTAATAAGTGGGTTACTAATTTAACAACTGCAATGATTCACTTAACCAATGTGGCAAGAAAAGTTGTAAAATGGGGCAAGACTCACTTAATAAATTTCTCATTTACCATCATAAATTTTGGCCTCAATTGTGGTTCTAAGTTGAGGACTACCTGTAATTCCTTGTTTTTGATGCTGACCTGAAAGGATGCTTCAAGTTTTTGTCTGGCTTGTTGAAACAAACTGTTAAAATCCATTTGAATCTTCAAATGTTTAGTGTGTTCATTATTACTAAAGGCAACTGTTTTATAGATATTAATAGCATAGCATAACTAAGTTTAAATAATTCTGAATATTCAGGCCCATTCCAATTTGCAAATTATTTATAAGAAATAAATCCTATATTAATTTATGGGTTAATTTCCACTTTGTTTTTTTAAGTGCAATTGTAAAAGCTTCTGTACAGCAAATATATAATTTGGAGATCTACAAAGATCTACACAACACCATTTCAAGGTTTCAGAGATGATGCGAAAGCAGTGCATCTCCTGGAGTCACATCTCACTTTCATTCTTCAGCAGTACTATTTATGAATGGAAGAGATTTTACCATTGTGAGAAGAGCATTCTGGATCCAACATATTGCACAAAACTTTAGTTCACGTATGTTAGTCTATAAAGTTTTTTAAACAGAAATTGACAGTGGCAGAAAAACATACCTGCTTTCCATCGACTTCAATATCTGCTACATAGTTTTCAAATACTGTAGGAACATAAACTTCAGGAAACTGGTCTTTACTAAATACAATCAGCAGACATGTCTTGCCACAGGCACCATCACCAACTATAACCAGTTTTTTCCGAATGGCTGCCATAGCTGTGAGAAAAAAAAATTGATTATTAAAACATTCAAGAGATTTTTAAAACTTAAGATATTTCATTGAATAAGGGAGACAAGGAAAATGATAGTAAAATTACTGGAAGTTAACTATTGCTATTTCCTCCATCCAGAAACTTTCAGGTCCTCACTAAATATAAAGTAAACTGTATCTGTCGATTTATTTCTTGTTCTAGACTTAAATACAATAATGAAATCTAAGACTGCAGACTAGAATCTAGTTTGATTTTTTTGGAACCCAATATATGCATTGTAGTCTGGTGCAACATACATATATGGAATTAAAGAATACTGAACTAGAGCATGTATTTTGGGTCCAGGACAGAACAGAGTTCACAAATCTCCTCTAAAAAATAGTCTACCCAAAATTTCAGAGTAGGGTTTTGTTTTGTTTTGAGAGTAGTTCTGTTGCTGTCAAACAACTGGAATCACATAATGCTGCTGTTATAGAGCTCTACCATTTGACTCAGTTGTTTCTTTGGACTTTATAACGTAATAGTTTTTTTAACAAGCCACTAGCTCTCCTCTCAACTCTTCTTTTTATATATACAACACTGATTTTTTGGATCCTCACCATCTTCTTAACTAAACAGTGCAGATGTTGTTCTACTTCAATCTAAAGCACTGTATCACTGTCTTTCTATACTGTATTCTTAACAGGATAAGGAAACAGAAAAGCATGACCAATTACGTAACAGCCAATTCTGATTCTTTGCCATACCAAAAATATTAAATATTATTTCCTACTGTTGAGGTAATTCCCTGTTAGGAGAATAAGCGCATACAGGGAGAAGTATTTGAGAGAAGCATTTGAATAACACACACACAGTACACAGATATACTGTACAGTAAATGTAGGTTTTTACTTCCAGACAGTTTAAGCAAAGTTCAAGATAAGCAGTCCAAAAGTCATTCACAGGTAAATCAGTCAGTTTTTCAATCCAGGGATAATCCAAATATTAAAGTCCAGTGTCAAAAAACAGTTCAGTATCAGACTTACATTAAATCCAGTAATATCAGTCAATTAGAAGAAATGGAGCAACGGCAATACTTTCCAACAGAAGGAAACAGAGATACTCACTCAGACACACACTCTTCTGAGACTAAGACTAAGACAAACTAGGTTTCTGGCTCCATCTTATGGCCATTTGAGAAACCACACCTAATTGCAGTTTTTAGCATGCTCTTAAAGAGACAGTATTAAAATGTCTATCCTGGTTTATATATTTCTAACCCAAACACCTGTTAGGTGACTTATATTCCTAACACCTACTCCTGCAGATAATTCATTCACTATATAAATGACAGACTGGAAATTCAAGTAAGCTAATCCAAACTGAGTCTGAGATCATGCTATAAATGAGTCTGAGATCATGCTATAAATAAAAACAGCATGATCATATCAGTCTATCTTCTTATTTACCCATCCTATTCATCCAGAAGGCTCTACTGCAGCCAGATAAAATTTAGTTGGCTTCCCTTCAGTTGCAATGGTTGTGGTTCAAAACAATGTGCATCTGTGGGTAAGTGTGTGAATAAGAAATATGATATAATGAACATAAACCAAAAGTGGCATTGCAAGTATTATGTACAGATACTTTATTAATCCTTTTATGTTTTAAGTAAGTAAAATGGTACCAGTCTTAGTAATATTTGAATAGCCATGTTGCTTAACAGATATACTTACTATAGTACACTGAATCACAAGCCCTTTGCCCTTTCTGTTTCCTTGTGTGCAAGGTTACTTCCCTCAACTTTGTCCTTTGCTTAAATCCTTTTCTTTTGAACAATTACAACGCCTTTTAAATTCTTTTAAAGAGACACTGTTTATTTTAAGACAAGGAACCCACTCAAATGTATCAATCCAAAGATACTTTATATGTGGTCTGTCTAGGAATGCTGCTCCCTCAATAGAAGTGATCCAACCATAATCCAACTTCCAACTGGTTTTCAAGGACAGCCCCATGTAGTAATCATGGAGCTGATAAGTTACTAGGGTATGGGTGATTGTTTTGGGACTCAAACATGGGGGAATATTGCCACTAATTTTGGGTGATTTCACTGCTAAGATTCAGCAGTACAAGAACTGCATGAGGCTTGCAGTTGCAGACTGCCCTCCAGTTTCACAACTCATTCACAAAAATGTACAAGAGTACCAGATTCAAAACAGTAATCTGGAATACAACTAATTCCTTTAAACAATCCAACATGATTATTTCAGTGTACAATACTGACTTGCTTTAATGTACCTCAGAATTGATTATTTTTGTTGCCTCAGTCCAACATAGCTATTTTGTAAACTGACAATTCATGAGACAATACATTCAATTCTTTAAAGATCCTCTTTGTGCAACCTTTTATTTCCTTCCCATCCTTATACATTTGGGAAAAAGACTTCATGAAGTTAGGGTTCTTTTAAAAGGGCAAATAAGATAGAAGTTATCTCCCCAGTTCCTCCAATGTATTTATTTGCTGCCTTAGAAGCCTTATTAGGGACATAAAGGCTCTGGAAAGTAAGGACTTCCAAAGTAGAACTCTCAATTTATTTGAGAAACTTAAAAAAGATATACATTTCATCAAATTTTACTTTTGCAAAATTTGAAAATACTTAGGCAACATCAATTTCCAAGAATACTGCTCACTTAGTAACTTGGTCAGAGGCAATAACATCGCTGTCAGAATAGTATTAGCAGTGGTCTTTGTTTAAGGGCCTCTGGTTTACCAGCCATTCAAATTTACAATGGTACTGAACAAGTGCTACTTACGAGAGGTCCTCATACATGTGGCCACTACAGCATCCTATAGCCATGTGATCATGCTTTGCAACATTCTCTGCAGACTTCCAATAAGCAAAGTCACCGGGAAGCAGGTAGGAAGTTAGAAGTTGCAGTAACATGCGGTTCTCACTGAATGATGGTAACTTGGATTGTGAGAATTGCCATCACTAAGTAGCACAATGACGTGGTTTTTCAACTTACAACATATTACTTAAAAAGAGTTTCAAGTTCGAATTAGCATTGTTAAGTGAGGATTAAATCTTAATTCCTAGACTTTTTCAGTGACATGTTTTAAAAAATGCTTTAAGTAGTATATTTTGGCTAAATGAAATATATATTTAATATTGGGGATATTGGGGACAGGAATAGATGTTTCACATAGCTTGCATTTTTTTAAAAATGAATAGATTTTTAATTCAGCAGTGAATTAAACATGGCTCTCATATACTTTCTGCAACAAGGTAATTGGTAAGGATGTGCAAAGTGTTCCATTCAAAGGATAGAACATTCTGGGAAACTCTGGAATTCTCTGTTTTTCTCCACTTATGCTGATCTGGTTATTTGTATTGGTCAGCAATTTTCCAGAAGTACATTTCTGAAACAGGAAACAGTCTGTTCCCAGAGGATTTCTGGAAAACTGTTGGACTACCTTCAGAAGAGCCAGAGAGGGGTGGCCCATGAGAAAAGTGAATGTTTTAGAGTTCCCAGAATACAAGGTTTCCCAGTATCCTAGTAGCTGCAATCAATTCTTATTAAACATTCATAGTTATAGTTGGCCCTGACACTACAGGCCTTGAGAAACAGAGTTAGGATTTGGCTCTTTCCCTGGATACTTGGCTCAGGATGAGCAGAATTCCCAATTAGTGTGACCTAGCATATTTAATTTGATTATTGTTTGCTTGTTTGTTTTAACCGTATGTTATTTTTGTTTTATATTTTTGTTTAATGGTTTTTGTATGCCACCCAGTATCAGTGTATGAGTTGGGTTGCCATGTACATATCCCAAATAATTAATAATAACGAAAAGTATCTTTAACTGTCTAAAATATGTTTCTACAGTTGGCTTTGGAGATTACTTTCTTTATTATTCAATGAGTGGGGAAGAAAAATGAAAAATCTGCAAGCGTTAAAACTGTTTCCTGTAGTTAAATTCAGTGCATAAAGTAAGCTGTTGGCAGCTGCTAAATGCAACATTAGCTTTCTTAATTAAAAACTCAAGAAGAACAAAACTCGCTTTCACTGTGTTATTTGGAAACTTATATCAGTTTTCAATTACAACTAACAGATTAAATGTTTATAAATAAATCCCTCTATTCAAATTCCATACCAAACTGGATAGAAAAGAGTTTAATGACCCAGTCCAAATTTATATTTAGTCTTATATGAACATTAAGGATCAGAGTAATAGTTAAATACATCAGCACCCTTCATCGAAACAGTTTTCCTCACTTAGATGTAATGTGAACAACCAGGAGATGAACACTGTATTTGTAGCAAACCCATCTTTTAGAGTAAATCTGAGCAGAGGTCAGGTTCTCATATGTTAGGCTTAAATAAATAACTATGAATTCTTAGACAAGCCTAGCCTACTTCATAGAACTAAAAAAGTAGGCTCTGATTTATCACAAGACATGACTAAAATCATTTGAAAACCCAGTCTCCTATGCCATATCCAAATGGATTTACAATTTTAAATATAATATTCAAAAGTAACATGATATGCAACACAGGAAGCTACTCTTTGAAACAGTGGTCGCCAACCATTGGGCCGGGGCCCACTGGTGGGGCGTGAGAAAATTTTGGTGGGCCGCAGAGAAATCTCACCCCCAAAGCACCCCCACAAAGCAATTAATCCAGGCTGCGCAGAAACACAAGGCTGCCCCTCCCACATGGCCTGCGGCAACCCTCCCTGCCCACTCACTCCTTACCCGGCAAACTTGCCTGCTAAATTGCTATTTTTCCTTTTTACGACCATCATCTGTTCTGCTGTGCCGGGAGATTTAGATTAGCTAGGAGGCAGGAAATGGTTGGATTTCTTGCTTTCTAACTAGTCTTTACAGCTTCGGCTCAGCACAGCCGAACCTCCCTTAGGACTGAAGGTTTGCTTGCAAACAAATTCAGTGCAGACTCATGGCAAGCAAATTTGAGAGACTGAGCTAGCCAATGGCAGATTGAGAGATCATTGAATGATTCTGTGAACAACTCAATCTGCCTGCCTGCTTTACCTGATTTTGGGTAAAACTTGCTCTTTTTTAAATAAAAAAATTCAATATTTACATGCATGGTGTATTATGAGTTGATTTTGTGAGTTTGCTTGCAAGCAAATTTTATGTGACAGACTGAGCTAGCCAATGGCAGATAGATAGATCTCTGAATGAATCTGTGATTCTGTGAACAACTCAATCTGCCTGCTTTGCCTGATTTTGGGTAAAAGTTGCTCTTTTTTTTACAAAAAAATCAATATTTATATAAATATTTATAATATTTACATACAAGCCATGCCCAGCCAATCACATGACCATCAAGCCACATCCACAAATTAGGCCATGCCCACAGACCCGGTTAGTGGTCCCTGGGATCTAAAATTATGAGTTTGGTGGTCCCTGAGATCCAAAAGGTTGGCGACCCCTGCTTTGAAAGGTTCAAGTCAGAATCTTTATTAGATGCCAAGAATTGTTAAGATTAGGAATATAAACCTCAAGTAAGACAAAACAAGCTACTTTAATTGAAATTGACTCCTATTCTGAAATTGAGATTTCTACATCTTTATACATTTACCCACATGTACGGTATTGTTGAAATTATATTAGTTTTTTTAAAAGCAAAGCAGATTTTGCTCTTGGGGGGAACAGAATCAACTCTTTTTATCAAACAGAATCAGGAAAGGTTTTCCAGTGCAGTCCAGTCTACAGTATAAACCTGGGCAAAGCCAACAAACCTCCAGGTGTTCCCAAATGTAACACATCTTCACAAAAGAACTTTAGAACTTCACTAGGTTTCTCTATTCTTTCAGGCCATGCTTTTTACCCATATAACTTCCTTATTCATTTTCACATCATCCCTTAATTATAATGTCTTCAAAAACTTAGACTGCTGAGATGAGAGTGGTCATTTTCCTCAAATATGAACCATTCCATTATATCCATTCTGGTAATGCATCTTGGGCAGCATTTTTTTTTCTTAATCTGTTCTTTTTTGTTTTAGCTAAACAATAAAAGCTATTAATTTCACTACCATGGGCAAGTTTACACTGTTTTCAAGTCATTCATAGGAAATTGATTATAGTTAATGAAATGCTACAAAAACAACAAAAATAGCTCTGAACACTCTATACATAGAATGGAAAATACATGTAATACATAACATTTCTTTCTAAAAGATTAAACCAAAGGAATAATCTCCTACTTTCAGAACAGTTTGAAATTATTTGCAAAAGCCAACATATAAATGGACTTCATGTTACATATATCTGTGAATCTTAGTAATAGATTTTTACAGAACTGCCCTTTGCAATCTAGTTTTGTAATAATGATTGTACATACAGAACTGCCAGAGTACTCTAACATAAAACATTAGATTTTTCTATACATAATTTACACATATATTTTGTAAACAATATTTTTTAAAAATAATCTGGTTTATTCAGCATGTTTTGTTGTGTGTTTACATGTGTGTTGTCAAATCTTATTTCTCTTCCATTGTAAGAATTGGTTTGTTATTGGCTATTAAGTTCAGGTTGTTTCCCTATACAGAAAAGTACCCATCTTACCTGTTCCTAATGAGAAGATTAGTAAAATCATTCAGTAGAAAGAAGGCTGGAATGTGGAAGGAAGTGAGCAGCTTATCAAAATTCTAAGTTTTGCTCCTCTATTAGAAGGAATAAATTGTTGTTCTGTTCTCAGTGATCAGTTGATGGCTAATAAACTAATGAGAAAAGAATGGCTGAGCCTGCAGAAAGTCTAACTAAAGGTCACTTGCCCATAAATGATTTATAAATAAAAATGGATGGAACATGTGAAAAATAATCTAATATATGAAATACCCATAACAATAAATAAATGCAAACACTAGTTTAATCCCAACTAAATATAATTGTTTGTGCACAAATGTAATTGAATTTAGAAAACATATGCAGCATGAAAGGGGAAAAAGCATAAAGCAGTATTTTGCTTCTAAAAGTAAAAGTTATGCATCACTTGATTTAAGTTTTAAATCAGAGTATGTTCAAAACTTGTCAATTAATGCAATTCTTTTCCTATGAAAGGATTCATAAAATATACTAGTCTAGGAGAAAATGGGATTTAGCATGTTGTAATAATCCAGTCACTGAATTAACATGCTGTATAAATCAGGTCATCACATTAAATCATAATATACTTTGTTGGCTGTACATTAAATGAATACAGGAATGTGTTTTGTTAACATTTAGAATTTGTAAACAAAACCTTTCAGCATTTTTGAACAAGCTCTGGAGTTATGAGCTTTTAAGGAAAAGTGGTGAAAAATATTTTACATTATATTTCAAGTCTATTATTTGATTCACACATAATGCTGTTAGTGCTTACTTTTGGCATAGTATGATTAACTGTGAACAGTGTAACAAAGACTTTTTTTTGAAAAGAATTATATATATATATATATCTATATCTCGATGAAAATTTGGAAGGAGTATGGCAGTATACTAACATTTAATGCTGTTATTTTAGAAGGATAGTTGAAAAATTATTCCTTAAAATGGAAAAATATGTCTGATAGCCCACTTTACAATAAGGGTAATAAAAACTAGAACAAAAAAACCCAGTTTATTTAATCTACAGGGTTTTTTTCCAAACATAAACATCAATTGTACATTGTAACTATTGTAATATTTCACAGGATGCCAAAAACTTAGGATAACAAATCTGTATTGAAATGACTGTCGGCAAGACAAACTACTAGACAAAAATGGTTTAAGATTAAGACTAAGAATGACCAACATTTGAGAGAAATTGTTGAAATATTTGATGAAAATTATTTTGTTTTTTTGAAGAAACAGCATCAGTGTTGATGTTAATTCATAATTTATGAAGTTTGCTTGTTTTAATAAATCATAAATATTTGGGTTTCTGATATGACAAAATGCAATTCATTTGAAATGGATGTGGAAGCTTCCAATTACCTCTATATAGACATAACAGAGCCCTTTTCTACCTTTCCCTCTTACCACATTTTAGCCTAAACACACTTTTAAATTTATTTTTAAATATGAAATGATATGAAAACAAGAAAAACAAGAATAAAAAACGTTTGTGAGTTTCATTGTCAAGTGACACAATGTTAGATACCCATGTTCAACAGTTCTGTCAAATAGAAATGTGTATAGATATTTAAGAAGTTTCCTCAATATTACATGATGTGGATGTACTGTATTATTATGCTAAAATCTAATATCTTTTACCATATCATGACTTTGCAAAGAAAATTTATCTAAAGATAAATAGGTGAACAATGCTTATGCAAAATTTATTTATTAGATCAATCCCATAGTGATACTCTACCACTGAATACTTTTGCCCAAAGTGTTTGTCTATGCCAGACTTAAATGAGACAATGCCTTATCTACATTTCAGTGGCAGTCATTGTGTCCTGCAAAGTTCAATCCAAATAATATTTATTCTCTTGTCAGGAGAGAAGTTAAATGTTCTGGAAAGGACAAAGGTGGCACCCAAATGTAATTAAGCAAACACACTTGTTACCATAAGCAGAATATCCATGAAAAGTATACAACCAAGATTTGCCCTCAAGCTACAAACTTCATTACTACTGACCAAAACATTACCATCTGGAATTAATCAGAACTCATTTGTCTTCATCCAAACTATTAACCAGCAATATTCCTTATGATAGCAATTTTATGTAGATATTAAATATAGAGGGAAATGGTCTTTAACAAGACAAATATTATAGACCAGAGATACACAGTGACACTCACCTGAGATACTACCGGTCAGATTGGGGGAATTTTCAAAAAGAGATCATTGAAACTTTCTACGTCCACTGAAAGTAGTTTTCTGGCAACAGAGGAGTAAACCCTTAACCCAAAGGACTGAAGTTCTGGGAAAGCTCTTTAACAAGACTACAGCTGGTTGGATGGGAAGATCTCAAAGCAAACATATTTCCTTTGCAACAGATTAAAAAAAAGATTAATAATTCTCCCCAGCACAGCTTCAAGACAAATGTCATCCAGAATAATAACTACTGGAATATAGTTTTCTTAAGATCCAAAAGTACCAGACATGTTTACCATGGTCAATGATACCAAATATCAACACATTTCAAAAGATTGTTTGCTTGAATGCTCTTTTGATCACCAAAGAAATTCCACATGGCAAACACACTAGGTCAAAATCAATAAAAAGAGTAAAGTAACAAAAACAGGTAACCCTACATAACCATATATAAGTATTAAACAATAAGCTTCTACACTCTCTCTCAAGGCTTTCTGGAAGAGCTTTACAACTGAACAAGATCAAGACTGTACAATGGGGGGGAGGGGCTGTTCCACAGGGCATGTGAAGCTACAAAAAATTCTAACCCTCAAGATATTCAGCATAATTTAGATGCATTTGAAGTTGTGATGCCACAACTTTTTAAATCACTTGCTTAAAATAGTATACTGTAATTAAGACTGTCCCATTATGATAATTACCCAAAACTAAATCAAGGATAGGTTCAGAAGAGGGTTTTTTATGGAAAAGAAAATCCTCCTCACTCACAAATAGACATCCAATGACTCCATTGAATTAAACTCGCAGAGAAGCTGGTTTATTCAGTCAAGAAAGACAAGGATGGTAGCAGCTTTTGCTGCTTGAGATATCCTGACTATATCCAGAATTTGTAAGCTGAGAAAAGTCCAAAACAAAATACAGTGGTTACATCCACGCTAGAAATATGGATTTCTTCAATACTGTAAATTTAAAGCAGCATGTGTAAAGAATGTCATCACAGTGGACCACCAGTTGTCCCTATTCCCTCTACCAACAGCCTAGTGAAGTACGTCTCATGCAATTTAACAATCCACTGAATGAACACAGCGCTGACAGCATTTTCTTTGCTGCTCTTGCAACCACAAATTATCTCTAACTGCACTCTAGTCCATTTTCATCTGTCATCTGTATCCACTTTTGCTCTCTTAATCTCCTATTTGTTGTTCCCAATTTAAATCTGATTCATATTTTAGCCATTTTCATATTTTACAGAGCAGCCAATAGTTTAACACTACCTCCACAAAACAAGATAGCAAACACTCTGAACTCATTCAGGAAACTATTCAAACCTCATGAGTGTTAGATCAGAATCCTTTTAAGCAGACCACTTCTACAAGGAACTGTACCACCAGTCATGCGCATACAAATAGATCTTGGGTTAGTAGATATTTATGAAAAGGATGAAATTGTTCCCTATACAGGTAGTCCTCAACTTATGAGCACAATTGAGGCCAAAAAATTTATTGCTAAATGAGTCAATTGTTAGTGAGTTTTGCTCCATTTTACAACCTTCCTTGCCACAATTGTTAAGTGAATTGTTAACTGCAACCATCATAAATATGAACCAGTTGCCAAGCCGCAAAATTTTTGATCACATGACTATAAGGATGCTTCAATGGTCATAAATGTGACATTTTTTCCAGTACTGTTATAACTTGTCACTAAACTTATAACTGTAAATTAAAGACTATTTGTATATGCACATTAATTTTCATTCTGTTTTAGTAGAATTTTCTTCCTTTCTCTTTGGTCTGCTCATTTTAAAATTCATTTCATATTGTCTGCATTTTCAAAAACTTTTTACAAACATACAAAAAATTAAACAGACTGTTCTCATCTATGTAGTGTCTGAAAATTTGTATTTAAAAGTTTCTTCTAGCCATTTTGAAGTCTATACTGTTGCATTTAGTCCTAATTCATTCTAACTTTGATTTATTGATTGATTGAAAAGCATATTTTGCTCAATTTTAACCTATAGTTAGACTTAATGCTAAGTTTGTATCCATGCTAGAATTCTGGGCCAGACTAATTTGAAATTCTAATATAAAGCTGCAAAGATTTATAAATAATTCTGAATATAAATATTGCTTATGAAAAGAAATTTTCTACTTCTCTCTGCAACATCTGCCCCAATTCTGCTTTGCAAGAATCCCGAACTTCTAAGGCAGATGGGGGTTAGGTGCTACTAACTCCATCTTGGATCCAAAGGACATTCCTGCTCTTTTGTGGGTAGTACAAACTTATCCAGAGCAGCAATTCTCTTGCTACCAGAAAACTAACCACTACATATAATAGACTTCTATGGAACATAGTCTACTTTGTCAGTTACATATATATGTATATATATAAAATTATTTTTGTAAAATAATACTAAAAGCACAGGAGAGAACTAAAGCAGTACTGTATTCTACTACTGTACTCAGGAAAAACAGCATATTCCTGAAAAGTAGTATTAAATCTCTGTGACTTTCAGTTCAGTCTCCTTATAGTTAAACTGACCTTTATGATTAATTTCTTCACAAGGACAAATGTTGAAGACAGTGGCGAGGCATTTGAGGAGTTGAAATACTCCCTTACTGGATTTTTTTCGACATTCAATGTGAGTGAAAGTATTCTCTTGAAGAGATTTCTCTATTCCTAACAAGGTGGAAAAGTGCAGAATTTTTCAAAATGTATTCCATGAAACTCTACAGTTCTAAGAAAGCTTGGGGAGGTTATATGAGATTAAAGGCAAAAAACAACAAACAAACAAGCCAATTTTCTATCATTAGAACTTTGTCTTTTAATCAGGGATTTTTTTAAAAAACGAAAAAAATCTTCAGCCTGAACAATTTGAAACCTCCTGCAATAAATCACTTCTGTTTGATGATGGTACATTATAACACTGAACAGTGAGCAGTTTTGTGAATAACCAGTATTTTATAAGTATAATTGACTCAGAAAAGTTGAAAAGGCAATGAAGGATAAGCATCCACACCAGTGCCTTATTTGATAATATTTAACATCTATGTATAAATAGTCATTACGTTTCTTAGTTCTTGAAAAACTTTTGTGCTATTCATCCAGAGCAGCACTGGTTAATGAACCATGGGGAAAACAAAAGAAGTGTCAAAAGCTCTGTGAAAGAAAATAAGTTTCAACTTTATAGATAAGGAAAAGGACATAAAAAGATATCCAAATGTTTGAAAATGCCAATCAATACTGTTCAAACACTCATCAAGAAGTGGAAAATTAGAGGTTCTGTTAATATTAATATCAGATACAACTGTCGGGATGTAAAGAAAAAATCCAGAGTTAACTTCCACTGAAATATATGCTTCTTTTAAAGAAAGTGGTAGGGCTACTTCAGCATGCACAGTAAGGAGAGATTTGAACAAAAATGAGCCACATGGTAAAGTTGCCAGAAAAAAGCCGTTGCCACTTGCTTCATCAATATCACAAAAGAGCCCACTCACAATATGACAGACAGCACCTACAGAGGCCTTACAATTAGCAGAATGAAATCATTTGGAGTGATGAAACCAAGCCAAATTTTATGCTCTATAAGTATAAATGTTGTTTGGAAAGGAGCCTATTACAAAGGAACATACCATTCCTACTGTGAAGCATGAAGGTGGATCTCTGCTGGGTTTTTTGGGGGGGGGGTGTCTGTGTCTGTGCAAGGTACAGTGGCATGGAAAATTTAGTCAAAACTGATGGCAAGATGAATGCAGAATATCAGAAAATAGTGGAGGAAAATTTGCATTCATCAGCCTGAAAACTGCACATGGGACACACTTGGGCTTTCCAACGTGACAATGACCTGAAACATAAGGTCAAGTTTACCCTTCAATGGCTGCAGCAAAAGGTTCTAGAGTGGCCATCACAGCCTCTTGATCTCAACAACTTTGGTGAGATCTCAAACATGCAGTTCATTTATGCTAGACAACCAAAGAACATACAGGACTTGGAGGAGTTTTGTCAAGTAGGATGGACAGTTTTACCACAGGAGAAAATAAAGAGTTCAATTCACAATTATCACAAAAAAACTGCAAGCTCTCATTGATGCCAAAGGTGCAATATTAAGAAATAAGAGCATGTAAACCTCTGAAAGGACCATTTCATTATTTCTTTTATTGCTATAGTTTAATGATTGTGTTATTCTGTGATGCTTAAAAGTTTAATTTGAATCACAAATTTTGCAAGGGGTATGTAAACTTATGAGTATAAACACAGCCATTTGTACCAGCTGCTGTACTCCAAAACATCTGAAGGTACCTGGTTACCTACCCTGAGGAATGTTTTATCCAAAAGCATCTGGATCCATTATTATTCTCATAATCCTCAAAAATATGTTACCAATGTGATAATAGATATTAAAAATTCTTCTTGGAGTTAATTTTAATTTCAGTTCCTGTCAGCTTGTAAATAATCAAGGTGGAAAAGAATATGGTCATATATCTTCTATCCACTGGACAAGAATTCAAAATTAGGTTGCATAATTTAGTAAAGTCTAAATTAACCAAAGACAAACATGTTTCAGAACAAAAAGTACAATTGTTCGTATTTTTTTAAATACAGAACATTGCATAAATACTTCTACCTTACTCTGATTACACAGCCTTCTCTTCTACTGCAGTTTTCAACACACAATTTTAGTGTGGTTGCTATGGTAATCACAACAGCATCTTGATAGGCCTTCATTATTTGACAGGTGTTTGTTAGGAGAAAACTACTGACTTTAATAGAGATTAATTGTTCTCGCTACTGAATTTGTAGTATGGAAATATTGTATATAACTAATTGCCTGCTAGTTTTAGAGCAATGAAGCATGATAGATCTTGCTACTTTTATTAGTCATAGCATGCTGTGATTGGTTATAGCCATCATTATAATTAGATTGATCCTTCCCTGATGTTGCATTGTGTAAAAGACAAAATTCAAAAATCTGCAACATTCATCAGACTAACAAATGGTATATTTAAAAGTCTTCTAGAAAAATATTTCTGTGTGCAATTCTCACAAATATTAATTATGATGGTCTTATTACTTATTTTTACATCACCTTCTCTACTTATTCCAGCCAGAATTCTTCATTCATAAGACTCAAATCATAGAATATCAAGGGACAAAGGAAACCACTATGGCCACTATGTTGCTATTTTAATGGTAAAACAACATTGTATTTTTACTGTTCTGCTGCCTCAAAGTTATCATGGCATAATTTAATACTGTACCCAAGTCTCATCAGGATACAATTCTGTACTACTATATCTTATTTGTTCTACATAAAATTAATATGTGTGTTAGAATTCATAACTCACAAAGACAGAAATCTCACCTCAGCCACAAAGTCTCTAAATAGTTTCAGGCAAAACACTGTTCTTTCACTTTCAGCACCACCTAAAATTGGGAAAGGGGATATATTGCAGTGTTATTGGATTATTGCTGATAAAATTGCCTTAAAAATATCAAAATATGTACTAAGAGTTATTGTAGCAAAAGTTCTCTCAAAACATATAGTTAGAACTTATGGATGTGATTACTCTGTCAGGGGTTCCCGACTGGGGGTGCTCACACCTCCTCAGGGTGAGAGACAATATTTCAGGGAGTGCAAAAACTTGGGTTTAGAAGTTTCAAAATTATACTGGATAGGTATAATTATATGCATATAATTATAAATTTTAAGGAGCATGAGAGTTTATCAGAAGCGTTTTAGGGGTGTGGGATATAGAAAACGTTAGGGTCTAAATAATTAATGGGAATACTTTGTTTTTATGCTTACTTACCTTAAAGAAGCCAATCAGAGATAATCAAGTTTCATAGAATATATTAATTTTCTCATATTATTTAGCTGAGCTACTTATTTCATAACTGTTATCAAACACCCACTTCAAAACAGCATTCTCCTTAAATAAAGTGGGATGCTCTTAGGACAGGAAGGCCTAGAAATACCAACTCCAAAAACTACAAAAAAGCAGACTTCCAAAAGCAAAGCTTTCTCTCAAACGTTAGGGGCCAAAATGGATTGTTAACGACACTCCTATTCTGGAGAGATTCAGCAGAAGGCGTGCCACCCAAAATACCTTTTGTGAAGCCTCAAAAAAAAAAAAAAAAACCCCACCAACAACAACCCACTTAACTTCTTTCCTTTGTTTTTTTTTTTACGTCTTAATTTGACTTTTAAACACGTATGACGAAGAACTTGAGAGGGTGGGGAGGGATCCGCCGCCCCTTCTCCAGGCGAATAAGGAGCAGAATTATCCATATTCAGGAGGAGGAGGAGGAGGAGTGGCGGCGGCGGGGCAGGGAGGAAGACGCCCTGATAGGACCAAGGCCCACCGAGAGACAGTTTTGTTTCCGCCTCTTCGAGACCCCTCCGCTTAACTCCGCCAAAGGGGAGAGCAGCCCGTCGCGCCCTGAAGCCGACGGGGACGTGAGCCTCCCCCTCACCCCCTTCCCCCCCCCCCCACGCCTCGCCCTCGCCCTGCAACAGAGTCGAGGGAGCCTCGGCGCCCCCTCCCCTCTCCTAGCTCTCAACCCCCGCCCAAAGGAGCGTGCGCGCGCCAGCGCCGAGGCGGGGAGGGGGGCTTCCTATCCCAACCGCCTCTTCCTATCCCCGAGCGGCCGCTGGTGGCGGGTGGGGCAGGCCGCACAGGGAGCGGCCGCGGACGGCCAAGCTTCCGCCCCGTTCCACTTTCTGGCTTTCTCTCTGACGGAGCCCGCTCGCCGTGCCAGGGAAGCTCCGCAGCCCCGTCCGACCCACTACCTGAGGGGGGGGCTCTCCTGCGTCTCCCCGGCGCCGCCTCCTTATCCGTCCACGGGCCCAAACTCCGGCGGCACCTAAGAACGGAAACCGGCGGGGAGGGTGAAAGAGGAAAGCGCGTCCACGGTCTCATACAAAACGCGACGTGCGCGTTCCCGCCCCCCTGTGCTGCCAAGCAGCCAATCCGCGGCGGCGGCGCGGAGGCTGCTGGGAAAAGGCGCTATAAAAGCCCGCAATCTATTTGTGAACACTCTGTAACTTTCTCGGCAGCGTGAGGAGGTGGCGGGTGGGGTACGCGGATGTATATTTATCTATATACTTGTGTGTTTACGTGTAAAGTAGGACTCAAGGCCAGGTTAATTTGCCTCTTATCTTGCTGAGCCGTAATAAATTAATTTTTTTTTGTTTGGACAAAGCCAGTCAAGCGGGAAGTTGTTCGAGAAAAATAAAGCAGGGCAGGACTAGGCGGCGTCAGACACCTGTTGACAATTGCCCAAGCCGGGAGGAAGGGGCTAGGAAGACTTACCTATCTAAATACCTTTATACGACATTCTCTAACATTGTAATCGTGGATGCGTGACCGGGAAATGTAAATTTCAAAGATCAAGTTTTCACATGGTATTTAGATAAGATATTTGTGTAATTTCGAGGTTTCCCGGAGTGACCAATATCAACCTTCAAGGTTCAGTGAGACTATCCAAGGGATTGATATTTGTAGTGCTATTTGTTAAAAGTAGTATTTTAAAAATTGTTTTCATATAATGTTTAGGGGTTAATGAGCAATCTGAAACTCCATGAGGGTGTTGATGAGTTGAAGAATTTGGGGACCTCCAGTGTAACTGATGAACACAATTTTTGCTGTTTTGGGTCTCATAAGAACCTAGCAAAAGCAGTGTACATTGTAAGACATATTCCTCTATGGTGCATTGGTGTTTTAATATTGGCTTAACTTCAAATAACCAGATATGCAAAACAGAGTACAAGTTGTTATATAGAGTATGATGCAAAAGCTGATGGAAACACGACTCCCACAGACATAAAGATCCCTGTTCTTTACACAGCCACGCTGATGTCGTAGTGAAGGATTAGAACTGGGTAAGAGTCAGATCCAGATCCAGCCATGAAAACTTGGAAGTATTTATATTTAGGAACAGTTCATTGACCTCAAAATAACTCTATGCTTTGAGCCAGTAGATTTCAGTGCAGTCTTATCTCACATGGTTTGGGAAAAATTGGAAAGCTATGTATATTGACTTATGCTTCTGGCGGAAAGAAGTGCAAATCTAAGTACAATTTTTTTTCTACAGGTCAGTTGCTTTCTTTTATAAATTTATTTCGTGAGTGTTAATAGCATAGATGAATATATAATGTCTATATATGCATTGTATGGTAGTTCTACTGCAATCAGTATACAGTATTTGTATATGATAATAGATGAAGCATGGCAATGAGGATATACATAAAGAATAGGTTAGGTATTTTACTCAGATGCATCTTAATTTTGTAGTGTGAGCATAACTGAAATATCTAGAATAGATTGTATGGAACTAACTTTATAGCCAGAGGAATTTAGTTTCTACCAAATGAATTAGTGAAACGATAGTATAAGTACTAAATTATTATGTTTATATTTCATGACATTCAGATGGCTTACAACAATTTTTAAAAGCTCAGAACTAGCAAATATTAAAAGAGTAATACTAGAAAATTAGACACATCATAAAGTCTAGGGCCCAACTAGAATACAAATCTGAACGGTGAAAGGTGATAAATGGACTTTCTATGGAATCACAAAGATCTATGTCACCTATATGCAAAGAATAGTTTTCACTGAAGATTTTATCTAAAGTTTTTAAAAGTTCAAGATTTTAGAAGACAACAGCACCAGAGGGGTATGTTAAATAGGTTCATGACTAAAGTCATGATAGCTTGATCTCAGTTCTGTTCCTATGTACATCATGTTGCTGCAACTGTCTTTGACTTTTTGGGGTCTTCCCAGTTACTGTTACAGAGCACCCACCCACCCCCCGGCCAGGTATAGTTTATCTCTGGCTATAAATGCTAATGTTCTTAGTATCTCTTTTAATAATTGTTAATTTGCTTCTAACATAAGCATTGTCTGTTACCTATATTGTAAGTTTTCTCTTTTGCCAGATTGGGTGATATAATTTTTCAGTATAATACACTAGAATTACATAGCTGAGGATCATTGTTTTAGGGCATGTAAGCTTCACAAATCAGTGAATTGGAAAGGAACTCAGTTTACTGCAAAAAACAAAGTATATATTAGAAAACTATTCAGCCTCTGACTATATTCAGTTATGTGGGAACACACAATTTTCTTAAGTAATTGATTTAGCTTTTTAAGAAGTTTTCTAGTACATTTTACTTCCATATTGTGATCTATTAATGTAAAAGAAACAATATTAGGTTAACAGTCTTTTTGGTCTTTTTGAATTTTGTCTCGCAGTTGTCTTTTCAACCTTGCTGTTGTTGTTTGATGTAGGTATCTAAATATCCTTAACTAAAATTCAGTGTCATAACTATTAAAATTTGTAACATAAAATATCTAAAGAGCCTATGCAAAAATATTTTAAATCTCTCTTGAATTTTTTTTACAGTAGGAGGGCTATGTTCAGCTTCATTTGAAATTCTTCCATAATACAGAGCTCACTAGAGAGAAAGAACTATAAAACATATATGTGTTAGGATCAACTGAAGATCCTAATAATTGCAAATCTTGGAAACAACTTGGCCCTAAACTACATGAATGTTTTATTCCATAGTATTTTGAATTGAGTCCCAGAAAAACTTGGTAATAGTACAGGTTTTCCAATACATGATGATATGTCTATTAAAAACCTACTTGCTCTCTCAGATCTGCAATTCCTGAATCATCTTCACAGGACAATCTTGGTGTTAAAATGTAATAAGCAGCTCTATATCCCACTAATAGGTATATGCATATTATTATTTAAATTTGTTACAGATACCCACTCTGGTTCTAAGAGCAACACAAACAGCCAGAATTGAAACAACCATCATAATAACAACTACAACAGGAATTTACACAGATGCAGCAAACTTTCTGCAGTACTTTATAGGTCTACTTGAGTCAGGCATTACATTTTTTTACACTGTGAAGAGGGGTACTTTTCATATACTAATGCCAAATAAAAATAAGATTAGCCAGTGTTTCTACAAAGTTTATAATCTTATAATTATGACTATACTGTAATTGTAATTATAGAAACTGATTTTTAAGCAGCTTTGAAACTGGTACAGATGGTCCTTAAGTTACAACCATTTGTTTAGTGACTGAAGTTACATCACCGAAAAAAGTGACTTATGGACGTAAGGTTTTCACACAATTGTTGCAGCATCTCCATGTTTATATGATCAATATTTGGGGCACTTGACAACTGGCATCATTTATGATAATTACAGTGTACTGGGGCCATGTAATCCCCATTTGTCGCCTTTCCAACTGACTTCCAACAAGCAAAGTCAATGGAGAAGCCAGATTCACTTAACGGTAGTGATTTACTTAACTGTGGCAAAAGTTGTAAAATGGAGTGCAACTTAAGTCTTGCTTAGCAACATAAATTTGGGGCTCAACTGTGTAAGTTGAGGATAACCTATACTCATTTTGTATTCCTTAGCAGTGGTTAAGAGCTTTTTGCGGTTTTAATTTTTCCCTCTGCAGAAGAATGAGAAGGGTATTGATGAATAATGTCAATATGCAACATGTAAGAAAACTAAAAACTCGAATGGCAGCACTAGGGTGACTTCATTTGTGTTTGAACATTAACCGGACTGGGCCTGATTAGTACTTAGAAGGAGAGACTTCAAAGGAGTGCCAGGGCTGTAGGTTAGACTATAAAGATTTTTTTAAAGAAATAAATCCTAACCTATTCAATTTTCCAAGGAAAATCACTTGGTTGTGTCATGAAACTTCCAAGAACTGAGGTCAAATAACACTTTTAAGTAATAAAAGTTAATTGTCTTTATGTTCCAATATTATTTTTCATCAGCACTTCCTACTTCTCATGTGATACTGTGTTGGCAAGAACTTGCAAGGCACATCAAAACATTTGTTACAATATGATGTAATTGTTTCCAAGATAGGCCACTGGAGGGCACTAACATTTCATTTAGAAGGCCATATTTTATGTGCTGGTCTCCCTTTTCTAGGCCGTGTATCCCACTGAGAATGCCAGTTCCTGAAACAGATGAGATAAAAGATGCTCACTACTTGATAGTTACACTTTGATTAAGGTTCTTTGCTGGAGCCATTAAAGGAGCTCACTCCATGGGGTTGATTAGCCACAAACTAAGGACACTGGATAATCTAATATGGGACATAAAATAAAAAATAAAAACATCGACTTTGATAACTTTTTGTATGTGTCCGTAGTTTCTTGGCACAAACAGGGAAGTGATTTGCCCTTTCCTCTGGGGATGTTTGTCCATTTTCCCAGTCTTGGTTAAGGCTATTTAGTGAACACTATGCTAGATTTATACTTGAGACTCAATCCTGTTACAATTGTATAAAAATGTTAATTCTTTTTATGGATGCTTAAAGGGATGATTATATAGGATTAGGTAACAATTCTAAAATGATAAACACATTTTTACGTAGCTTTTACCGTATATACAAAACAAGTGAAAGATGAAATCTAAGAAACAAAAAAAAAACCCCATGAAACATAAAAAAGGGAAAATGAAAAGTCCGAGATGTTTTATGTACAAATGAGGATGGAGAGAAGAAATATTGCTATAAAGTTTTAATAAAAATGCATGGTATTATTTTTATGTATGGCTATGCTTATATCATTAAAGAATGTAAAATGAAGTCATTAGGAACAAAGCATTTATAAGGAAAGAGATTTTTGATTTAAAGAAAAAAAATGACAAGCAGCAATATGTTTACAGTAAAATGGTGAATGGGATTTTTCAATCTTTTAAGGAGTCAGCAGACGAGATCATGAGAAAACTTTTCCCTTGCTAGGTGTACTAAGTTTAAAACACACATATACAGAAACTATTTTACAGAAGGGCAAGCTAAAATATTTGTAAACAAGAAAAGGCCTTTTAAATTCCCTTTTCTGCTCTGTAGATGCATCTTTTAGCATAGAAGATCCTCACTGCTGAATGAATTAGCTACTGTTTTGGAGCTTTCTTTTTCCACTAATCAAATCACCCCACTATTCTTCTAATTTCCACACTGGTTTTCCTGCACCCATCATTTAATAGGCACGGGTTATAGAATCTGCCCACCCACCAAAGTAGTTGGGAACATTTCAAAATGAACCAAAATTACAAACTATTAACAAATTGTCCTTTTTTTTCTCTCAAAACATTACAATCACTCTTGCCTTAAGGTATGGGAGTATTATTTCTTTGAGCAAAGTTCTGCTAATTTACATATTGTAGGTTACTTCATATTAGCTTCAGGTAATAATTCAGCATATCTATGCTCCAGTATTTGAATGTGGCAACTGATGAAAATCTTTCTTGTAGATGACAAATAACAAGAATATTATGGAAACCAGGTGTATGAGCTCAAAATATACACTGCTCAAAAAAATAAAGGGAACACTTAAACAACACAATGTAACTCCAAGTCAGTCACACTTCTGTGAAATCAAACTGTCCACTTAGGTAGCAACACTGATGGACAATCAATTTCACATGCTGTTGTGCAAATGGAAGAGACAAAAGGTGGAAAGCATTGGCAGTTAGCAAGACATCCCCAATAAAGGAGTGGTTCTGCAGGTGGTGACCACAGACCACTTCTCAGTTTCTATGCTTTCTGGCTGATGGTTTGGTCACTTTTGAATGCTGGCGGTGCTTTCACTCTAGTGGTAGCATGAGATGGAGTCTACAACCCACACAAGTGGCTCAGGTAGCGCAGCTCATCCAGGATGGCACATAAATGCGAGTGTGGCAAGAAGGTTTGCTGTGTCTGTCAGCATAGTGTCCAGAGCATGGAGGCGCTACCAGGAGACAGGCCAGTACATCAGGAGATGTGGAGGAGGCCATAGGAGGGCACCAACCCAGCATCAGGACTGCTACCTCCATCTTTGTGCAAGGAGGGACAGGAGGAGCACTGCCAGAGCCCTGCAAAATGACCTCCAGCGGGCCACAAATGTGCATGTGGCTGCTCAAACGGTCAGAAACAGACTCCATGAGGGTGGTATGAGGGCCTGACGTCCACAGGTGGTGGTGGTGCTTACAGCCCAAAACCGTGCAGGACATTTGGCATTTGCCAGAGAACACCAAGATTGGCAAATTCACCACTGGCACCCTGTGCTCTTCACAGATGAAAGCAGGTTCACACTGAGCAGATGTGACAGATGTGACAGGGTCTGGAGACGCCGTGGAGAACATTCTGCTGCCTGAAACATCCTCCAGCATGACCAGTTTGGCAGGGTCAGTAATGGGGTGGGGTGGCATTGCTTTAGGGGGGTGCACAACCCTCCATGTGCTCACCAGAGGTAGTCGGACTGCCATTAGGTACCGAGATGAGATCCTCAGATCCCTTGTGAGACCATATGCTGATGTGATTGGCCCTGGGTTCCTCCTAATGCACGATAATGCTAGACCTCATGTGGCTGGAGTGTGTCAGCAGTTCCTGCAAGATGAAGGCATTGATGCTATGGACTGGCCCGCCCATTCCCCAATTGAACACACCTGGGACATCATGTCTCGCTCCATCCACCAACGCTACATTGCACCACAGACTGTCCAGGAGTTGGGGGATGCTTTAGTCCAGGTGTGGGAGGAGATCTCTCAAGAGACCATCCGCCACCTCATCAGGAGCATGCCCAGGTGTTGTAGGGAGGTCATACAGGCACGTGAAGGCTCGTTTTGACTTGTTTTAAGGACATTACATCAAAGTTGGATCAGCCCTGTAGTGTTTTTTTCCAGTTTAATTTTGAGTGTATCTCCAAATCCAGACCTCCATGGGTTGCTAAATTTGATTTCCATTGATAATTTTTGTGTGATTTTGTTGTCAGCACATTCAACTATGTAATGAACAAAATATTTAATAAGAATATTTCATTCATTCAGATCTAGGATGTCTTACTTTTGTATTCCTTTTATTTTTTTGAGCAGTGTATTTTAATGTATTTTGTCAGGGAGCCTTAGTACAATATACCTACCACATGTAGTTAACAAAATAAGGGAACATTTACTTCCTTTAATGTTTCCACTGTTACAGTCCTTGACTTAGAACCACAATGGAGTCTGCAAATTATGGTCATAAAGCAGGTCAACATGTGACCAACCAAATTTTACCTATGTTTGCAGTGGTTGTTAAACCAATTGTGGGGTGTTTTTGTTGAAAACTAGAAATATATGCCTATTTTTTTCAAAAATGTCATAAATCACAGCCATGACTATGGAGAACTGCAAATGGGCATCAGAATAGACTGGTTGTTGAAAATGTCATGTGACCAGGGGTGCAGCAGCCATTAGAACTTTGGAATCAGGCCTGAAGTACCTTTCTGGAGTCTGTCAAAACTTTGAATGGGTGGTAAACAACCTGCCTTAAGTCAAGGGCTAATGGTACTACTTATGCTATAATTAGCATATGGTAGGGAAAGGATGCAGTGTGGGTTCTGGAATCACATGACCAGAAAGAAAGGAGAGGGAGCTCAGAATGGGAGACTTCGCAACATTGAGCCCAGCTATGTCTTCAAGAAGTTTCTTCTAAACTTGATCCATCTTTTACTAACATCTTCCCCTTCTTGCTGGCAAACTTGGTCCTGTTTTCATCAGTTTTTGAAAAGTAGGCAGGATTACTTGCCACGTGAATATAGAGAACAACTACAAGAGCTACAGGAGCTACAAGTTGAATAGCTGACTCTGACAGTCAGTTACTAACTTTAAAGACGAAGAGGTGGAATAGAGTTATGATACAATCTAACACTGGAGATGTATTTTACTTTAAAATTTCTAAATTATTTTTGATCAAAACAGAATCAGTATTGTGCATGGACATAAGTTACACTATAGCCAATTCAATTTAAGGCAAGTTAACTACCTTCGCATAAATAAAAGAACTGAGAGATGAAAACTAAAATATAAAACCTTTTAATATGCATGAGCAGAAAAAAGCCTTCTGTAGTTCTAGAAATTCTCAACAGGGTATCAGTACAGAAACCGCCCTTTGATAGCAGAAGTGGAAAAATTCTCAGATCTCATTTGAAGATCATAATACATGGGTAGCTAGGTGTGTGGGGGAAGAGAAACTTTAGTTATTTAAAATTTGAGATTTTTTACTTGGATTCAGTTCTGCGGACTGGAGAGTTGCCTCCTTTTCTGCTGGACATTGTAGGATCCAGCATTTAAACAGGGTATTAGCATAACTATAATTCTTTTTAAGAAATACAATTTTAAACAAGATTCAGAATTTATTCTGAGAATTGGGTTAGAAAAGCCATAAAAAGCTACTTTGCACAATTTTATTAGTGAAACACAAAAACAGGATGTTCTATTTTATAGAAATAAGATGTTTTGCTTAAATCGACAACCTGAACTATATTCTCTACAATTTGTAGAATGTTCTTTACATACTACTTTAATATATACTGGATTTTCGGTATTTTTCAATATATATAGATCACATAACAAAAATATTTTTCCCACTGGTTTTTCTTTGTTGAACCTTCCATTTCCTCCTCATTGCTGTTAAACAATATTCCTTCATACAGCCTCCATTTGTACTATTACTAATTCTATTTCCTTCCCCAGATCTTTAATAAATATTATGGTCTTTTTCTAGAGGTAAGATTTTCCTTCCTTCTAAAACATAAAGACAGAACTGATTTTACAGCCTAGATGGAAAACACCAAGCCAGTGAATCTTGCTCGAGTTGAGCTAAAGCTTGTTCTTCTCCATTTTGTCCCCCTCCAGGCTCTGGACTTTGAAAAATCACCTGAGACATATTATTACTTGGTTATCCTGGGGTAGATAACAATGTCATCAGAATATTGAAAACACTTTACTCTGGGCCAGCAAATGACCTCAGCCAGCAGCTTCATGTGCTCATTACTCTCGTAGGTCCAAAAGGATACTGCTATTGAAAGGTGCTGAAATATTAAGGAATACTATGGAGACCACACCACTTCCTTTTCTAGAAGTCACCCACAAGCATGAGCAATGATTCTGTTTGGTCCCATATCCAGGTCTGAAACTTAAGTGAAAGGGTCGAGATAATCCACTTCTTGAAGGTTCTCTCTTCAGCGCAACTCCCTTGCCAACAATCCTCCTTAGAAAGTTGGAGACAGAAAGAAAATGGTCCAATACAGCTGAGTCCAACAATGGTATCTTAATATTTCCCGAAGATGGATGATTCAGTACAAATGAAATTATGCAAGACACGGAAGACGACGACATTTTATTGAAAATAAAACTAGGCCTGCTCTTGTGTCAATAATAGTGTCACAATGAAAATATCTCTGGTTATTTACTTATAAATCTATACCATATCCTGATTATTGTATTGTACTCATGACTCATTTATTGTAATCACCTTTAGATTACAATTTGCCTTCTGTTCTATGCAATAACTGAAGGAAAAGAGACTATGTGATGAACAGAGGATATCTCCAAAGCTTACCCAACAAAATTACAGTTGATGTGGATAAACAAAAAGTTCTCTCTAAAGTGGTTATTCAGTCACACATATAGACCATAAGGAACAGAGTTTTTCTGAATTACTCTGAAACATTATTAATAGCGTAACAAAGAAAACCAGAACATAGAAAGCTTAAGAAAAAGAATCAGAAATGACAATTGTATCATTTATATCGTAATTGGATTACTCCTAGAATGTTTGGGAGATTTAAAATATTAAAGCAAATTATTCAATAATGTCAGTGTAGAAGTACCTCTCTTCAAACAAATGGGGAAAGAGAATTTAGGAGAATCTATTCCTCAAAATAGTCACAATGACTGTGGGCATTTGTGCTGAGTTACAATAATTTGCTCTGGCTTGGCTTATCTCATTTCAGTCAAATATTATTTGTTCAGAAAGTCATGAATACAACTAAGGGACTCATTCTTTTAACTCAGTAGGTTTCTTATAATGATCAAGTTAGTATAGCTAAGAATTTAACTCCAGTTCTAAATTGGAAGAAGAATTTTGTTCTAGGTGTAATACTTACCTAGTGATATGTCAATGGAAATTCTCAGTCATGGTTTTCCCAAAAGTGATTTTTCAAAAGGCAACTGGACTGTTTTTTTCCCTTGAAGACATTTTGCTTCTCATCCAAGAAGCTTCTTCAGTTCTGGAGAGGATTGCTGGTTTGAAAGAGGGGCCGATCTACATTAAGATTGAACAGCCCTTTCTCAACAGAGGGAGAGGGATACGATATTACCTATCTCCTGTTTACAACACAGTCATTTCAACAGTTCTAAGAAGGTTCAACACCACTTTGCACTATTCAGGTGACCCTGAGGGCACAAATAAATCTCCAAGTAACCTCAACGACTCTCAGGGTGCTAATGACCAGTTGACCGCAAAGAACACAAATCCTTTCATCCTCCACCATTTAGTCAGAACTGAAGAAGCTTCTTGGATAAGAAGTGAAACTTCTTCAAGGAAAAAACAAAGTCCAATTGCCTTTTGAAAAAGCACCTTCAGGATTACCTACTGGGAAAAAGCATACATTTACAGGGAAAATACCAACTGAAAAGAAATTCAACTTACAAGTAACAAGAAGGAAACGGAAGAAACGAGTAAGTTATCAAGATTCAACTACAGGTAGTCCTCAACTTACAATAGTTCATTTAGTAACCATTGAAAATTGTAGCATCTCTGAAAAAAGTGACTCATGACCAATTTTCATGTTTATAGCCATTGCAGCTTCCTCATGGTCATGTGATCAAAATTCAGACACTTGGTAACTGACTCACAGTTGCAATGTCCTTCTGACAAGCAAATTCAATGGGGAAGCTAGATTTGCTTAACAACTGTGTTACTAATGTAACAGCGGCAGTGATTCGCTTAACGACTGTGGCAAGAAAGGTAATAAAATGAGGCAAAATTCACTTAACAAATGTCTCACTTAGCAACATAAATTTTGGGCTCAATTTTGGTCATAAGGCAAGAGCTAACTGTATCACATTTTCAACTGAAGTGTCAGTGAAGCTGAACTAAACCTTATTTTGGGAAAAAATTGATGAGAGTTTATGTCTCTGTCTCTACCGTTTTCCTGCAATATGTTTCGTTTAGTGTACAAAATTTAATAATTGAATAGAACTCTCATTAAAGTTTCTAAGAGTTAAATAATCTTAACTGGAATTTTGAAATGGAGATCTGAGGGGATTCTTGGATTCCAATGGTTTTGCTTGTGGGATAAAATATTTAGTAGTAGCTACTTCTGATGTTTCTCCTTTTGAGTTTCCTGGTACAATAGTTGGAGAACTGATGTATATGTCGTATAACAAAAACAGATCTTTACTTGAAACAGGAAGAGTTAGGTAAAAAATTCATTTAAACTATAAGGATCACTAGATAACCTTTGGTCTATTAACTGGCTGTCACACACAGTAAGCTAAACCACACACTAACCAACCCCAATTTTGCCCAGAATACACCTGACATTTATTCAATACACTCGTATGCTCAGTTAGAAGTTTCAAACAAAAGTACTCTTCATTAATTTATTGAAGGGTCAGGTACATCAGTGCCATAGTTTCATGTGTGGTTTAATTTTGGGCTAATGTTTTTTTTAATATTTTTTTCCTCCTAGAATTAAAAGTTTGAATTCACTCTTAGTTAAAAGACGCCACCTGCCAATACAATATCAAAGAAAACTGAATATTTGCCTCAGACCAACAATATCTCTTTATCTGGAAAAAGTTTGCAGATTCCAAGGGATTTGTTCCAAATTTTAAAGCATTAAGCAACATTAATTACAAAGAATCTAATCATTTCTTATACTGAGCAAAATACATCTGAATGTTTTTGTTCAAATTTATCCTGGAATTATTCTGTTCATTAGACTTGAATGAAGGCAAAAGAAAACATTGTGGTAAAAGTAGCACCATCTTTTACAGCCAGTAAAGGAAAGAAACAAAAAAACAAGAAGCCCAAATAGTGAAAACAAATATCTCCAAAGGCATCCCTGTATATTTTGTATAGTTCCTGATAGGGGAGTGAAGCTCTTTGAATTTGATCTCCAAACGTGCTTCAGAGAGCTCTGGACTGCAAACACCTGAAAGCAGTTCCATCTTTTCCCTGTGCAACTGTAACAGGCCCAGGAAATAGTCACAGCTGTTCTAAATTATTTAAACAGATGCTACACTCATGCTCCAAAGCCCTTTTGAAAATAGGAATTAAGACTATGAAGCACATTGGATTGTGTGTTGGAGTATAGGCAATGAAACAGAAATGTGGATCAGGGGAAAAAAACCATCAAGGCCTATTGCTCTTTCCCCCAATCCTTCATATCTGTAGGCAAAAGATATAAATGAAGTTCTTTTCTTGAATATTTCTTTCTTCATCATTCAGGACAGTAACATAACTTGACAGCTGCAGAGATAACTCTCTTCTAATATAAAATATGAAGATGTGGATAATTCATTTGCAAGCAGAGCTATTGGTGTCTTTAATATAAATTAATACTCCCAAATCATAATTTATAAGGATTACCTAGAAAACTGGAACATAGAAACATAGAAAAACTGGCTAAAGGATTTTAGCACTGTAACTTCCATTCCATCCTATCCCAAGGACTGGCAACATAATAAATAACAGCATAATAAATCATCTGATGACCAAGCAGTCTTCACTGTGCACTTGTGCTGACAACATCTACCTAATGCAGATGGGTATCATTTATATCATCTACCTAATGTAGAAGATGATCCAGGTTGTGCTTAATCTGAGGAGATTACTTAAGGAAGTTGTCTAATTTAGTCTGATTGATGCCAGAAGCAGAAGGCATTATTCCTGTTTGCTTTGAAATAATTCTTTTCTTGTTCTTCATAGTCAGGGGCCGAATCTCTGTTGGAAAAGTCTAAAGCAAGTCAAGGAAAAGAGCCAAATATTTAAAGCAAAAATAGAATAGATGTCTAAAATACCTATGAAGGTTAGGAAAGCACCAAGTTAGGAAAAGCTCGTCTAGACTATTTCAAATGGGAACTAATTAGATTGTTTTAATTCTAGGTAACAATAGTAAAATTTTCTAGATTTATCTTCCCCCACGAACTATAGATGTTTATAGCAAGACCATTTGAATGAATTCAAAGCAATTATTACATAGAGATAATTTTCCTCTCAGTAAATTCCATTTTCCCAGCTGTTCCTGATGCTGAATAAATTGCAGGGCAAAACTATTTTGAATAAAATGTGTTCTCTAAATGTCTATGAAGATTCTCAGTCATCCAGGTCTTGGTTGACCCAAAGGTGCTTTTTTTCAAGAGGCAACTGGACTTCCTGGTTTTTCTTTGAAAACGTTTCAAAGAGGGGTCAAAGAGGCCATCTATGTCAAAACTGAACATCCTTCTCTCTACAGAGGGGGGAATACGACATCATCTATCTCCAATCTATAACACAGTCCTTTCAAAGTTCCAAGGCGGCTCCACACCAATTTGCACCACTCAGGTGACCCTGATGATACAGATAAACCTCCAGGTGACCTTAACAACAACCACTAAAAGAATGAGAATGATCAGCTGTCTGCAAGGAGTATAAATCCTTCCATTCCCCACCATCCAGCCAGAGCTGAAGAAGCTTCTTGGATGAGAAGTAAAATGTCTTCAAAGAAAATCCAGAAAGTTCATTTGCCTCTTGAGAAAAAAAACACCATTGGGACAAAATGTATTCTCCTTAAGTAATCTATATACCTCAGCAACAGGTCTAAAACTGGAAATCAGTCTTAACTTCTAATTTGTTAGCATAAAGGATACAGGCTGAATGAACTTGGTTCTGCCTCCTAAACCATCATACCCAATTCTTACCTAGAAAAGAGAATTTAGCAATTACTTTGAGGAAGATGTTAAAAAGGGTCAAATACTATTTTGATCAGGTAATTCTAATAATGCAGACAACAACATTAAAAATTTCTCTCCAGAACATCTGAACTTGGGTAGGACTGTGAAAAGACTCCAAGAAACTGAATAAAAATGTATGGATGAAGACATAATTTATGGGCACAGTATCACTTGTAAGGGCTTTAAAATTCAACATCAGACAGGCTGCTCAGAGTCACGAACACTTAGATAGGTGGCAAATAAATTTAATAAATAAATAAAAATAAAATAACTGTGTTCCAAAGGAAATTAAAAGTCAGTAAAAATGACACTAGGATGATATGGTCTACTCTAAATGTGAAAAATGACAGACTGGCCACATTTTCAAACATTATAAAGATGTATCAAGCAGCCTCAATCTTATTAAAATGGCAAATGTTGATATACAGATAGTGCCGGAAGAAAGAAATATGCTTTCTTTTCAAATAATGAAAGAAGTACCAGGAATGACAGCTACAATTAGATTCTTTTGTTGCACACTCTAATAGCAAACTGAACATTGTCAAGATTATTACTAAATCAACATGGTGATACCAATAAGGTTAGCAGAATTTCAATGTTTGTAGGTATTAAAATATTATGAGAAAAATTAAAATTCCAAGACCCAAGATCTTCATAATTTAACCATAGTATTGATCAGAAACCCTTAAACACTGTGCCTGTTGTGTTAATCACATTTGAATGATACTTACAATTCCTGTATTTTTCTGGGGTATGCTGTTTAGAACAGTTTTCTTAGTCAGGATTGACTTTCTTATAAAAGAAGGTAAAAGATCTTCTAGATGTTCATCATCTGTGTCAGTAGAGCGGTTCTGTTTTTTAAGAAGTTTAATGTATTAATACTTAAAACTAAAATTAATGTATTTCCATGTATACAATATTTAATAGGCAATGAGTATGTGGCAAGTCCAGTGTTGTGGCAAAGAAACCAGATTTTTCTAATATTCTTTGAGAAATCCATTTTTCTTTAAATAACAGCTTTAATGTTTTCAAAGTCAGTAGCTCCGGTCCCAGCAGATAACAGAAAACAGAAATCAGCAAATAAATAAATAAATAAATTCAAAGCTGGCTCACAGTATAGACCTCAGGCCTCAATCATAGCATTGATAGATATACCACCTAAAATGTGTTGCAGTTAAATCAATAATTAATGTTTAAATAAAACTATATTTCTATACAGCCTTGAAGGAGAATGAGTAGAAGCAATTATAAACAAACTCTATTACTAAATGTATTAATCACTGTACCTCCATTGTTCCTTTGACTCTTGATAAATTTGTCACAGATGCCCTAAAACAAACATATACAAAGAGCACAGTGTTAATAGTTGCCACTTAGATGTCCTAAATTAGTCTCATTCTAAGTCCAGAAAGTCCAGTTGTGTCTTGAAAAAGCACCTTTGGGATAACCATGACCGGGATGACTGAGAATCTCCATAGACATCTCATTCTAAGCTTTCACCTAAAAATAAGCCATCTGAAGACTAAACGAAAACCAGTGAATGCCATGGTGAACTGACCTCCCTAGAACAGAGGGACAAGACGGTAGCTGAAAATAACATCTGAATGCTGGATTCAGACTGTTGAAATCATTCTGGAGAAAAAAGATATCTCCAGATTACCCACATCTACTCCAAACAGCTGCTTTTTTTTTTGCTCAGCAGGTGGCAGAAACTGTGTTTGTGGTCAGCTTGCAATAGGCTGGAAGTTGAAGGATTTCATCTAGTGTAAAGCTGCTAATGTAGCCTATATGGATGCTAGGTTTGGTCAAGGCACACCTCCTAATAATTTGGATTTAATTTTTTAAAAACTTCTTAAAAGATTGAGACCCTTTAGATTGGCAAGCCTTATTGAAAACACTGGGTGAGTTTTCTTCAATCCTTAAAAAAATAAGTTTTAACTACAAATTTAAAGATTTATCAAAAATAATTGTGAGAGAATATGTAGCAAAAGGATCATTGGCTTTAGAAAGTTTTAAATGGATTAAGATTTTTGAAGTTAATTGAAAGAATCCTTCCCTTGGGGAAATATAGGTTTATATTTAAAAACAACTGATGAGATAATCTTGAACGTTGAACACTAAAAGGCACTGAAAAAAATGGATCAACAGCTACCTTAAGAGAGACCTACGATGAATGGGCACAGAAAATTATAAAGTTATTTACTATGTCAAAAAGATTAGAAGACATAGAAGAGGAACGGGCCCCATTGAATAAAATTGAAATTGAATTGAATGTAGACTCAAAAATGATAGGCTACAAGAAAAACTGAATGGTTATTTAATAATTTAAAAAGACATACAGATATTAAACCAGAAGAGTAATATGAATAATTTCTCTGCATTTGTATTTAGAAGTAAGTTTACAAAACTGTCAAAGATTTTCTGAGAAGTGACAGTGAGAATATGAAGTGACATGGATTTTTTTTTCCTATTACACTTACAAAGAGGGTTTGATAAAAATGCCAAGGATTCTGAAAGAAGAGTCAAGGAGAATATGAAAAAGCCAATGTCAGAACTTTGTCTGAGGGAGCTAAAGACTGTTGGAAGAAAGAAGAAAAAAATATAAAATTGATTTATTTGATCAAAGTTAAACACATGAATTGCTATTTCTGGGAATGTTTAATGGCACGTTGCTTGGGGCTGGATGATGATGCTTTAAAGATTTTGTTTATATGAAGAGAGGAAACAGGGAGGTTTATTTAAATAAAAAAGGCAGCTATAAATAGAAAAAGAAAATTCAAACTGGGTTTAGCATATTGTTATTTGTGAAAACTTTCTGATTAAAGTTTATTTAACAAACTTTCTGATTAGTATGAAGCAATGAAGATTTAGAAACTGTTTTATAGAGAATAGAGTGAGGTATGGGATGAAGAGATGTTTGGTTTCACTATAAGAAAGACAAATGAGTTGCTCATTTTGATTATACTTGCTGTGAATGAAGGGGGGGATTTCTTATGCTTATTTTATTTTTTTGCCTTTCTATAAAACCTTTTTCTTTTCTTTTTTATATATTTCTATGCTAAGTAGATTGTATTAGTTCTAGTTCTATAATGTGATCTTCAATAAAAATTATTAGTTGGTTGAGAAGAATCACAGAAAAGAGGAATACCTAGGACTCACAGAGAAAATAAATGTTACTGCAATAAGCTCTGGCTTTTACTGTTCCTGCTCACAAAATAACATACAATCTCAACAACAACAAAGGATTCAGAACATCTCTTGTTTCTGCATTACAGCTAGTCTTCATTCTTTAGCTGAAGTCTAACAATCCCCCTCTCCTTCCTCTTGATTCATTCGTTGTGACAGGAATTGTTGCAGAACCTGATGTAATGAGCTTAGAGCGAGTGACTGGCTCAAAGTCACCGAGCCAGCTTTTATGTCTAAAGCGGGAAAGTTTCCTCATTTCTAGCCTGGTGTTTTAACTACTAAATCAAACTGAGCTAATTCTTAACATAGGGGAGTAAATGTACTCCTGCTTTTGCCTTTAGTGTTCTGCTGAAATACTGTATAGATAAAAGTCTGGTTAGTAATATATTAGTAAGCTGGTTTAGTATAGGAAATTTATGAGTCATAGATTATTTAGTATGAAATTGAAGCAACATGTATTTGTATCCTTCCATGTATAACTCTTTATTTTTTTCTATTGGGCTTCAATTATCTTTAAATAGTGGACTTGCAAGTTACAAATTGTTCTTTCAGAACTCTGTGATGTGAAACAATTGAGATGGCTTTTGTAAGACGTTTATAGAAATCAGAAAAATAAGGGCAATCATGTTTATAAATTCAGTTATATTTGAGTCATGTTTCTGCAGAGCTCAAGAATTACTAGATTACATTTTATTCCTAAAGCTTAGCCATAGAATTTTAGATGATTGAAAAAACTTGTTCATGGCATTCGCATCAAATGGAATATGAGGCAGATTGAGCAAATACAGGGATAATAAAAGTAAAGAAATTGTACTTACGAGTTTTTATCTAGCTTGATTTTTTTGGCAGGAGCAACAGCTCTCTTATGAGACTTTGGCGTATCTACGTCAAAAGTAGCATTAAGGTCAATCTCATCAGTGTGAACAGGTTGATGAAACTTTGGGTTCAGAAATTGTGCAGGAGCAGGGCTGTAAGGATCAATTATGCAAATATCACAACAGAGTATCACATGATCAATTGGATAACAACATGAGTGCATCCTTCTCTGCTTCTAGCTTATTTTCGCATGCTATCACCCTGAAAGTTAATACTGATAGAAAAAGGAAAAGGCCATACAAAAGAATAAGTGAAATTTAGAAATTTAGAAATAAGTCAATGAACAAGTATTATATGTTGGATCCTGGCTATGTGTATCTTTATACCCCATCTTAATATTCTGGAAAACACACCCACCCACCCCATTCATCTCTCTCTCTCTTTTATTGTTTTACAAATGACTAAAGGTAGGAAACTTATCCAACATGACATATCCAACAGATATTGTTACCCTGCCTCATCAGAGTAGGCCAGTGTTCCTGGGAGGGATGAGCAAAAAATACTGGGGGTGTTCAGTAACAGAATATACTCAGAAGAGTACCAGAAGAAATTGAAGAATTGAAAGTTATGGTTTTTTTTGTTCTTTGAGTTGCCTCACTCACAATGTTAATAAACATAGGATATTAGAATGACTCATTTAAATTACACTAAAAGTAGAAAACAATAAAAAGAAGATTCCATACATCCAGACAAGGTACGACATATAGTAGAATATATTACTAACAACCCAGAGATGTCACTTGATGCATACATGACTGGTTCTAATTATAATATTTTAGGAATATTATGCAAAGACATGATGACAAGTCTAATATTGAGAAAGGTGGAAAGAAAGAAGGGAGCCAGCAGCAAGGACTTGATTAAAGTAGCAATGGGTACACCACTGCAAATCTTGAAGGACCAGGTTGGGTAGAAATGAAATGATCCTGGAGAAGCTCTGTTTATAAGAGGTTCTACATTACCACTGCAATTTTGTTAGGATTATATAGATATTGGTATGGTAAATGGCAAAACACTGAAGTTAATTAAAAGGATCACACTCTCTTAAAAGGAAAACTCTCCTCCTCAAATATTGGAATACCACTGCCACTCAGATCATTACTGGACTAAATGGCCAAGTTAATTGACAAGATGTCAGAAGAAACTTCATAGTTTTGAAGAACCATCTCAACATTTTACACATGTCTGCACATATTATACACAGCTTAGGCATAATATCTTCATTGTTTCAAATGTTAATTTGCTAACCTTTCAGAGACAAGCCGGCTAAGTGCTTCACTGGTTAATGATGGTACTTTTATGGTATCTTGTAGGACTCCTATCTTTTTTTTCAAGCTCTGGGAAAAAAAGTAGAAATTAAAAAAAAGAAAATTTATTAAAGTTAAGATATATATTTCCTGTTTTATGTTGATTCTGTGTTGATATTTAGGAAGAGAGATCTGCATGCTTTCACTTCAGTGGGAAAAAAATATTTGAAAAGAATGTTAAGTTATGAGTACAGAGCACAAATAATGCATTGAATAAAAGTTGAAAGAAAAGTTTTACCGTAATCTCCTTATCTGCATTTCTCAGATCTGTCTGTGTATTTTTCAATTCTTCAGTTGTTTTCTC
The DNA here is from genome assembly GCF_049901715.1 of Pseudonaja textilis. Lineage (NCBI taxonomy): Eukaryota > Metazoa > Chordata > Lepidosauria > Squamata > Elapidae > Pseudonaja > Pseudonaja textilis. Next base: position 63,993,198 of record NC_141991.1, on the reverse strand, counting down.
CAACTCTAGAACAGTTTTCTGGAGCTATAGATTAAAAATTATGTGTCAGAGAAACAGAATTCAATGAGGAATAAAATTACACATAGTTTTATGTATCCCCAAATTACAATAATTTACTTAATAAAAGCATATTCCGAAATGCAATGTTTTAAAATGTATCACATTTTAAACCTGAAAGAGCCATCTTGAATGTGAACAGCTCACCTATTAAAGAATAATTTCTTATCCTATCAAACTGCCTGCAGAAGAAATTGTAGGGAGGCTCATGAGAAGCTATCAATGCATCCTGAAGCACTACTTTATTAGTTGTAAATGTAGAATGAATTTTTGTGATCCCCAGCATGTGCTCAAATTTTTTTTTCCAGCCTTCTGTTCTATATCTTGCCCTAATACCCTCCAGATAGTTTATGTGGTAGGATGGGCAGAAAGAGAATGACCCAAAAGTTATTCAGTTAATTTTCATTCCTGTGTGTAAATTTGAACTTAGTCTTCTCCAATTTCAGTTGAACACATTAACCACTAACTTTATGCAATTTTGTGTGTGTGTGTGTGCGCGCACGCGCAGAAATATTATTAAGACATGCCTGTACTAAGTACAATGTATCAATATTGAAGCAGAATAATATTTCAATATATTTCAGTGACCTATAGATTAAAAGGCATGTACTCTGCTCTCTCTGGTAGTTGTGATGTTTATGTCAGTGACTTGGGAGCTTGACTGGCTAACGATATTTCCTATACATACTTTTGGGATTTATTGTATAAGAGATGTTGCTATTTTAATCATTCCCGAATAGGAACAAATAAGCACGAAAAACAGGATTTAAAGGGTGATTTTTCTCCCTACAGCTTTTCACAGAATAATTACCAAGAAACCAAAGGTGACCCAACCTCCAATTACAAATTACTTTTACCCAAGCACCCCGGAACACGATATAGAGGAAAGGTGCAATTGCTCAGCATCATTAAATAATTCTATTCTATCTGCCATTCTGAGTTAATCTTTTAGGCTCACATTCCTTGTATTAATTCTGAGCATCCTCAGAACAGGGCATTAAGGCACATCCTAATTAGGACATGTGTCTCTCTTTATTCCACTGAGATAGTGTTATTGTGAATATTTCAGGCCAGTCAGTGCTTAATTAAAGAGGCCAGGAAAGGAGCAGTTATATGTTAACTTGAAATCACTACTAACAAATAGTTGCTGACCCCTTCTGGCTGACCTGTGAAAATGTTGTCCTCACTGGTGACAGAGATTTTAATAAGCAAAAATTGATTGGTATAAATCACACTTCATTAGACTTTTCTCTTTTGTGTGTGTGTGTGTGTGAAGAAATTGATGAACAATAGGCTAAGTATTGGGTGCTTTGCATAGTTACACGGACAAACTGATGGATGAAACAGTGACAATTTTAATTAGAAGGGTTCAGTTGAGCTTAACTTTCCAGTTAACAAGTAGTTACCAAATTGACTATGCCATTGGCCAAACAAATATGTATTTAGGTGACAGTACAAAGAATGAATTTCAAATAGATGCACTGCATGTGTCTGCAGGAATATTAATGCAACCTTTTACCTTATGATTAGCAGAAAACAACTCCTTTCTCAGTTTTTCCACTGTATCATTTGATGCTTTCTGAGATTCCTTCAGACTTTCATACTCCCTGAAAGAGCCAGAACTAGTCAGTCAACCTATGGAATGTGTTTCCAAGGAAGTACTTAAACTGACAGAATAAAGCCAGTAAACAAATATGCAATTCATTATTTAAGTGGCTGCAAAAGTTCCTGTTACATATAAACAAGTAGTTTCAGTGTTGAACAGGCCAGCATTGATTTGCACAGCATTAACACACTGACACCACTGAGAAAGTGAGAAAACACACTTTCACAAGGGAGCACTGTTAGGTTTGGAACAGGTATTCAAATGGCAGAAAAGCATATATATCAAAACTCAAATGAACACTTTACTTATATGCAATGTTTTATATTCTACTGAATTCACACCTCACTGAAATGATATGTAGCAAGACTAAAATGATATGTAACTTGCTTTGGTTTAAAAACAAAGTTTAGGCTGTGAAATCATTTCAGCAGTATTATAAAACAGTGCTGAAGCTATTGGTTACAATGCAGATACTTCATGATTTAGCTCATTATTAAAAGTTGTGATTATCCATTTGCTAATGTTGCCTGCACAAGCTGCAAATTAAATATGGTATAAATAGAAAGACCTCTCACACACCCTGTAGGGACCAGCAAGTACACTGTACTTATTGTGCCACAGCTACACAAAGTGCTTTGCCCTGCACAGGGGAGATATTCAGAGGCCAGGCTGCATTACTCAGAATCATTACAATCATCCATCTCTTCCATTCCCATCAAACAATCACCTCCTAAAAACCCTGGCAAACCTCTAAAAGCAGTTTCCATAGCAATGATGTGCCACTAATACAACAATAGTATGCTTGCTGTGTTGAAAAATCTACCCTTTTATGCTACCTTGGTAGCAGCAAGGCTCATGTTGTAGAACAAACTGCCAGCAGGAAAAGGGCTCAGAATTTGTTTATTCATCCAGATCTTTTAATAGCTCCAAAATTTAATTTTTATAGTTTTTAAAGTGATTTGCTTTTTAAAAATATTGTTTTTAATTATGAAGAAACTAAATTTTATAATATTGCTGTAATCCTCCCAGAGCCCTTAAGGGAAGTGGACAGCATTTGCTAAATAAATAAAACATACTGTTTGAAATCCAGTTGGTAGCTAAGAGTCTCAGCATTATTCTCATTTCTAACTCGTGTTTCTTTAGAGAGTGCTACGCAAAATGCCTAAGCCAAGACACTTTCTAACATACTTTTTTAGTGAGATGCAATAGATGGCAAGCTGTTCCACTGCTGCTTGCCCTGCTCCCATTTCACGGATCATCTCCTCTACTTCAGAACGCTGACTGTGTAACAGTGTCTCAATTCTGGAAAGGAGACAGGTAGGTTAGGAGTTTTCTGCCCCTGCTAGTCATAATATAACATTAAAAAAGAGAATAGCTCATTCTGTATTTCAGAATGGTAGAAGTTCCAAACCCCTCCAGCCCAAAGCTTTCCTCAAACATCTACTAGTATATTTTAGCCTTGCAGTATTGCTCTGCTACTAAGAAGTTATACAACCAATAATGAGCCTCTGTAATCTGATCACTTCAAAGCAGTTTAGGAACAATTAGATTTTTTGTTCCTTGTTTATAATCAGCCTATTGGATTGAGAAATATGAACAATACATGCTATTCACATGCCATTTCTTGTATTTATTAAATATACCCTGAAAAATGAAGGCCCATCAGAACCTTGGAGTACTGGAGTTCTGTCCATTTTATTAATCTGGACCATTTTCAGTCAGAGTCATGAACAAAAATAGGACGAGGGACTAAGAGTACAGGTAGTACTCGACTTACGATCACAATTGAGCCCAACATTTCTGCTAAGTGAGACATTTGTTAAGTGAATTTTGCTCCATTTTACAACCTTTCTTGACACACTTGTTAAATGTTGTCAGTAACAGGTTGTTAAATGAATCTGGCTTCCGCATTGACTTGACTTTGCTTGTCAGAAGGTCACAAAAGGCAATCACATAAACCTGGAACACTGCAAACGTCATACAAATATGAGTCAGTTGCCAAGCACCTGAATTTTGATCATGTGACCATGAGCATGCTGCCATGGTTGTAAGTGTGAAAAATGATCCTGTCACTTTTTTCATAATTTGAAGGTCACTAAATGAACTGTTGTAAGTTGAGGAGTACCTGTACGTACACGGCCCTCAAAAAGAAACTCTTAATTTAGAATTACATTTTCTTGGTGGACTAAGATAAGACTGTTTGTCCAGCAAATCCAGGAATGATTCAGAATGGCAATGGTGGCATTAGCAATAAAAACCTAGTTAAAAATACATCCTTCATTAAAATCACTGCAATATTCTGGATCCAGAAAATTCAAGTAATTATTCTTACCATTGTTTAAATATTATATTGTTTAGATATTAATTCAATACTCAAAAGAGAACCATCTCTTTTGCACATGAAATTGGAATTACATATTTTCTAGAATATTGTCTATAAAAGATAAAAGCTTCTCTAACCTTTCCATAGATTTCACCTTCCTTCGCAATTTTTGAGTTTCTTCTTTTGCACTCTTTGTTTCTTCTTGCTCCTGTTCTAAATATCTCATTTGTTTCTGAAAAAAAAAAAGAAAGGAAGAAATATTAATGTATGGAAAACAGCTCCATAACAGCAATACAGACTCAACATCAATCTATCTCAAATGCTTTAGTTCACAAATCCACATTTTGGATTCCTGGAAATAAAAATTTATTGTTCCACATACTAAGCGACTGAGAAAGGCAAACAAAACCCAAAAGAAGTTAATATATGCTTCATTGATTATAGAAAAACCTTTGATCATGTCAAGCTATGGAATGTGCTTAGAAAAACAGGAATCGCAGAGCATTTCATTGTCCTCACATGAAATCAATATAGGTCAGGAAGCCACAGAATGGGCAGAACATTATAAAACAGATTGGCTTTAGGTTGGCAAAGGAAGGAGACAAGGCTGTATAGTCTCCTCTTATATATTCAACCTATGTGCTAAAATATATATGCTGACTTCCAGTGACGAGATATGGGCGAACGGAGGTGCTGAAGCTCGCTCTGGGTTTCATGCTACCTCCTCTTGCTGTTGGAGTGACCCTTAGGGGTGCACGCATCTTGTGGAGAAGTGTACCAGTGTGGGGAGACTCAAGTCATGGTGTGGAAAAGGCGATTCTCATTGCGACGTAGAGAAACCCTGTGGAGACCGACCACAAGAGACTGTCAGCAATGGCGGTCCTAAAGCCTTGATCGTTGCATACAAGAGGAAGCGAGTGAGTGACAGACTGTGGTGAACGAAGAGTGTGAGTGAAAGAATTTGTGATCCTATTCGTGTTGAATATTGGAGTATCTTAGTCGGAGCAAAGCCCGGAAACAGCGGCCAAAGCAGATATGAGCGGCGGTGAAAGCGAAAGGGCTCGTGAGATGGAAGAGGGTAAGGACACAAGCGATCGGACAGAGAAGATAAGAAAATTGGATGGATCTGAGAGACTGATAATAATTGGGGGAGAGAAAAAAAGAAGAAAGAAAGAACAATAATTTAAAGGAACTTTGAAGGATTTGAATTGTGGACTTTGGGGAAAATTGGAAGGACGAACTTGAGATGGGGGGAGACTTGAAGTAAGGAATTAAATTACAACTTTAAATATTCCATGAACAAAATTGAATAATTTACTAGTCTCCTTTTGGATTATTGGACTGGAGCTGTAGTAAGTGGAAAAGATTTATTAAAGGGAGACTATTTGAATCTAAAAATTGACTTGTTAAACTTTCAAACGAAAGGAGAAACGAGTACAGCGGAAAGTGTGGTGAGATAGTGAAATCAGAGACATTACTCAGCAACTCTGTACTTCCGGTGCGCTCGGTGAAGGAATCTTGAAGAACTGAACAATTATATTAAGACACTTTAAGCATTTAAATTTGCGGATTGCAACAATTATTTCTTGACGCCAACTTAACTGATTTTTGAATGTGGTAAATATAATTTATATATATTTAATTGATACATTAGTAATATTGTAGTTTATATTTGCTTATAACACATATAAAAAAGGGAGGTGATAATTATTTAGGTATATTTGATTGTAGGCGTTGAGTAGATTGAATTAAATAATTAATTGTGATTAATTGTGATTATTATAGATTAACTAATTAATTATTGTATAGTAAGGTTCATATATCTATATTTAGATTTGTAAATATTTGAAATATTATTTTATAACACTATTTTGAGATTTGGGATTCTATAGTATTTATAGATATACAGGTTAATATTATTTAAATGTAAATAGAGGAATTTGATATATTATTAAGAATTACAAATCCAGATATTTGATTTAGAAATTAGCTGTAAAAGTGTTCTGGAATATATATATATATATATATTGATAAGAGAGGTTAATCCTGTAACATATCATATTATTTAGCGTAGTGGCCATTTATAGTTGATATTTCTTAATAGTGAATGTTAATTTGAGACAACATATTTAATATAATACAAAAACAAAAACAAGAAGTCATCAAGAAGTCATCAAGAAATGACTTCCGTTACTAATACAATGCTTAAAACTTTAAAAAAAAATTTAAAACTTAAAAATTACTTCGTAGAACTTAACAAGATAATCACCAAATTTATCTGGCAAGGGAAAAAACTGAGGATAAACCTAAAGGCAATGCAAGATATGAAGAGTAGGGGAGGTATGGCATTCCCAATGGGAATTATATTATAGTGCAGCCTCCTTACTCTGGTTGAAAGAGTGGGTAAATTTGTCGAATAAAAGGATCTTATTTTTAGAAGGCCATGATTTACAGAGGGGATGGCATGCATTTTTATGGGACATTGGGGAAATTAAGCAGAAGTATTTCCACAGACATATAATTAGAGATTCCTTATTGGCTAATTGGAACAAAAAAAAAAACATTATTTAAAAATCCCAATTTGGATCTCAGCGATGGAGGCGATGATACATCCAAACAATCTAGATCTTAATAAAATGATAAAATACAAAGACCTTCTTGATGCGCAAGGAACTTTAAAATCATGGCAAGATATCCAAGAACAGGGGCTACAAGTAGACCGGTGGGCTTACTTGCAAATTCAAAATAGATATAGCCAAGAAAAGAAAAATTTTGGAATTTATATTAAGGAACAACAAATAGATAAAATTTTATTAGATCCAGATAAAAAATATATAACTAAATTTTATAATTATTTACTAGAGACTGAATTAGAAGAGGAAGTAGTCAAAGGCAACATGATAGCTTGGAGCAGAAACATAGGACGTAGAATTACATTATTAGAATGGGAAAAGGTTTGGACAAGGAATAATAAAATTACAAGATCAGCAGCATATAAAGAAAATGCCTATAAAATGTTTTATAGATGGCATCTCTCACCCTTGAGCGAAAATGTCTCCTAACATGAATCCGAATTGCTGGAAATGTAAAAAGAAACAGGGAACATTTTTTCATATGTGGTGGTCCTGCACTGAAGCCCAAAGATACTGGCATAGAATAAAAAAATGGTTAGAGGAAATAACGGCAGAGCAAATTGAATTAAAACCAGAATTCTTCCTATTGGGGATATTTAATAGACAAATTCCTAAAAATGTCAAATATATAATACTGCATATTCTTACTGCAGCCAGAATAACCTTTGCACAGTGTTGGAAACAAGCAGATATTCCAACAGAGGAGATGGTTATACAGAAGATAACAGCCTGTGCAGAGATGGACAAGTTAACCTTAGCACTTAAGGAAAAAGAAACATCAGAATATTATGGAAGCTGGGAATACTGGTATGATTGGATAGAACAAAAATAGAAAATATATTAGTAAATAATGTTAAATGTAAATCATAATTATATATTCGCAATAAGATGTATTTGTAAATGTATCACCAATATCGATAACAAAGGAACCATAGACTGTCGATAGAATTGTTCGTTTTTTAATCATTTTCTTTTTTTCTATTTCTTTTTTTTCTTCTTCTGTGTGTTGTGTTTGTTTGATGTTTTGGTTTTGCAATCAATAAAGTTTGTTTTTTTAAAAAAATTAAAAAATATATATGCTAAGGGAATCTTGTTTGGAAGATGAGCATAGCTGTAAAATGAAATGAAAACTTACACTATACCAATGACACTAATTTAATAGCCAAAACTGCAAGGGACCTGCAAGTTCTAATAATAAAAGTCAAGGAGCATAGACAAAAATGGGACTAACTTTAAGCATAAGGCCCAAATCAATGAGAACAGCGCAACAACCTGCCTTAGAATAGGCAGTAAAGATACAAAAGTGGCAGATAGCTTTTGCCTCTTAGGATTAACTATCAAGAGCAAACAAGTCAGCAATGAAGAAACATGTTGCAGACTAGCACCCAGTAGAATTGAAATGAAGGCCCTGGAGGAAATATCAGATGTTAAATAATTTTATTAAAGTAAGAAGAAAGATTTAACACTAAGGAAAATATAAAAAGTAAAAAAAAGAAGTGCAAAGATGTAAGAAAAGAAAAAACATATAAAGGACTCCCTCCAGACAAGTATAAACGTTCAGTAACTTAATTCTTTTTCTAGTATTTTAGTAAAAAAAAAAAAATTCCCATCTCTCATCCCTTATCAATAATCAAATTCTGTAATTCAACATAAATCTATTTTGTAATTCAACTTTCACCAAGAATTAAAGCAAAAGAAATATCTTCCCTCTTAATAAACAAAACTTTAAAGCATTGACATTCAGTTCTGATTTAAAAAAATCCACTTACAGCAGGGGTCTCAAACTCAATTTACCTGGGGGCCGCATAAGGCCGGGCCGCATAAGCGGAACTGCCTGTTGCTGCTGTGGGTGCTGCTGCGGGAGTCTGGCTGCCCAAGTAAAGAACCGCACCAGCTCAGGGCAACTGTGAGGAGCAAGAGGGGAAGCCGGACCATTGGAGAAGCGGAGCAAAGCTGGAGATTAGTAGCTGCCTCTTTTGGCGCAGAAAGCTTCCCCCAACCAGCCAGCTGGTCTCCTCCTCCTCGGCCATACAGAACAAACAGGCAGAGAAGGAGAAGAGCAGCTGGCCAGTTGGGGGAGGCTTCTTGTGCTGCGAAAGAGGCGGCTAATGATCTCCGGCTCTGCTCTGCTTCTCCAACATCCGGCGCCGCCCTGTTCTATGTGCTGGCTGCTCGGACTTGCCGGGCCCGAATGTCAGCCACGACGAGGAACGGCGGGCGGGACTTCCTTCAGAGGTCCATTCCCCCTGCGGGCCGCACTAATATTATACTTTCATATCATGGTGGGGGTCACAGGATATCGTCCTGCGGGCCGCAATTGGCCCATGGGCCGTGAGTTTGAGACCCCTGACTTACAGCTATCAGAAACCATAATATACATATTCTAACTCTGGTCAAATTGTTCATTTTGTAGTCTTCCCATTTCTTTCTAAAAAGCTTGGCCTTTAATTCTTTCAAGTAATGCCCCAGAAGTTCATTTCATATTATTTTCTTTTTATTTATTTTCAGGAAAAGCTTCAGTAGTTTAAAATGTCCTTTTGTAAACACAACATAAAAAAACTTTCCAAATCATTCTTCTTACTTATTTGTATTTGTTTAGTTATTAGCCAGTTTCAAATATGCATCCTTTGTGATATCTTTTTCCATATCTCTGTTTTATCCACTTGTTCAGCACTCTCTTAATTCTGAATGGCTGCTGAATGACTGGCTGAGGACTACCAGCTGCTAAAAACTGACACTGATTTGATGGTTACACGATCAATCAATCAGAGATAAATGTGCCATAATATTTATATCACAGTGTTTCTAATCAAACAAAATATTTTGTTGTTCATTTTTCACAAAAATTGACCATTATTGAAAGCTTGAATTAAACCAAATTTTTAATAATTTTACAGAGGAAAAAATATAGAAATGACTTCCCCTTTCATTAGTACAAGTACAAACATTTTCAGTAACTATATACTTACAATTTTACATTTCTTTATACAGTATCTTGTCATTTTCTCTAGATACAAAAAGAAAAAACACCTCTTCTTCCCATATCTTATCTAACATCTTTAAAACTTCATAATTCAAAGTTAAATAAAAATATCATTAGTTGTTACCAGAAGAAATATATTATACTTATTCTTTAATTCCTTCAAATGATGTCACACAAATTAAATTCTTATCAGCTTCTTCATCTGTTCTCAGTTTTAATACCGTAGCTCATCACTATATCTAAAAATGCAACAAAAACTCGTTTCTCCCCATATTTTGCCTTTTAAAGCCTCATGATTCTGTCCTGCTCAAGAAAAAACATTAAAAGATGCTAGGAAAAAGAAACGGAATCATATATATTTTAGCCTTGTACGAATAAGCTAACTTTGTAAGGTTTTCTTTTACTTTTAAGGGTCTTGTTGTTTATTCCTTTTAAGTAAAATCTCCAAAGCTGATTTCTTTTTTCTCTCTCTCTAGCTTTTCTTAGGAATGATCCTAAGGAGGAGCAAACATATTGGATATATACCAACATCAAACATGGCTATAAGGTTATACAATTACCACATTTGGGACAATCAGACCATATGTCACTGCTTTAAGTACCAGCACACATCCCTCTTAGGAGATGGGCTCTGCCTATAATAAAGACAGTGAAATCTTGGCCAGAAGATGCTTCCCAACAACTTCAGGATTGTTTTGAGAAAACAAATTGGGACGTCTTTTACCCCCATGACCTAGAGGAGCACACTGCAACTGTTCTGTGCTATATCAAACACTGCACAGATACTATCACTGTGGATAAACGTATTAGGATCTATCCCAGTCAGAAACTCTGGATGACCAAGGAAGTCCAGCGCCTCTTGCGTGACAGGACCAAGGCTTTTAGGTCCGGTGATGGGGTAAGATATAGTGTTGCTAGAGCTAGTCAGAAGAAAGGTATTTGGAAGACCAAGACTGAGTATAAAAGGAAGATTGAGGATAATTTTTATAGCAATAACATGAGGCAGGTGTGGCGAGGATTCAACAAATTACAAACCATCAACTGACCAATGTCATCCCAGCTGAGGGGGATGATTCATTGGCAGAGGAACTGAATCATTTCTTTGCTCGCTTTGAAGTGGAGACATCAGAGACAGATAAAATACAACCACCAGCCAATTGTAGCCCCCACCTCATTGTGGAGGAACAGGAGGTGAGGAGCATTCTGAGGGCTGTGGACCCTAGAAAGGCTGCCAGTCCTGACGGTATCTCTGGCCGAGTGCTTAAAGATTGTGTTGATCAGTTGGCTGGAGTCTTTACCAGGATCTTCGATCGGTCTTTATCCCAGGCCACTATTCCATCTTGTTTGAAGGCTTCCACCATTGTTCCGCTTCCAAAGAAGTTCCCTATCAATAACCTCAATGATTACAGACCAGCGGCACTCACTCCTATCATCATGAAGTGCTTTGAGAAATTGGTCTGCTGGCACATCATTTCTGGTCTTCCACATACATTTGATAAACACCAGTTTGCATACAGAAAAAAATAGATCTACAGAGGATGCTATAGCCATCACTCATCACACTGCTCTGACTCATCTAGAACAGCGGCGGGGGGTGGGGTCTATGGCAGTAGCTCTTTTGAATTCTGCTGTATAGTGCAGTGTTGGTGTAGTGTCGGGGATTTTTGGTTCAATGAGTGAAGGGTGAAGGATGTGTGTTTGTGTTTATTTTCATGGTGATGGTCATGATGTGCACTGAAGATGGTGTTTGATTTCGTTGTACGAGGTGCAATAACAATAAAAGTAAAGTAAGTAAGTAAAGTAAGGAAGAATAGACTAGTTGATTTGATTTCAGAGAAAACTAATTCTCAAATCTCAGAAACACTAGAGTAATTGGTTAGTTATATGTACCAGGCTAAAAAGAAAGTTCTAACCAGCTTCATTTATAGTTCTATATTGCAATTATGGGATTATAAGTTAAATAAAAAGATGTAGAGAAAACCCGAAAAGCCATTTTAAGTTAAACACCTTGGGTATGCTGCAAGAATATTTCAAATTAAATAACAGGCTTAATGCTGCAAATACATGCCTAATTAAAGGGGCGAGGTCGTCACTACAATATCAGTTGTTCAGGAGACTTACAATATTTAAAAAAGCAAAAGACAATATATTTATTATGAATATATGTATGTTCAAATACAACTTTAAACAAGAATTAGTTGAACACCATCCAATCTTTTAAAGAGCATTCACATAAAAATCTAATGGCAGGAATAAGAACTTATAACCAATCTACATCAGTTGCAGAAAACAATTATGAAAGAAAAATCTCTCACCTAAATGTATCCAACCGTTGAACAATCAAATGATATTCTTAGTTAAGTTTCTCCGTTTTAAAAATCATCATGTTGGATTTATAGCTCTACTGCGTATCCACCATCAACTTGGCTTCCCATCAGTGGAAATCTATTTAAAGAGTTCTCCGCTAGAAAGTAGAAAGAGGCATTTTCTTCTTTTCCTATTATTCTTCATTTCTGCACAACCCTTCAGAATCACTTTTCACTGGACATTAAAGGGGAAGAAAACTTTCAACATACCTTGAGTGTAGAACACAGCATTTCCGTGTCAGAAATAGCTTTCTGGAGTGATTCTATAGTGGCATTACGTAGATCCAGGGTCTCTCTCAATGAATTTACAATACATTGACAATCTCGTTTTTCTTTCTCTGAAACAAAAAATTATAATGGAAGTAAGGGCTCACCTGAGTTTTATAAATTTCTATATTTAGTGGAGAAATAATTCTTAACACACATACCCGTAGCAAAGATCTAGAATTGAGTGAGAAAGAGAAGGAATTTAGCCAGAGGCAATAGTGTGTGCAACAGAATAACAGAGTTAGAAGCGATCTTGGAGGTCTTCTAGTCCAACGCCTTCTCAAGCAGGAGTCCCTACACCATTGCAGACAAATGGCTGTCCCCTCACTTCTTAAAAACCTCCAGTGATGAAGCACCCACAACTTCTGGAGTCAAGTCATTCCACTGATTAATTGTTCTCACTGAGGAAATTTCTCCTTAATTCTAGGTTGGATCTGTCTTTGCTAAGCTTCCACCTGTTACTTCTTGCCTTGCCCTCGGGTGCTTTAAAGCAGGGGTTGCCAACCTTTTGGACCTCAGGGACCACCAAACTCATAATTTTAAATCCCACGGACCAGAGACTCTGGGAAAATTCCAAAAAAGTCTGCAGGAAAATCCCCCACCCCGTTTTCCTACTGATTGATTGTTCTTTATTTGGGATCGTAGGATACTGTCTCCAGCTCCGTTCTCAGGGGAAGATAGAGAGAGAGAGAGAGACTTTTGGCTTCAGGCAAGGAAAGTAGCAGAAGTCTTTCTTTCTCTCTCCCAAACTCCACCAGAAATAAGCCTTTGTGAGACTTGTTGCACCAGCTCAGCCTCTTAGAGCAGGATGCCTTGCAGGATCCTAAAAAACTCATTTCTGGTGGAGTTTGGGGAAGACAAAGAAAGACGTTTGCTGCTTTCCCTGCATGGCCAGGTGAGGCGCATGGGGCAAGTTCCCCACCTCTGCCCTTTCCCCCCCTCCCCTCACTACCTCATCTTGTTTGCAATGCAAGTGACACAAGCCTTGTGTTCCCACGGGCCATGTGGGCAGCACAGCCTTGTGTTCCCGCACAGCCTGAATTAGTTAGTTTACTTTATTGTCATTGCACCTCATACAATGAAATCAAACATCATCTTCAGTGCACATCATGACCATGAAAATAAACACAAACACACATCCTTCACATTCCACGTTAATTGCCTTGGGGGTGACATTTCTCTGCAGGTCACCAAAATTTTCTCATGGACCACCAGTGGTCTCCGGCCCACTGGTTGTTGACCATTGCTTTAAAGAACAGGTTGTTCCCCTACTGTCTGTGACAGTGTCCTAAATATTGGAAAACTGCTATTATGTCATCCCCAGTCCTTGTCTTCGTTAGACTAGACATTCTGAGTTCCTGGAAGTGTTTATTGTATGGCTGACCAATCTTTGTTGTTATTCTTTGCATTCTTTCTAGAGTCTCAGAAACCTTTTTGTACCGTGTTGACCAAAACTGCTCCACTTAATTTAGTCACTTTGTCAAAGAATGCAATAAAATCACTGTCTTTATCTGGCTCTCCAAAAGCTGCGGGCATATCTATTTTTTTCTGGGAACATTCCTCTGGGAATTGCTTCCTTTTCAACTTTGTTTTTGTATCGTGTATGTGCAAATATACAAGGAGAGACAATTCCAAAGAAAGAAGGTAGAAAAAGGATGGGTTGACATACTGTGGATGAGATTCAAGCCGAACTCCCCATCTCCTTTTGATTTCGACATCATCCACTATCTTGGATGGAAGGTTGACTCAGCCTTCCATCCTTCTGAGGTGGGTAAAATGAAGACCCAGATTGTTGGAGGCAATATGCTGACTCCGTAAAAACCGCTTAGAAAGGGCTGTAAAGCACTATAAATCAGGACTTCTGGTTTGGGCTTCTTCAGCAACAGACCAAAATTGCGATTGTGTGCAGTTTGGATCCATGCTCACCACTGGAGCATCCTGAGCCGCCCGGATTCGGGGCTGAAGCCACCCTGTAGAGGTGGTGAAAAAGGGGGAGCTGCCAGCGGGGTTGAGGAGAGCCGCATCTCTCCTCCTCGGCTGGCCATTACTTCCTTTCCCAAAGGCGGTTGCCACCTCAAAGAAGAACCCGACTGGACAAGATTGTACAGGAGGAAGTTTAAAGAAGAAAGTTTGACGGACCGGGTTGAATGGAGAACATCTATTTAAGGTACCTGGAACCTGAATTTTAAAGACTAATACTATTCCTAAAAAAGATTTTTTAAGCGGCGAAAGAGAAAGGGAACGGAAACGGAATTGGCTTTTTCCCCTCTCACATTGACAGTTTGAATTGACTTGGAACGTTAAGAAGAAGAGATTTGAATAAAAAATTGATACTAATCCACTTTGACATTAATAGGCTATTTCTAGCTGAAAATAAAGTGTCAAAGGGATAAAGATTCTTGGATAATTTAAAAAAATTCTTTAAAAAAAGGAAAGAAAGCAGCGGAGGGAAAAAGGAAACAAGAGGGTGGATTCTGGAAAATGGAGGAGACCAACTGGAACTTAAAAAAAATCGATAGTGGAATTTTAACAAGGCTTGCAAGAGATACATTGTAGCTGAAACTTTGTTACAAGTTAACTAAGCCCCTGGAAGGAGAAAGTGAGAAAAGAAGCAAGAAACAGTTTTGGATTATTGGATGATTCCTGGAACTTTGGATGGAGGATCCTAATGAAACAAAATAAAAGCAATTGGGAGTTGTTTAAATTTTTTTAAAATGGCATCACTCCTTGAAGAGTTAAGAATGAGACTTAAAGAACAAAAAGAAGAAAGCACAAGAGGGAAGAAGATCTTTTGGCTTCATATTTCAATTTTTAGAAATGGAGATCTTGAGCTATGAAAAACAACAAGAAACGCTGGCAGAACAAGAAGGGCGGGACAAAGAAGAAGCCATCTTTAATGACCAAGCAATTTTAAGCGGGGTAAAAATGGGAAAGAGGGGGGAAAAGGAGTTAAAAACTTAAGCATTGAAGCAACAACAACAAAAAAAGAGTAATTTGAAAAGCAATCTTAATATCAGGAAGAAGCAGAAGGGAGGATCACAGAAGGGAGAATCAGATAGAAAAGGGAATAAAAAGGGGAGGGAGAAGAAGAGAGGGAAGAGGGAAACAAAATGAAGCTACAAAGGACAGAAACAAGATATAGAGGTACAGAAAAGCATACAAGAATTAAAGGTATAAACCTATTTAAAAGACACAGAGATGGTTAAAATTTAATTTAAGGAGAGGATTCTGCAAGGGTGCATGGGATAGCATTGTTATATTAGAAATAGAAAAGGGTTAGAAAATATGTTAGATGATTAAAGTGATAGAAAAAATTTCTATTGATGTGTAGTGAAATATTTGTTTGTAAAGAGAATAAGGCTCTCAATGATTTAAAAAGAAAGTTTAAAAAAATCTGAAAAGAAACATGGAAGATTTTTATCAGTTGACAAGATGAACTTGAATAAGAATAATAACTTTATTGATTACTGTTAATAACTATTGTTTGGTTTTTTTATTTAAAGACAGTAATAAGTAAAATATGAAATATAGATGATTGAAGTGAAAGACAACTGATATTACGAGGTAATGTTTGTTAAAAGAAATAGAAATGTAAAAGATTGTTAGTAATATTAATGGCAGAGCTGTACTTGAATAGAATAATTATTCCATTTACTATTGTTATACGTATATACACAGATATACATACTCTTTTCTTTTAAGAATTTAGTGTGTATTTTTAAAAGAATGTACCAAGCAGAATTCAATTGAAAATAGGTATGTGTTATAAAATAGAGGTTAGAAAATGAATGTTAACTGTAAAGGTGTAATTGAAATTTTTAAACAAGATTTGAAAAAAGATACAAAGGTGTTACACTCCAGTCTAATAATTACAGGGGAATTTTTTTTTATGAGAAAAGATAATATGAAATTGTAAACAGGACAGACAAAAGTATAAAAACATTGATTAGAAAGATTTTAAAAATTAGAAAAACATATGAAATTGAATTAAGAAAGGAATGAGATAATTTAAAATAAAGCTATAGGAAGTAAAGAAAGGGAGAAGCTATTGAAAAAACTGCGAAAATAGTTATAAATATGGATTAGAATGTATAAGATAAATATGTATTGAGTTTATGTCTGTATGGAGAAGTGATAACCCGGGGGCACACTGTTCTCAAAAAAGATATTTTATTTGTATTTGTATGTTTTGTGAAAACGTAAATAAAACTTTTATTATAAAAAAAAAATACTATAAAGCAGTATATAAGTCTAAGTGCTATTGCTATCTCATCCAGGGCCGATTACAATCTTTTACAGTCCCAAAGGACTTTTCTTGTAGATTAATGATTCCCCATTCTGTTCTAAAAATTGTTTGGAAATTTGTCAAAGCCATTGTATCAATAGCACTTGATACAAAGTGCTAAAAATAATCCTTGTTAAAAACTTCACCAGATTTCAAAGCCTCTTTTATACCACTTCAGAGCTTGTTCAGTGGGCTGAGGCAATTCTTCAGGATCAGAATGTACTCCAGCACAGCCTTGCTGGAATCCCTGAAATCCCTGAACTAACAGTTACACAATGATATAATGATGAAGTTTTGAAGACCAATTGTAGAAGTATTATATTTTGTTTTCTCAATGAGGATTCTCATAGATTGATATATATTGAGAAAAAGTACAGTGAAACAAGAGGGCAGGGCTGTTTTACTGAACTATTACACTACTATCATGTCATTCACTTTCATTAGTTTGTGCTTTGGGGTGAGGAAAACAAAACTCCTGGCTCAGTTTATATAGTTGTAAATATTATTATTCTTTAAGGTGTCATAAAAGACAAATGTTACACTCAAGGAAGGAAGATCAATGAAACTGTCTCACTCTCATAGGTAAAGGTAGAAACACCTGCAGATGAACTTAATTCCTGGTGACTACAGTTTTCTTGGAGTATGGAAATGGTTTGCCCTTGTCTTTTGGGGGGATGTTTATTATCTGTCCCTGGTATTCATAATGATATTCTGCTTAGCTCCCAACTTAAAGACTGTTAGTTTCAACCATCAGTGAGAGCCTCAATCATTATTTTCAAAAATATTGCTCCAAAATGCTTCTGATGCAATGTATAAGTGATTTTAGAAATCTACAAGTCAGCAAAGTATTCTGATACATATTATTTCAATTGCTACAGTCTCAATATAAAAAGGTAAATTGGATAAAATAACATTATTGAGTCCTGAATTGTTGTGGTCAAAACCTGGATAACTTAAAGCAATCATTAAATTACTTTGAAGATACAATGTAATTTGTATCTGTATCCTCCCATTCCTCTCTTCCAGTTAGGAAATCAGACAGACAATACTGAGAAAATTTACTGTATATAAACTTATACAAGCATACAGACTAGCGCACCATATTAACTGAAAGGATGGTAAAGCAACCTGTGTATCTCATCTACTTTCTTGACAAACACATAAACTTACACAAATGCTTACAAACAAAAAACAAGTACTCACTTCGAATACTGTTCATATTCAGTCCCCTGAGTCAATCAGCAGAATCCAAAACATACATACTACATCGAAACGGTCCATCTCTTGTGCCACATGCAGAGTCAGCCAGCAAAAATTCAAATTCAACCATGCATTTTTTCCTTCCACTTGGATTCATACTGCTATCTCATGGTGCTTTCCATTGGTACTCATGCCTTGTAAGGTTTTTTTTTTTCAAAACAAAATTCGCTGGTCAAATTGAAATTCCCTCAAATGAGTTCAGGATTGGAGAGAACAAGGGAGGCGGCAGAAAGCACAAGCCTGAAAAATGGCAGGAAGGGGCTGCAAGTAACGACTGTCCTCTTTCTCATCCTTTCAGTCTGAATTACAGTACAAAATTGTGTTGGCCAAAACCTGACTCACCTAAAGCAACCAGATCACTTTGAAGATGCAACGTAATTTTACTAGCAGGCAAACAATAAAGCAGCATCTGCTGGTCAACCCTGATCAAATGCAGAACCAGAGCTTATATACCCTTGGCGTAGTAGATTGCAAAGGCATGGCAACCAAAAAGGCAGACCCAGTGGAAATTACTATAAAGCATGACCTCAGAGTGTTTTTGGATAATCTGTCTGGGTGACCATAATAAGGTCACCCAGACAGATTCTCCCAAAACACTCTCTTCCTACTAGTTCAGCATGCCAGCAATACCACAATATGTCTGAGATATAGTCAATGAATATAAATAATTTCATTTAGTGGGCCATAAGCTCCTATTGATTCGTCCCCCTTTCACTGCTCAGGATCAATTAGTGAATGCAGGAGATGGGCAGGTGGGAGGGGTCAATTTTACCATCACGATATATATATATGGGACAGAAAATAATCCAGTAAGAATGAATGTTTTAGAAACAATGACTTTTCCCGGCTGCTCTTATAAAACTTTCTCATCGATTGTATTCTGATATTTTAAGACTTTTGTCTTTCAAATTAAATGGCGTTTTCTTCACTCTTTATGACTCATAACCATCTATGGAAAATAATAAAAAAGTTCATATTCTTAAAATTGTGGAAATCGAAGGGAATGAATAATTACCCACAGAACATCCTCTTAACTTCATAAGTTTATTTTTCAGTTCTATGAGCCAAGCCTATAATGTTTCTATTGCACAACCCTGGACATTTAGCAGATACAGTATTTCCCAAAATAATTATGAAGATTTGGAGTGTTTGGGTGTTCATCAAACTCAACTTTATCATGCAAAATCTATGGCTAAACAAGATTTGGCCCATAATCAACTAGTGGTTCATATTTGTTTGTTTATTTATTTATGGATGTTATGGCTAAATATGGTGGTTAATGGCATTTTGTTCATTGCCAACAGAAGGAAATATAGGTAAGCTCAGAGTTGAACTGTGGAGTCTCTCTCAGAGCTTGGTTGACTGCTTGCAGATGTTTCATTACTCAAGTAGGTAACATGTTCAATCCTAGAAGGGCCTGGGATTTGCCTTCTGTTTATATCCAGTAGTTTGGCTGTCAGCATTAGTGGGAGTATTATTTTCTCCCTGGTAGTTCCTTGATAGGCTATTGTTTACTGTTTGACTATTAAATCCCTGCCTAGTGTTTTTGGATTTTTTTGGTGTGCACCCATGAACACAAGTTAGGAATCAGAAGACATCATAAAAACTCCTTAATTTCACAACAGATGGACAGACTTAACTACTATTTCAACTGGAAAGAAGTAAGCATCCTAGACCAAGCTAAATCCCAAAACACCAGGGGATTCCTGGAAGCTTGGCCCTCAAACAACATTTATACACCATTCAAGAGATAATAAAAAAGCTAAAAAGAAAACAAAAAGACCAGAACAGCTCCTCACTAGCAAACAACACCAAGATAAGCAGGGATTAGCTGCAGGAGTAACACTACACAAACAATCAAGCAGTAAACAGCTTAATCAAACAACTATAGGTAGTCCTCAACTTATGACAACTGAGCCCAGAAATTCTCTCGCTAAGTCTGTAGTCCCATTTTACACCCTTTCTTGCCACAGTTGTTGTAAACCACTGCAGTTGTTAAGTTAGTAACATGATTAAGTGAATCTGGCTTCCCCATCTGATTTTGCTCGTCAGATCAGAAAAGGTGATCACATGACCCCGGGATACCGTGACTCTCTAAATATGAGTCAGTTGCCAAGCATCAAAATTTTGATCAAATGACCATGAGAAAGCTACAATGGGGATAAGTGTGAAAAGTGGTTGTCAGTCATTTTTTTCAGTGTAGTTATAAGTTTGAACAGTTGCAAAACAAACTGTTATACGTCTAGGATTACTTGTACCAATACAAACACAGGGCAAACCCTATTCCCTTCTAGCACTGAAGATGCTACACGACAGAAAACAAAATGTCTGCAAGAAAACTGCTCAGCACCAAATAGTCTACATTTCATTCTTAATCGTGTGTGGGCAGAAGAAATGTCATTCCTCAAATTTGGAGGTAGAAGAAATTTTATACAGATGTGTAAAAAGACTAGGTCTAGGACAACACCATAACAACAATTAGGTCCTCAACTTACATTTTAGTGTCTCAGGCCACTCATTTTTCAACTTACCTTTCATGGATAGCTGAGCTTTCACCTTATCTAGTTCATTCTGAAACACAAAGAGAATCAAATCAGGTTAAAGAATAGAGTCCAAGACATCATCACAACTTTTAAAAAATGTATGTATAGGTAATGTATGTTAAGGCCAGGCAGGCTCTGTCTGAGCAAAACATGTGTGATGTGTTCACTGTTCATTTTCTGAACATTATATAATTCATGTTGTTATTTGTCTGATCACTTATAATGGTCAGTTAATCAGCTTATGGTTACTAATTTATTATCACAAATCAACTGACTGATGCAGGGAAAGCAGAAGAGCCTCCATGGATCACAGTTTTGACAATCACTACTTTAGAACTACAGGAATGCTAAAAAAAAGATCTTGAAGAATTAATATCAGAAAAATTATCATCTTATTACTGTATTTTTCAGAGTATAAGGCACCCCGGAGTATAAGACGCACCTAGCTTTTGGGGAGGAAAAGAAGAAGAAAAAATCTGCCTCTGCCCCTGGCTCCCAGCATCCATCTGGTATTCATCTGGCCTGTTCACCGCTGCCACGGCCTGTTCACCACAGCCCGTTTCGCTGCTGTCCATTCGCTGTAGCCATTTGCCACTGCCCATTCTCCGTTGCCACTGCAACCTATTCACCACGGCCCGTTTGCCGCGGCCCATTCATTGCCGCAGCAGCCCAGTATTTATTTATTCTAGAACAGCAGATTAACCCCCCTCTCCCCACTGCAATATTCGCTGTATAAGACACAGAGACACTTCCACCCACTTGTATAGTGCTTCTGATCCAAAGCAAAAAAAAAACAAAAAACAAAAACTTGAGAGTGGATGTGAGCATAAACACTACACTTATCAGTGCGTCTGTAAAACAGACACATTTTTATTCAAAGGTGTTTATATTAAGCACTCTTTTATCTTCCTATTTGAAGTGCTGCACATCCACATTTAACTGTTTTCTTACAATAACTATTTCAAAAACTGCAAATTATTTCCTTTTCTTAAGTTTATAGCAACTTGAATATTTCGTAATTGATTCTCTCAATGCATAGGTTTTCCTCAATCCAAATGATGCGAGGCAGCAAACAATATCTTAAATAACTTTAAATAAATAAGACCAAATATAGCAATAATAGTGCACTGGGAAATACACAAAAATCAAACAGCCACCATTCAAGCAGTTCA
Source organism: Pseudonaja textilis (assembly GCF_049901715.1). Taxonomy (NCBI): domain Eukaryota; kingdom Metazoa; phylum Chordata; class Lepidosauria; order Squamata; family Elapidae; genus Pseudonaja; species Pseudonaja textilis. The sequence goes on along the minus strand of NC_141991.1, from coordinate 63,971,703 downwards.
CAGATTGCCTTGATCCAGGGAAAGGCAACTTTCTATTGCTTTCTTAAAGGTCAGCAAAGTTGGGGCCAATGGAGCTCAGGAAGAATGCTATCCCAGAAGCCAGGAGCAATAACAGAGAAGCATCTTTCTAGAGTTTCACAAAATGACATTATTTTGTAGATTAGACTTGGATCATACCTTCTCTTGTGAGATTAGTAGGCAAGATTGAAAATATCTAGTTCCTGATCCACAAACAATCACTTTGAGTTATAACTAGTAGTTCACTAGTTTCCAGGGAAATTGTGAAGTACAGGCATAGAAAAATACATTCTAGGTCCCTTATACTATGCATAGCAACAGTTCAAATGGGAGGCAACTACAGCATGAATGACTGAGAATAATCTGTTGGCCAAGGAAAGGGTCTAATCCAAACATAATGGATCCATAGATCTATGCAAAAACCACTCCGGATAGATTTGCCACTTTTTCAGTGAGTGCCATGAGCCCATGTGGACCCTCAAAGGAAACATGAAGACCGCCTGGAGAAAAGTAACCCTATCAAGAATTAAAAATGAGGAATTCCTGAATATGGCCAATCCGTCAGTCTTGCCAGGGTTGAACCTGTTCTTTTCCATCGAGACCCTAAAAGCTTCCAGATACTACGACAGTGTCTCAACAGCTTCATTTGGTCAGCTGGAATATACAACTGTGCCTCATCAGCATACTTATGAAACCTATTTCCATGCCATTGGATGACCTGGCCCATAATTCTCATTTGATGTTAATTAAGAGAAGGGAAAGCAAAGATTCTTCTCGGCCTTTATTTATTTAAATAATTTATATGGCTGCCCATTGCACAACAGTGGGCACATGCAATAATCAAAACTGCTACAAGCAAAGACTGATGATACCTGGGGGTAAACAATGCATTCTCAATCATTAAAAATACACCAATAGCAGAAGTCACTTAAATCCAGCTTAAACATAATGTTTAAAGAGTGAGCAGTAGGCTCATAAAGTAAAGTCAAGGTAAAAAGGAAAAGGCCATACCACTTGCATGAAGTTTGAAATACAAAGGAATGCAAAAGCAGATTCACCCTAGTAAGTGTTAAGTATTTACCGGAAAAAGTAATCTGATTCCAAGTACATTGTTTAGTTTAGGAGCTACCTTGTACAGTGACTATTTGCAGTTATGATTGATGTCAAAAAAGCAACTTTGTGACCAATCCTTGCATTTACAACCTTTCAGGTCTGTAAAGCAAAGGAAAAGTAAAGTAAGATCATAAGCATGCTTGCAGTTTGACTTAGTGACTGATTCATTTAACGACTGCCTCAATTTTGGTCCCTAAATGGGACTACCTGCAATAGGTATAAACTTTGGCAAGGCAAGTCCAATTTTCCCTACCTGTAGACTTTCTGCATCCAGTTCTGACTGCTCCTCTAGGGCAACATCAAAAAACAATTTGTTGATTATGTGTCTTTTCCCAACCTATAGAAAACATGTAAAAAAAAATCCCAGTAAATAAATGCGAACAATTGTTTCTAAAACAATAATTTGTATTTTATTGCAACACAATACAATAAAGTTATCTCAGAACATTAAAAAACAAAGCTTTCCTCAACATTAACATAATATGCATTTGTATATCCACTAGACATCTAAATTGTGAGATTGGAAACATGTTTAAGGATTCAAGGACAGCGGGGATATTAATGTAACCTACCAAACATGGGGGACTAACCCCAAGGTGACACATTTCCCATTTCTATTATCACTCTGCACTCTTTCCCAAATTTGCAGTCATCATTCCAGCACAGAGTTTTGGAATGTCGACAAAATATTTCATACACCTTTGGAAAATCAGTGCAATTTGTTCTCTGGCAGTTTCAGCTTAGCAGCTGAGGCTGAGCTCATGCTGTGCCAAATCCAAATATGTGCTATTTGCTTTATAAAAAAAAAATATAATTGAAATTGAATGTGATAGCTATCCCCACCTCCCCCGTGCAGCTACAGCTTTGTGTTCTAAGTATTATATGCAATCATGACACTCGCTAATTGCATAGTTACTCTTTCACAAGATGCTATTTTGTTTCTTGCTGCATGGTAACCAGAGATGCAAGAGGTGGGGAACAATAGAGGGAACCAACAAGTCAGAAGAGCAACAAGGGCCAAACCCTGGCAAGGACAGAAAAAGGTGGAAGCACAATTAAATAAGAACATACTGCTTAGCACTCAACAATCGATTATCATTTGAAACTTTGTACTTCATTCTGTGTTGCAGAGGGAAAACACCAATATCCTGATTGAAGCTTTCAAAACATAAGCGGAAAGCTGAATGGAACATATTACATAACTGATTTAACTGGAATGTAAATTTAGTAATTTCAGTAAGAAAAGAACTTCAAAAATGCTCCTAAAATTAATAAAATAATTCACATTCAAATTGCACTGAAAAGAAATTAAAAAAATAGTTGCAACTGAGCTGTTATTCAAGTGTATCTTAATTTCAGTTAGATTACTCTAGATTTGAGCCTCTTCACCTGAGCAATGTCAACGGAAATCTGATTTCAAAATACTAGAATGGGGTCCGAATTAGACCAGTAAATCTTTAACTAAACCTACAATTTAATGCAGCTATCCCGTACCAGATTCCTTCCTAATGTGTTTTGTAATACTCAGGCTACCTACCATTGATGAATAGTAACAAATCATTTTTCTACAGTGTGCATCAATCTTAGCACAAGAGAAGCAACATTCAACTCCATAACAAATTTTACAGTATAATAACCTGTAAACTCGTGTTCCTATAAGAAAGTTTATGCTTGAGAAATACACGGCTAATGGGACTTCTATTAAAAGCAATCCGAACAAAGTAACAGAATAACAGAGTTGGGCAGGATTTTGCAGGTCTTCTACCAGTAGTCCAACTTTCTGTTAAAGCAGGAGACTTTATACCATTCCAGAAAGTGGCTGCCCAGTCTCTTCTTAAAAGCCTTCAGTGATCGAGCACCCACAACTTCTGAAGGCAAGTCGTCCCACTGGTGAATTGTTCTGTTAGAAAATTTCTCCTTAGTTCCAGGTTGCTTCTCTCCTTGATTAAGTTTCCACCCATTGCTTCTTGTCTTACCCTCGGGTGCTTTGGAGAATAGCATGACTCCCTCTTCTTTGTGGCAGCCCCAGAGATATTGGAACACTGCTATCATGTCACTCCCAGTCCTTCTTTTCACTAAACTAGACATAGCCAATTCCGGCAACCATTCTTCATATGTTTTAGCTTCCAGCCTCCTAATCATCTTTGTTGCTTTTTGCACTTTCTAGAGTCTCAGCATCTCTTTTATAATATGGTGACCAAAAGTAGATATGGTGTTCTAAATATTCTATTCTAAATCATCTTCATCCAGCTTTTTTTTTCTTAAAGCTGAAGTCAAATGGTAGAAATAAAACTTCTTACCTAACAGGAAAAACAAATCCCAGGGGTTGCAGCTACCAATTCATGAGCAGAATACTTTATAGATGTGTTATTTATGCATAAATAAACCAGCACCTAAAAAGTACATCATTTATTGATGATCTACAGTTCAGGCATGATTTAAAAGGAATTTATACCCCAAAGTAGCATAAATATGGGCAAGTAGTGAGGCACTTTTGCTTTGGCTATGATGGCCGGATTCAAAAGATGAAATTTCAGTGTGGGGAACAGAGAGAAGGCAGGTGGGTAAATATCTGCTGGTGCTGCTCAACTGAGTATCCATGTGGTGCTGGTTTAAAGAAGGCACTTAGATGAGTGAATGTTTGCTAGTACTTGCTGATGGGATAACTGAGGCTTCCTGGAGCTGCTTGCTGCCCTATAACAGTGGGCGAAAAGGGGGAGATAGGCAAATGGGAAGAACTGAAGTGCCCCTGAGGTGCAAGAGCATCAAGCGCCTAAAGTTTGTTCATTGATCACAGGGTGCTGTAACTCTGGGTACAAGCTGTAAGTCCATTTTTTTCAGCACAGTTGTAATTTGAATGAATGGTTGTAAGTTGAGGACTACTTATAAAAGCAGCACTTCATAAGATTTTTTAAAAAAATATTTTAAATTTAGATCCTGCCATTCTGCCTAACAAGAAAACTCATGATCGCTAACATTAAAATATTAACATTCACATTTAAAATTGTAATGAAGAGAATTCAAAGGCCAAACATATTATTTAATTCCTAAAGGAAGACGAATCTGAAACTTCTGGAAGAATTCATCCCAATTAGGAAACCTCTAAACACCTTTTGAAAGAGGGCACACCTCTAACAAGGCCTCTCCTTCAGATCTTAATGTATAGGTAATACTCTCTGATATTCAGGACTAATTTTTATGTCTTTCTCAGACAAACAACTGGCAAGCTGTACAACCAATACTTTGTAAATTTAACAACCAAACTTTTTTTTTCCTACTAACAAACACTGCAGGACCTACCTGGATTCTGCACTGTGGACAGGTCCGATTTGGTGCAGTATCAAACCATTGGATGAGACTAGGGCAAATAATGACAGTGGGAATGGATAACAAAAACATTTTTAACATTTCGTTAAAAATATTAAATACGAAAAACAACCAAAGCCAAACAAGTAATACCGTGGTTTTGTTTGCATAGCACAATATAGCACAAGCTAGTCAAGCATTTAGTTTAGGGTATTGGTATACTCAATAAAGAAGAATATTTTTGACTCAGGGTTGAAATGAGGGATCCCTGGTGTTCTCTGAGCTTGCTAGACTTGCTACACTTGCTAGCATTGATGATGTTACTTAATGAACCATTTGCAAGAAAAGAACCTGACTGTATATATTTAGCCTATGAGGTTATTTTATGATTGGAACATTGTGCAAACTGAAAAAAAGTACATATCTATGGAGACATTGTGCAAATCCTTTCTAAAGGCAACCATACTTTCTAAAAATTAACTAGATTGCAGAATATAAATCCTTGAACAATCCACTATGTGGCAAATGAACACATATTTATTATTATGACTCCAAATGAGTTCAAAGTAGAACCACAAGTGTTTCCCCCTAGTCAAAGTACTGTACCATTATATACACTATAGCTTTCAAAGCTGTTCAAGTTTCACTGAAACCACAGCTTAAAGTAAATTAACAGTTTGCCAATAAGAGTAGCATGTCATGCTAGATTTTGGAGAAGCAAATGTAAAGTATTTCTAAACTTGTTTAAAAATGTGTATTATTTTAAGATATATACAAATATGTCTTTGGAATATATACGTTGCATGGAAATGTTATTTCTGACAGATCTTTAGAAAATATGCATAAATTTTACATACAAAATATGTAAGTGTTACTATAAAATAAGCTTTGAAATGACTCAGTAATATAAGTTCTTACAGAATTTAAAATCTTGAAACAGGACTTAACTAAACTATTCAATGTCATCATCAATTCTAATCAAGAACGAAATTTCAACTGCATTATATATGCAGAAGTAAGGTGAAAAACAATGAGGTAAAATACAAGTCTCAAGAAAGGTACTTAAGTTCTGTAAGAAAATATAACACCATTTTTATTCATATACTCACCACAAATGGTGGAAAATATGTCCACAGTGAATAGCTGCAACATCAGTCTTATTGTCAAAGAAATCAGAACAGATGGTACAATGGGCACGGATAGGCATGATCTATAATTTCAAAAGAACAATGTCAGGATCAAGCATGGAAGACCCTCTTCTACAAAAGAAAACACTTCTTAAGGATTTTAAATAAATGGTCCCACAGGAAAATGTATCAAGAACTTGTCCCAAAAGTGCTTTTTCAAAAGGTAGCTGGACTTTGTTTTTCCTTAAAAATGTTTGTCTTCTCATCCAAGAAACTTCTTCAGTTCTTCTTCAGTTCACAACCATGATTTGGATGACTGAGAATCTCATAGATATCTAGAACTTCTGCCGCACGTATATACTTGTTGAATATGTAGAATAGAACAGCCCATATCAGTGATTCAGAACATTAAGTTGTGTTTGATGACTGGAGAACAAATACAAATATCAAAGCTCAGCATTATTTTGTATTGTTTTATCAACCTCACAAGGGCTTTTTACAAATCAGAACATAGGATGTTATAAGCATTTAAAGTCAGTAAGAATGTTACTTCTCAAAAATGTCTTCTCCTTCCAAACTGCAACTGATATACAAAACATCCTATCCTACTCCCATCTGGCATTATTACATCATTGCACCCAGTTTCCTAACTGGGCAACTTATAAAGCAGAATAGAAGTCTGTGCAGCTCATAACGCAGATGCTTATCAGCAGGATTACTGACTACTTTGTAAACAAATCAGGGGCATTTCTCCATTGGAAGTACAGACTTTCTGTCATCCAGCCATTAAGGAGAAACAAAGCAGAAAAGCAGGGTTGGAAGGGACCTTGGAGGTCTTCTAGCCCAATGCACTGCTCAAGCAGGTAAACCTATACCATTACAGACAAATGGTTGTCCAATCGCTTCTCAAAAACTTCCAGTGAAATGGTGAAAAAAGTAAGGTTCTACATTTAGGCAAGAAAAACCAAACACACAGGTAAAGTTTAGGCAATACCTCAGTCAATAGTAGTAACTGTGAGAGGGATCTCGGAGTCCTAGTGGACAACCATTTAAATATGAGCCAGCTATGTGCTGCAGCTGCCAAAAAAGCCAACACAGTTCTAGGCTACAATAATGGGGGAATAGAATCAAGATCACCTGAAGTGTTCATGCCACTTTATATTGTCTTGGTAAGACCACACTTAGAATGCTGCATCCAGTTTTGGTCCCCATGATGTAAAAATGATGTTGAAAGAGTGCAGAGAAGAGCAACCATGATGATTAGGGGACTGGAGGCTAAAACATATAAAGAATGGTCGCTGGAACTGGGTATGTCTAGTTTAATGAAAAGAAGGCCTAGGAGTGACATGAGAGCAGTGTTCCAATATGTCAGGGGCTGCCACAAAGAAGAGTTAAACTATTCTCCAAAGTACCTAAGGGTAGGACAAGACGCAATGGGCAGGGCCATCTTAACAGCATTATTGGCTCCGGGCAAAGCAGTGTACTGGGGCCCCTATGACTACTCACAGGAATAAAAATGTAAATAAAATAAAAATTAAACTTATACTTATTTTATTGGCACTTCCAACAAATAAATATATAATATGTTGCTGTATTTATATGATACAAGGTGCATTGAAGGGTTAATATACACATATTACTATGGGGCCTCTATGCTCATACACATATATCTATATATCTATATATATTGGTGGAAGTCCAAAGCTGGCTGAGGAATTCTGGGAGTTGAAGTCCACAAGTCTTAAAGTTGCCAAGTTTGGGGACCCCTGCTTTAGCGTGACACCTGGGATGTCTAATTCCCACTAGTTAAGGCCAGCCTTTTTTCTAGGTTGGGGGTGGGGAAGCTAAAAGGGCTAAAACAGACAAAGCAGCTACATTGGTTTATATCTATATTCTCTCCACCCTCCCGGGGATCAGGATGGGGGGAGGGGGGGAACGGCGCTTTCTCCACCGCCGCCGGGTTCAAGTCCTCCAGTAACAATAAATAATATAAATAAATAAATAAATAAATAAATAAATAAATAAATAACCAGTTGGTTTCCAGGCTCAAACTTACGGTACTTATCGGGTTCGAAAATCAAATTTGGCTCCTTTCACCTTCTTCCGGCTGGGGACGGAAATGACGCGCACACACAAAACGGACACGATTGTTCTGGGAACGCAAGAGCGACGTTCTTGCCCCTCCGCGTATTTGGCAGAAGTCGGAGGGGGCGTGGCTAAGAGGCATCCGAGGTCCAGGCGCCCCTCCCGTCACTGGTGCTAAACCAATGTAGCTAAACAAATGTGCTAAACCAATGTAGCTGCTTTGTCTGTTTTAGCCCTTTTAGCTCCCCCCCACACCTGGAATAAAGGCTGGCTTAACATGTGGGGGATACCTAGTGAGAATTAGACATCCAGGTATCATGCTAAAGCAGGGGTCCCCAAACTGGGCAACTTTCAGACTTGTGGACTTCAACTCCCAGAATTCCTCAGCCAGTATAGCTGGCTGAGGAATTCTGGGAGTTGAAGTCCACAAGTCTGAAAGTTGCCCAGTTTGGAGACCTCTGTGCTAAAGACTTCATTCTCTCCCGTATTAGGTGAACTCTTATTTTTCTGGGCCAGTGTGAATTGGGACGGGTGGAGGAAGTAGGGCCAGTATTTCTCAAGCTTGCCAACTTTTAAGATTGTGTGAGTCTCAACTTCCAGAATTCCCCAGCCAGCCAGCCAACCAACCAACGTTGAAGTGAGTAAGTAAGCCAGCTTTCCCTTTGACTTTTCTTGTAGAAAGTTGGAAATGATATTACCTGACTGCAATCGATCTTTACAGTGCAGTGGTGCAGCGATGTGGCAGCACAGAAGCAGCAACAATATATCCCTTAAACACAAAGGTTGCTTTGTCATTTGTGACAATTTGACGATTTGGAAGAAATCACGAATCTATCATGGTTTATATGAAAGAAGTGGACTGTAGACTCTTCAGCCCCGATTTGTTTATATATTTGGAAGTACTGTGGTAATAGGAAAAATAAAATTCTTACAACGATTATTCTGACCATAAACATTTACACCACCTTATTGTCAGGATTTCTCCTGACATGGTCTGCTCTATTTTCCCCCAAATATGTGATCAGACATCCATAAACCCAAAGAGTACCAGCTGAGGTAGTTACCAAATGCAAAAATTGACTGTTAGATAATAGAAAAACAATACAGAAAATAGCAACTCTGCTACTATCTAGTGATAATTTGGAATTTTGCAGTCAAAATCATTTAAATCTAGTGATGGCTCAATCTATTAAAATAACTTCAGTGTAAAATGAAATTACTAAACTAGACATTTAGTTGTATTTATTGACATAATAGGTTTTTTTACTATTACTATTTTTACTTAATGCTTAAAAATAAGCAATGACTAAAAATGTATAGATGATTTGGTCTATGCAATGTTTTTACATGCTATTTTTATATGTTATTGAAGCTGATTATTAATTCTCTATTATTTACCTCAAAATTCCAAACTGTTCAATAAGAAATGTAAGGAACTACTGGTAAAAAGTTTATTATAGTCAAAAGTCCCCACAGGAAAAAAATCAGAAACCACAAATATTTACCAGTATACATATTTAATAATGTAACAGAATTCATTAATTCCTAGCTGCCTAGCTTTATCAATTTTTCATGTTATAGTTTCTTTAGCCTCAGTTTATGTGTTTTATCAACTGTTTAATTTAATGGAATTTACTACAAATGTATGTGTAGAGTTTTCATCACAGCTTAATCACATTTATTTGCAAATAAGTCCAAATTATTTAAGTGGCATCTGCTAATAGTCCTGAGCAAGTTTAGTCTCTACAGAAATTGCTTATTATTTATTTTAAATATATATCAACTGCCTTTCAGGCTTTCAGTAGTTCATAAAATGTCAATAATACAAAATTAAAAATAAATAAATAAATAGAATGAACCAAAACATGAAGACTGTATCTTTGTAGCAGTTGAGGTTAAAATTGTTTCCAGTTAGCAGCCTATCCAATTTAGCAGAAAACTCTTAAAATAAATGTGATTTCAAACTTCCATCAAATTAGGGGACTGTGTTATCCTATCTAGCAGGAGTGTCAAACTCTATTTCATTGAAGGCTGCATCAGGATTGTGTTTGACCTTGGTGGGCTGGGGTAGGCATGGCCATGGTAGCCATGGCTAGTTTAAGGTCACTCGTGTTGGAGGCGCCTATAGTGGCCTGAGCACTCTGCCAGCAAAAATGGGCTCCTGAGATCTGTTTTCAGCTGCGATAGCCTCCTGCAACCCTCTGCTAGTGAAAACGGAGCTTGGTAGAGCCCTGTGCAGCCCTCATGAGCTCCGTTTTTGGCCACAACAGCCTCCTGCAGCCCTCTGCCAGCAAAAAAGGAGCTTGTGTGGTGGGGTGCATGTGGCCCTCCCAAGCTCCGTTTTTGCTGGCAGAGGCACTGAGGGGCTGTTCCTTCGCTGTTTCCAGGGCGCAGGCCAGATCTAAGCCTTTCTGCAGGCTGATCCAGCCTCCAGGCCTTGAGTTTGACAACCCTGCTATATAGCAATGTAATAGATGTGAGGCCAGAAGAGGAGAGAGATAGTGGAGAAAGAACTATTCAGTTCCATAGCAGCATGCTTTAGAATAGATTCTTCAATGAAAAAATTATCATATACATATTTTGCCTCAGACTGCTGCTTTAACAACAAATCCTTTTTCAGTTTATGCTTTCATTATGCTTCAGATGACTTGAAGAAGCTGACACAATCCATACACCTTATTTGATAATAAAATTGATTAATCATTAAAGTGCCATAAAACTATTTTTACATAGTTCCTGAGAAATAGAATTGCTTTCTATGCTTTTTAACCCCCTATTTCCTCCAACTATCCAAGATAAAGTTTTCCACTATGGCAATTTTTAGGATTTTCTTTTTTTTTTCTTTTTCTTTTTGGCTTGAGTTTACTTCAGATCAATTGGAGCCATCTCTAACTGGACTGATTATAACAACATCTAAGTACATTTTAATGCCTCTGCAAATTTATCAGAGGAACAATGATTTGAATGAATGCAGTGATAGTTGGACCAGGTGCTTTTTTTTTCAACACTTGGGAGAGAATAAATCTACAGTACATCCCATCTGTGTCAATCTAAAAATAACATCAGGGCAAAACTCTTGGGAAATCTTCAGCTTTGTTAGGTGTTGTGTATCTGAATCTAACATTTTGCAGAAAATAAATGAATCTGATAATTTATCGAGATGGGATGGGCAGCATACAAACCTAATAAATAAAAATAATAAAATAAAAAATAGCTAGAGAATAATTATTCTGGAGATCTAAACTACAAATGTAATGGAAATTATCAGAAAGCAATATGAAACTTAACATTTCTGAATGCAATTTGGAAAATAAAAAAATTGTGGTAGTACTTGAAAATTGTGGACGCTGATAGCTTCTTTCTTGCTGTGTCTTGTATGCTGAATAAAAACAAGAACTTTACAATCCGGAGAGAAGGGAGGAGCTTGCGCCGTGACGATACGGTCTGCAATCGAGCTCCTCGATTGCAGCCGATATCTCCGTTACCGGCCGGTCCAAGCGGACCTATGCTGTCCCGTAGGGACAGCTATCGTGAAGAGTGCTACCCTGAGGACTCCGGGATATCGCAAAATCCCTGGAAGACCCGGGTGAAGCTCTCTTTGCTGGCGGCGGAGAGGCAGCCCCCATGCTGCTGAAGTCGGGCGGCTCCAGAAAGAACGGTCTGAGAGAGAGTCTGTCGGTTGGGTGAGAAACTTTTTTTTTATTTAATTTTTGAGTCTTGAAAGTTCGCTCTGTTTATTAGAAGAAATCTGTGTGATTTTTTTTTTTTTTGACAAAACTGACTAAGCGGCGTTTTTTTTAAGGGAGACGTCAAGAGAGAATTTATTTGCTTTTTTTTTTTTTTTGCTTCTGGACTTCATTGTTATTTACTGGATAACTGGACTGTTCCTTTTTATATTTATATGTTTTATTCTTCCTTTGGATTTTTCATTTTTAGGCTAGAGGCTCCTTTGTTTATTTTTTTTATTCTTTTTGCTTTTATATGTTTGTGTATTCCTTGCCGGCTTTTCTTTTTTTTATGCTGTTCAGAGGAGGGGGAAAGTGAGAACTAAGAAACTTTGTAACACTGCCAACTAGAGGCTTGGAAACATTTTACTTGAACTGGAAAAAGACGAAGAACTTCTTCTCAAGGACATCTTCTGATAAGATAGAGGAAAGTGCTCTGTAGAATATTATTACAGGTGTCTTTCTGGATATTTATGGCTTAGCTTTGAAGCTTGTGGGAATGAGAAGGAGTCATAATTAGAGCCTTGGACAATTAAATAGAGTGCAGTGTATTGCTGTTTACTCTCTTTTTAATTTTTTTTTTTTAGTTCCGCCACCCCCTCCACCAGCATCAAGGTCTTTATTTTTAAGTTTGATTTATTTTCAAAGGAAGCCTCTGAATTTTTTTTTTATTTTTACTTTATTTTGATTTATTTTACTTTATTTTTCTCCTTTCTATTTGGACTCTGCTTTTCTTTTTAATGTATATCAATGGACTATTTCTTTTTTCTTTTTCAATTGAGTTTTTTTTTTTTTTGGCTGGATTAAGGTGTGGAATTTGAAGAAATTTATTCTTTTTGTTTTTTGTTTTGTTTTTCTCTCTTTTTCTCTTTTCCTTCTTTTTGGCTTTGACCTTGTTTATTATTATTATTATTATTGGGTTTTTATTCTTATTTTTACTCTCTTTTGTGGATTATTTTTTTAATTGGATTAAGGTCAGGAAGAATTTGAAGAATTTTTTTCTTTTTGCTCTTTTCCTTTTTTTTTTAGGTTTTTCTTCTTTTTCTCTCATTATTGATTCTTTTTATTATTGGCCTTTTCATTTTGGATTATAATTGGCTACTTTTTTTGGATTAAAATTTGAAAGAACTTGAAGAGCTGGAACCATTTAAAATGAGTAAGAAACTTATATCTTCGGGTGCCTCTATGTCTACTTCTGCCTCCCCACCATCTGGACAGCGTTCAATTCAGACAATGTTAAAGCAAGATAAAGAAAAAGAACAAGAAAGAGTATCTTTCCAGATGATTATGCAAGGAATACAAGATCTTAAGGTAAAAATAGATACCATTGAACAAAGAACAGGGAGGACGGAGGAAAAAGTGGAAAGTATTCAACAGATGATGACAAAATATGAGGAGAGACTTCAAAAAGTCGAAGAAGGGGGCAAACGAAGAGAGGAGAAGATTGGAAATATTGATAATAGACTAACAGTGATTGAACAAGAAAAAAAGTGGGATGTTGAAGTGGGAGTTGGATAGATCAGAATTCTATCTTAGATTTCAAAATATAGAAGAAGAAAAGGACAAGATTTGGCTGCGATAATGGTAGGAATCTTGGCGGATGCGTTGGAGATAACAGAAGAGAAGATGATGGATGGAATAGATGAGATATATCGAGTTTTTACAAGATATGCGATGAGAAATAATCTGCCCAGAGAAGTCCATATTAGATTTACTAAAAATCCATGAAGACACAAATATTACAAGTGGCAAGAGAGAAGATATTGAAATACAAAGGTAAAGAAATTTTGGTTTTAAAACAAATACCTAGAAGAGTGAGAGAGATGAGAAGAGAATATCGATTCCTGACCAAAATGTTATTGAAAAAGGAGGTGACTTACAGATGGCTGGTCCCAGAAGGATTGATGTTTACGTGGCAGGAACAGAGACATAGAATTGATTCAATTGAGAAAGCAGAACTGTTCTACAGAAGTTTTTGGAGAGAGAGAAGAGAGGCAGAAAAGGAGGTTCCATTAACTGAATCCCAAGAGGAACAAATGGAGATTGGAAAAGAAGAAGGTGCAGTAGGGGACAAGTGGATATTAAAGATCAGCGTGAATCAAGACCCACGAGTGGTTAAATCTAAATATAAAATATAATCATGGAAGAGAAAAACTGATTACAATGAATATAAATGGACTGAATTCAGCTGCTAAGAGAAGGAAGATTTTCTATAAATTAAGGAAACTAAAGTTTGATATAATTTGTCTACAAGAAGTACATATTAAAAAGCAACATGAACAATTGTTATTACAACCAAAATTAGGAAATTGTTTACCTCTTTGTCTCAATGTAAGAAAAGAGGGTGGTCTTATATATTAAAGAGGCTATTCCAGCAAAATGATCTATACAGATGATGATGGGAGAATATTAATGGTGGAAATAATGGACAATAATAGAAAGATACTCTTGACTGCAATTTATGCCCCGAATGATAAACAGGAAGAATTCTATAAAAAATTACATACCAAGATGGCTGGACTGGACTATGCTAATATAATTATGATGGGAGACTTTAATGGAATTGTGGATAATAAACTTGATTATATTGCAACAGCAGCAAAGTATAATAGAAAAACTCTTCCTAAATCTTTTTTTAAAATGACAGAGGAATTAACTTTAAAAGACATGTGGAGAGAAAAGAAATGTCAAACTTAAGCAATATACTTTCTATTCAAATAGACATTTATCATGGTCCAGACTTGATATGATTTGGATTTCAACAGACTTAATATCTAGCGTTCAAGAAGTAAATATTGAAACAAGTACTTGGGCGGATCATAACCCATTGACAATTAAATGGAAGGGACAAAAAAAAGATCGAGATGGACGTTAAATAATACTATTTTAAAGGAGAAAGAATTCACACAATGGATGGAGAAAGAACTGGCCTTTTTCTTTAAAGAAAATAGAAAAGAAGACACTTCAATACAGAATGTTTGGGATACAATGAAGGCTTATGCCAGAGGCTTGATAATAGACTATACAAGAAAAAGAATATTAGGAAAAGGCAAGCTTTCAAAGCCTTGGAGGATGAATATAAAAGACTCGAAAAAGAACTGCAGAAAATGCCACAGAAAAAAGACGTTAAATTGAAACTGGATATAACTAAACATAAAATGGACTTAATAGACAAAGAAGAACTGGCACAGAAAATTAGGAATGCTAAACAGAATTATTTTGAAGATGCAAATAAGCCAGGTAGATGGCTAGCATATAAGCTGAGAAAGGAGAAAGAGTCGGGAAAATATTGCAGTTAATAGATGACCAAGGTAAAACTTGTCATGGCAGCAAGAGAAAAAAAGAAATTATTTATGACTTTTACAAACATTTGTATAAGAAAGAAGATATTGATGAGGAGAAAGTTAAACAATACTTGCAGAATGCAAATCTACCTAAGATACCTAAAGAGACTGAAGAAATGTTAGGAAGCAATATAACAATGATGGAGTTAAGCCAAGCACTTAAGAAACAAAATAATGGAAAGGCATCAGGTCCAGATGGGTTTCCTGTAGAATTTTATAAAACCTTTCAAGAATCATTGTGTATTCCACTGTTAGAAGTTATGAATGAAGTTATGCTAAAAAGATAATACCTAAAACATGGTCAGAGGCTTATATTACACTTATTCCAAAAGAGGAGGCGGACCTACTTCAAATCAAGAATTATAGACCGATTTCCTTATTAAATGCAGATTATAAAATTTTTGCTTCAATATTAGCAGAAAGACTTAAAAAGTATTTGAATAACTTTATCCACCCAGATCAAAATGGATTTCTGCCAAAGCGACAAATTAGAGACAATATGAGAGTAATTCTGGACACCTTGGAATATTATGAGGCGCATCCTGAAAAGCAAATGGCTTTGATATATTTAGATGCTCAAAAGGCATTTGATAACGTAAATTGGAGATTTATGTTACTTTTAATGGAACAGATGGGCTTTGCTAGAAGATTTATTCAAGCAATAGAAGCAATTTACAATGAACAAACAGCTAAGGTAATGATGGAGGGAGAATTTACAGATTCTATTAATATAAGAAAAGGCACAAGACAAGGTTGTCCTCTTTCTCCTTGTTATTTGTATTGACTTTGGAAGTGTTGAATAGAAATATCAGAGAAGATAAAACTATAAAAGGAATGAAAATTAAAAGGAAGAATTTAAACTACAAGCTTTTGCAGATGACCTAGTCTTTATCCTGGAAGACCCTATAGAAACAGCCTTGAAGCTGTTGGAAAAGATAGAGGCATATGGGGAGGTGGCCGGTCTGAAAATAAACAAAGATAAAACAAAGATTTTGTCAAAGAATATGTTGCTGAGACAAAGAGAAGAACTGGCAGAATTGTTAAAAATTCAAGTTACAAATAAGGTTAAGTATTTGGGGATATATTTGACGCCAAGATGTAGTACATTAAAGGAGAACAATTATATTAAACTTAAGCAACAGATAGCCCAAGACTTGAAAAAATGGGAAAACCTACAATTGTCATTAATAGGAAGGATTTCAACAATTAAGATGAACATTCTACCCAGAATTTTATTTTTGTTTCAAACAATACCAATTAGGCTTGGAAAAGAATATTTTGAGGATTTAAATAAAATTGTTTTGAAGTATATATGGCAAGGCAAGAAAGCAAGGATAAAGTTAAAGCTTTTACAGGATGCTAGATCTAGAGGAGGGTTTGGCCTGCCTAATTGGGAGTTGTACTACCAAGCTGCAAATTTGATGTGGGTTAAAGAATGGATAACATTAAGGAAAACTAGATTGTTGACATTAGAAGGTCATGATTTGTTGTTGGGTTGGCATGCTTTTTTATGGTATAAGGGAACCAAAACACAGGGGTATTTTAGAAGACATTATATACGGGAGTCTCTGTGGTTAAATTGGGAGAAGACAAAAAAACAATGTTATTTGAAAATTCCAGTTTGGTTATCGACGATAGAAGCGTTTTCTTACCCTATAATTTATAAAAAGGAACAAACAGTTAGCTATGGGGAACTACTAGATGAAAAGGGTGAACTTAAATCGATGCAAAAATTAGAGGAACAAGGTATACAGATGAATTGGTTTTCATATTTGCAAATACATTCAAAGTATTATGAGGATTCCAAAGCAGAGGGATTTTATGATTTTATGATTTAGATAAGATTTTGATGGGTACTGATGAAAAGGTGATTAAAAAATTATATGGTTATTTATTGGAAATTAAGTTGGAGGAAGAACAAGTTAAAAGAAACTATGATTGCTTGGGGAGGAATTTTGGATATGGGATTGACTTAGAAAATGGCAGAAATTATGGTTGCAAAATTATAAAATGACAATGTCTACAGCCTTTAAAGAAAATTTGTATAAGGTGTTTTACAGGTGGCATTTTCCCCGACAAGGATAGCAAGAATGTTCAAGAACAAATCCGAAAAATGCTGGAAATGTCATCAGAAACCTGGTTCATACTACCATATGTGGTGGACTTGTGAGGACGCTAGAAAATATTGGACTAAAATCCACATGTGGTTGGAAAAATGACAAGAAGCACATAGACTTGAAACCGGAGCTTTTTACTGGAATCTTACCAGATGCTTATAGTAAAGAGCTGAAATATTTGATTGTAAATGTATTGACTGCAGGCTAGGATTGTATTTGCAAAAATTGGAAAAATGAGAAAATTCCATTGCAGGAAGAAGTTATAAAGAAAATATTGGAATGTGCTGAGATGAGTAGATTGACTTTTGAAATCAGAGAGCAAGAAGATAAACAATTTTATATAGTTTGGGATCTTTTTATCAATGGTTGAATGATGAAATACAAAAATAGAAATGTTAGACAATAAGGAATAATATTGATTTTATTTTCTTTTCTCTTTTTGGTACTGGATATTATATTTATATAATAGTTTTCTGTTTCTTTTTTCCCCCTCTTATTTAGGATAGAATTGGCACGATTATATGATTTGTTTTAGAATAAATTACTTAAAATATAGTTATCTCACAAAGGCATGATCGAATAAAAGTCTAGTCAAACTTCTTTTTTTAATAGTGATATTATGATTTATAAGTTTGTATTGACAATAAGAGTTATTATATAAGGTAATTGTAATTGTGACTATGAGATGAGTGCACAAAACTGATGAACCAACCGACTCACTGTTTGTATATAAATATGGGGGAGCTGATGTTTTTATGTTTTGTCTGTTTGTTTGTATGTTAAAAAACAATAAAAACTGTATAAAAAAAAAACAAGAACTTTACAATCCAGTTTGTATCTTATCAGAAGGAACCCTTACTATGTTTAATGAGAATTACTCTCAACAGTGTTTGTATAGGATTACAATCCAACATGGTTTTGCAGAATATTTACTATCTGCACAACTGATTGCCAAGAGAAATCTGGCATCCATCTTGCATAATAATTGAGCTAGACTTTTAAAATTAGTAGAGTATTGTGAAAAGAAAAATGTAGTGTTAAGTGCTTGGGCCAAATTTTGGTGCTGTAAAATTTTAAGAATTTAACTGTGAGAATTTTGAAAAGGTGAATATACTTTTGCATTTGAATCTTCTTGCATTATCTCTTTCATCTAAAATCTACTTAATTCTCCCTAAAAAAATCTACACAATTGTTTTTCCATTACCAGTTCTACACAGTGAGAAATGTGTAGTTAGTAAAAAATATCTATGCATTGAAGTGACTCTGATCATAATTACAGAGAACACTGAAAAATCAAAAGGCTTCTGATAGTCAGTATTCTATTTTATAATGATTAGAAAAATACATATGGGTAGTTCTTCAATATACCATAAAAGTAAGAGGTCTCCTAGAATCTTTCTCCAAACAAGTGGTGTTCAGTGCCAACTTACATTCTAAATCTGTGGAGGCTAGTGTCATCTATGATTGTCCAATTGTCTCAATTGCCTTGTAAATCAATGGCCACCATTGTATTTTGTAGTAACTGAATCCATTAATTAATGCATTATATAAAGATACATTTTAAGTCCACTGCCAATCTAGTATTATGGGACGGAGGAAAAGTCTCCTTTTAGTTTCATATCTATCATTGTAAGCGTTGAAATATTTTCTAATTCTTATGCCAGGGAAAATCATTTTATAAGCAAGAGATATGATAGAAACCTTCAAACCTGGTAAGTCAACAAGTGTGTGACTTGACTCAAAAAGGCTGGAAGAAGAGGCCAGGATTTAAACCTGGGAACTAGTACATACAGAAGGCAGGATTCTGAGTTGCTATTAGTTGCACTCAATCATAGGTATGGCTTCCTTCTCAACAGTAATAAATATTCAGATCTAACCTTGCATCTGCTTGGGAATATGGAGTAGGGACAGAATTTAATTACCATTCTTAGTACAAATTTTTGGTACCCATTTGATCAATTGTTTTATTGATGACGTGCTATCAGGTTTGGGTGGACCCTTAGTGACCACATAGATAGATTTTCTTTATGGTGATCTGTCATTAGCCTGGTCTTCAAAGGTGCGTCCATTGTCATGGTAATTAAATCCATCCATCTTGGTATTGGTCATCCCCTTCTACTCTTTCCTTCCATTGGTATCCACTGGTTCTCTTTGATTTAAAAAAGTTAACATAATTACACTGTTCACTGTAGAATAGGAGCTTCAAGTTATTTATCAGAATTCGATTTCTTGCCGCCAGACAGTATATTGTAACATTTATAAATGTAACACAGGATAATAGTTTATGGACAAGAATCCACTGACAAGGCTCCAAATCATGAACCCAAGCAAATCAGAACTCTGAGACTAGGCTCCTTCTCAAAAGTCTTCTTTATTGAGTACGTCATATCGGCACAGCTTCAAAGGAAAACCAATTCTATTTCCCACAGTTTCAGTATAATTAAACTAGGAAATAACTCCATCCCCAATTGTCACAGGTCACGTTGGCCAATCGGGTTAATTGGCAGGCTTCCCCCACCTTATCTGTTGCCAGTAGAGATGACCTTGGTTCTCATGAGAATGCCCTCTGTTGTGTCCAGTAAAGCATTCCAACCTCCTTACCCCTTTGTGTGGCAACTGAAGAACAGAAAAATGGCTGCTGCCAGGTTCGGTTCGAAGTTGACATCCACTTTATAAGTGTCACAAAATGTTTTTTATCTGCTCTTTAGAATTCCCATTCTTTGCTATTTCCTTATGGAAACCAAGAAAACAAAGAAGCTATGCCAATTTTATGTGGGCTTTTTTGTTCTCCCACCCTCCTTCAGGATGGCTTTTATGTATATTAGCAATGCTGCACATAATAATAGTTGAATTAAAAACAACATGCTGAAGAAACAGACAACTTGACAGGGTTGAATTAAAGAAATGGCAGTAAAATGTGTGGGCAGGTAAATAGCAAGTGAACTACAGAAAGTCACATGTTGATGTTGCTGCTTCCTCTTTTCTTTCTGTAGGAAAGGATGCTGGGAGAGTAGCTCTGCAGATACTGAATGAGACCATTGGCTGCAGAGCTCTCCTGACTTCCCTTTCCATGGGGGTGGGGGTGGGGGTGATTTTACAGCTGACATCCCTTACAGGGATACTGGCAGCAGAGATATTTCAAACTGGGTTCTTCTATGGTACAGCTGCTCATTTCATTTCCATGGTGTAGGTGCTGCAATACTAGAAGCATGTTCATGAGATTTTCATGTGAAATGTCCAGAACAGATGTCTAGACTATCTCCTGTGATTTTAGTGTTGTTCTCTCCTATCATATCAGGGTATTGATATCGATACCCTTTCAATTTGGACATGCCAAAAGGTGACATGTATCCAGTAGCTGACTCAGAGATGAGTTGGCAAGAAGTTGAAGATTCTGTCATGAGGAAATGACCTTTACAGTTAGCGAGGCAAGTTCATGCCATAGCATACAGAGCATGTGGATCTACCCTTATTTTTTGTTGTTGTTGATCTTTCCTTTTCAGTGCAGTTTCTGTATCTCTGAAAATCAGTTCTGGGAGTTGGGAAACAGTAGTCTGGAACCGTAAATTAGGGGGAAATTCAGAAGAAATTACATTATGGCAAGAGCATTTTGAGCAAAATTCTGTTTGGAGATGTTCCTACTAGTGGAAACACATGGGATAATAATTATGCAAACAGAAACAGACAGCGCAAAGGCAGAAGTTCTCTCAAGTTTATTCTTTTTAGGGACTTTATTTTTTCAGTGGTACAGTGCAGCAATTACACAGGAATTTCTGGGTGGCTGTAGTTGAAATAAAACAGTTTCATAGACTGAACTCAAACATACAAACATGCAGCTACTTGTGAGAGAAGGAAAAAGGAAAAATACTGAAGGCAGGAACTGAGGCTGGCGAGTGGCTGAGGCGGCCTTACCTTGGGCAGCTTAACTCCATAGACTGCTCAATAAACCCAAACTCCCTTCCGTGTGCCTAGTGTGGAATGAGGTTGCATCTACTTCATGTATGGAATGCCACGTTTTCCTGACACAGGAAAACTTTTAACAGATCTGTAATAAGCAAACTTTGTAGAAACAGCTTCCATTACCTTTCAGATGAAAGGTAAGCATACAACTGTATGTTATTCTTAAACATAGATTTATATTAAGAAATGACAGCTGGACTCGCACTTATCTTTGCATATAGCTAGTGAGCCTCCTAATTGATTAATGCTAAGCAGCAATTGTATACCTAACAAGTTCTAGTCCCATCTTGGGCTCAAAGCCAGCTGGATGATCCTGGGCCAGTCCCTCTCTCTCAGAAGAAGACAAGGGGCAAACTCCTTCCTAAAAAAGGCTGCCAAGAAAACAGTAGAGGGCTGTCATCAGAAATCAGAGTTGACTTGAAAAAACATGTTTTTCTTCCATTGTTGCTGTGCCATCACTGATCAAAAGAGCTGATCATGCATGGGCAGCAGTGGCCCAACCCTACACCCACTGCTAACCTGGTATCTTCAACAGCACTCCCTTATTACCTGCAATCAGGCTTTGTACACCACTGCTAAGCAATATATAAGGGTTGTACAATTTAGAGAATTGGTACCATAGTTACTCATACTTCTGAAAGTATTATGTCACAAGTCTTATATTTTTTGTTTTGAAATGATCCCATAGTATTCATCCATTCCAATCTGAATTGCCCAGGACCTAATCTAAACTACAAAACAGCCTAATGCTAAAGTCAGCCGAGTGTAAGATAATAATTCCCACTTAAAATGAAGTTCAATCCAATCTAATATCTCATTAATTGCAGAGCAGTCCACTAGGTATTATTCAAAAGAAAGCTCAATTAAATAATACTAAGTGGAGATGATAGAACTAAAAATCCTTTACAGTCTTCCCTGAAATTAATGAGAATTATTGATCAATCAGTTAATATCTAAATGAGGATTGGGTATATGAATTTCTGTATGTACAGCAAACTAGATATTGCTCAATCCATACTCTTAATTTACAGCAATCTTGTTTATACTATAATGCATTTTTAAAATAATGAATAGAAAGCAGGTTTATATTTTTCTAAATAAAGATAAATATTTACTCAATACAAAATTATATACATAAAAACCACTCAAGATATGGGAAGGAAGCTGTGTGAAAAAATAGTGAAACTGCTTTAGCCTTGAATAAGGATTTTATAGTTCAGTAGCTGAAATACATTTCTGAGTACTATATACCATTTTCATTTTCAAAATGGTCACACACCAGACAAAATATGACCATGTCTACCATAGGTTCCATTGTCAATATTGGCAGTAGTTGTTACAACAGGGCCAATGTTGAGACTCATCATAAGTTAAACACCTCTGTTTCACATTCAAAGGTAGAACTAGTGTACAATAGAATACCACAGCTGATCTAAGAATCTGTCTTACATCGAACAGTCTTACAACAAACAATGAAGACCATAACCTGTTTTTTCCTTAGATATTTTTCTAAGAGGTGATAACAACAAAGTTGTAAGGCTGTCTTTTAATGCTGCATCTGTAATACACATACACACACACACACGCAGAATGGGAGACATGGATATGTATGCCAAAAAATGAAGATGTATATATCTATAACAAATCATAAAACTGTTTTATTTATCAAGTGTGTGTAATGTGAAGCCATAACAGAAGTGTCTATACACAAATCATACATATATGAAACAATTTCTAGGCATTTCTTTTTCCAAAGCTATTATTTAGTCAGAAAAGCCATTTTGGCTGCTCACTTCAGCAGTCACATGGCACTCACTGTTTCTTTTGGATAAAAGAAACACCTATGGGGGCTCAGAAACTAACTTGAAGCAGGAACGAATGTTTATAGTCCTTGACTATTGGTGGCTTATGCCATTATGAAAGCTTAGAAGACAAACTGGTGAGACTTCTTTGGACTGTTCCTTCTACTGTATATCAGTCCATAGGCCGCAGATTCTTGGTTGTTACATAACTATGTCAGCCATTGGCTGCAGCATTACAAAGAATATTATTCTGGAGTTAAGCTTTTCATATACAATAAGTGCGTATATTTCTGGGAAACGTTAACTTTTGGCATTACAAACTCACCAAAGCTTGTATCTCTGTACCCCAGATAATTATCAGAGGTACATTCTCAGTTGGAAATCAAGATAGTTCTAAATTGAGATACAATGTTAGGAATTTGTTTTTGTTCGCAAATGAACATACCAAATTCCAAGTAGTCATTGCTAATGCTTTAATATGCTTTCAGGAATTGTGTGCTATGTATGATAACAACTGTGAGATGGTTGATGTTATAGAATTGCATTTTTTTACATAAGGATTGAGTTTGCACATGGCACTAAGCTGTGTTTTTGTGAATAAATCCCAGTTGGTTAATTCTGATATGTCAAGCCATGAATCATATTTTACAAAGCACAGTAATGGAGGTCTACACAACACGCTAACCTAAAAAACTATATGTTGGCATAACTTGATGCTTAAACTGAGTAAATAATTGCTATGTAACTGAATCAGATTTTGTCTAAATTTTACAGTAGGAGAAACCTTGAGACTTCATTGAACTCTACAACAGGAACTATAGCCTAGTCTGCTCTACATGGGGTCTATGACAACTCATCATGGCCAACTCACCATAGCCAACTTGCTATGGGGCAATTTGGCATGGCCAACCAACTCGCCATGGGACAAAAGTTACACTAATATAGAAGAAATAGTAGAATAGAATAATTAAAGAAAGAATGCCAAAGGAGAGACAAAATGAAATGTAAATAATGAAAATTAAAATATTTTTAACTATTTTAAATAATTATTTTGAATTGTTGAATTGTCCAATAGTGAATTGTCCTGTGGCAAACTAGTGGCAAATAGTGAATTGTCCTGCGGACATAGCAAATCGTGTTGTGTCCCATTCTGTCTGTAGATGGAGAACACTGGCCTTTCTCACAGTCAAAACTTGGCTGTCTAGCCTTGTGGGGATAGATATAGAAGTTCAAACAACCATGGGGCTGGCTGGTCCCATGAGAACTTTCCACTCCACCCCCCCTCCGTGTCAACAGCTGCTAATCACTATCTTGGAATTCTTTACCTTCTGATAATTTGGTTTTATAATTTAAAAACTTTTAATCCTAACTTATTCTGATTTTAATGTTTAATTTTATTGATTATATTGTACACAACCCTGGTTAAGAATTATGAAAGATAACCAAAAAAACCCATGTGGGGTCCATCTCAGAGGTACATGTGCATAAAAACCTTAAGCCAATTTTCTGGGACTCACCTCAACAAAACATCTGGAATTAGCAGAAGCAATGGCGGTATAGGATGCTGGTTCTATGCTCAGGGCTGAATCAGGCGTTCCATGTATTGCCAAACAGGCCCAGAAGCTACCCATGTATCAAAAATTAGGAAAAGACTTTTAAGGGGGAAATCATATCATACACTTGGAATTTCTTATAATGTTAAAAGTTGTCTTACAAATGTTAGATCCTCCTGCCAGGAAGGAACAACAAACCCATGACATGAGATTCTGTGATACTGGGATGCCATACGTGTGACATGCTAAATACCATCAAAACTCTAGTTTCTTCTTTCTCTATAAATTGGGTTTAGGATGGTCTGAAAAATAGCAGAGATGACATGTTTTGAAGATGGCAGTTTTGCTTGCTAGAATATCAGAGTATCCCTGTTGAGAAGAACAGCATGCTTTTCCCATTAAAATCAGAAAATTTATCAGACTTTTCAAATGCATACGTTTTGTATACTTGTTGTGTTTGTCAATATGACTTAATGATACACATAGGGCAAAGCTGTTAGACTCCTGGACAGATGCCGTGTCCATACTCATTTGTTTACAGCTGAAAAAATATTGGTTTATGGACAGGAATTCTGTATAAATTATTAATATTTTATATGTTCACAATATTTTTGAATATTGTGTTAAATGGGAAATAATAGTTTAAAAAAATGCAACTGCAATGTTTATTCTGCCTCGGGAATATTAATTTTTGGAATATGATGTTTTTCTTTCAGAATGAAGAAAAAAAGGAAAAAGAGCATATTCATTTGCTATTACCTATTGGCAAATTACTTCTTTGTCTGGTACAGTTTAGGAGTTTTTCTCTGTGAATAGCACGTTTGAGTGTAGCCTTTTGTACCAACACTGCATATATCTCCTGATCCCCCCACTTTTTAATATGTTCTGCCCCACAAAGTTGTCTGCTCCCATATATATCATCTATTTGGTTTTTGAAAGCTGTATTTCCACCAAATAAAACATTTAAGTTGTGTCACTGAAGGTATTCGAGTCCATCTGGTCACCCCTACTCTACCCCTTACAGCAGAGGTTTCCAAACTGGGAAACTTTAAGACTTGTGGACTTCAATTCCCAGACTTCTCGAGCCAGAATTGGGAGTTGAAGTCCACAAGTCTTAAAGTTGCCAAGTTTGGGGACCCCTGGATTACAGGGTTGTAAAAAGGGAGTTTACTGAAAGAATTTAAGTAGGTGCAAAAAAAAAATGTGATTACAGAAATTATTCATTCATACAATAAATGTAGAGAGCAATATTAGCAATGTATTCTCAGTTGCATTTGGTCTCTCTACCTAACGCTGACAACCTGTTTGCAAGTGATTATGATTCTTTCATAATATATTCAGGTGGAATCCTTATGAAATTTATTAGTACAATTTGGTCAAGTTGTGACCCATCTGTCTTTGCTGCGATGTGGTGTTAATTCATGTTACATGTATCTTAAAGTTGCTCTTATTTCAACAACTATTGCTAATAATCTGGACTTCTGTATTCCAGATTTATATAATCTATAATCATGCAACATAACTCCTTATCCTTATTCCTTGGGTAATAAATTTAAAGTCATATCATAGCTGCCTTTCATCTTCAGTACCTCAGCCTACTCCTAAGTGATATTTAAAAAATTCATTTATTTAGAGGAAAGACTCAAATAATCAATCTATGAAAGATCTCTCTCCTCCCCTTCTCTCTCAGAGAGAGAGAGATAAAACAAAAATAAATAGCAGCTAAACATACAAATTCTACATACATTTTCTACTGAGTAACTATGGTGTTGTATGGACTTATGTAATACCCAATTAAAGTTAGCAGTTTTGCAAGGACTTTTGATTTACTATGTCCCTATGATACAACAGATGGGTCATCTGAAGAATGTGATTTCTACATTTCATCTGCTTGCCTCAGCTGCTTCCCTTGATGCTCAAAGAGCCAAGAAATTGAATAGTGAGTGAGTGACTGGATGTCTGAGAAGATGGCAGTCTTGAAAGTGGTCTCGGGAATGCATAACATAAATAAAGGTACCTTTAGGACAGCCATACTTACAAAACGAATAAAATCCACAAAGAAAAAGAAAGCAAGAGAAGAAAAGGACAAGGGGTGGAGAGAAACAAGAGAATTTCATGCAGTGGTTTGGGCCTCCACAGCATCTCTTTATTGGAGCCCATCAGGATCACTCTGGATTGTGTCATATAGAAAATAGAAACTCTGCTGGAGTAACACAGAGTGAGACAAACTGACAGCCACACACAGAGGGAATGATTGGGAAGCCAGGACACTTGGAGGGACCATGCCGGTGATTATTTACAAGAGAGATACAACACAGAGAGGTACAATCCTGCCCTTGCTTGGCTCCTCTCTGACTCAGCCAGTCTCCTCATTCCAGGACTCGGGGGTGGCACTGGGGGCAGTGGTTCCTTCCCCGTTGCATGTCGCTGGACCTGCTGATGTCATTGTTGATGTTTCTGCTTTAGTTGCTGGAGCTGTGGATGTTTTTCCCTCTGGGTTTCCTTCTGCAGGGGCTGATACCATTGTGGCCACCCGGGCAGCTTCAGTTGTTGGAGCTGTGTTATCTGCTTCAGGTTTAGCCTGCAGGGTGTTGTTGGGCTGTGTTGTAGCAGCACCATCTGTTGTGGCAGCAGTGGGAAGGGTTGGCTTAGCTGCATCTGTGTGATCTGGCGCTCGGAGTCTCTTCATCATTGTGGTCACTCGAACAGCTTTCTGTGGGTTGCCAGGAGAAAGATAGTTTTGAGATCTAATGTCTCTTTAATGTTTCATAATCCCAATTCAGTATACACAATCCCACAGACCTCTCGACTTAAAAAAAAAAAGTAACCTTGATGTATTCACATTGGAAATTCCACATTTTATTTTTAAATGTGCTGTCAGAGTCCTTAACTGCAGATAAACACTTGAGAAAAGAATGGGTTTATAATAGATCCTCAAGGGTAAAAGCATCAGAAAGCAAATAATAAGGTGCGACTAATGTATTGTGAGTTGTACTTTATCTGATGATGATTAATCCAAGTAGCAGTCTTTAGAAATTGCAATTTATGGCTGTCATTCAATTGAAGTTTTTAGATACTGTTTTTTTAATCATGCCATTTTTAAACCGATAAAGGAAAAATACAGGAACATTTATATTAATAGAGGGATTAAAGACATTGATTTATTGAGGCTAATAAAAATCAGACAAGGCATAGTGAGAAATAAATATATATGGAACATGCAATTACTATAAAATACTTAAATGCATATTTATAATATAAGTAGTATCTTATCAGTACTAGGTTAATAGAAATGCTTGATCTACCAATATATTCTTCATACCATTCAGTTGAAACAATTTCTTTTAGAAAGTTTTGTACAATATCTATGACGTCAGCAATTTCTAGGGAATAGTATCTTCAAAAATTATTGCAGTGGTTAATGAATTGATATAAAGCATTAATGACTTGTTTTAAAAAGTAAAGGAGAGTAGACTTCAGAATTACATGATTCCTGAAAACCTTGGATGTATCCACCAACAGCTTGTAATTTTTATTTTTAATGTTATTGTGATAACAGAGGAAAACAATTAAAATGTGGATAATAATCACGGGAGAAGGCAAAACTAAATGATTCCTGTATTTTACCAAGGAAACACATGGGTGGACATGATAAAGGGCTTGTTGATGTAATGTGGATTGATGGGCCCCTCAGATGGGATGGTGTTCAACATATTATTGAGGAAGAGCTAAGGATCTTCCAGAATACAACTGGTATTTTATGACTCTTTTTAAAGTCTTCAGATTGTATGAATGGCTGAGGTTGCCATTCAAAAGAAAGAAAGAAAGAAAGAAAGAAAGAGAGAGAGAGAGAGAGAGAGAGAGAAAGACAGAAAGAAAGAAAGAAAGAAAGAAAGAAAGAAAGAAAGAAAGAAAGAAAGAAAGAAAGAAAGAAAGAAAGAAAGAAAGAAAGAAAGAAAGAAAATCTGAAGCTGGAAAGAATTACATGTGAAAACATGAAACATAAGCATAAATATGGGAAAGCTCAATACAATGAAAGATGAATCAACTACAATTGACATCTTTGGCAATGATAAATTGAAAGGAGTGAGATTTACAGTTTTACTCAGAAAATCATACAAAACACAAAAACAAAGAAGAAGCAATGTTGCTTTCATGATCAGGAAGAAATCAGTCTACACACCAATAGTAAAGAAAGAAGATTTAACAGAGTGTGGAAATCGTCATACATTTTCCTTATTTTCACTTGCTAGTAAAATAATTCTTAGGATTATCTAACACCAGTTACATGAAAAGAGAGATGCCAGGTATTTGAGATAGTTTTAGAAAAAAATAAAGATCAAATATTATTGCTGATGCCCACTCAATAATTGAAAAATTAAAAGCATATTTCTCAAAAATGAGTATATGCCTCATTGTTTATAAAAGCCATTGATGGTGTAAAGCTAGAACATCTATTATCACAATATCACAGGAAGCTATAGTCCTGATAAAACATAGCAAATTGCATGGGCTCTGGATTGGTAAAGAAAAAGTTAAGTATGGTTTTTAAAATTGGAGGAAGAAACATCAATATCTTGCATTATGTTGAAGACTAGTTTGACATGTAAATGATTTGCAAGCTCTAAATATGAAAGTCAAGGAGCACAGTGAAAAAATGAGACCAAGAATAAACATAAAAAAACTCGATTAATGACTGCAGATATAGGAACCATCCTTAGAATAACAATGAAGAAATTGAAATAGTGGATAGCTTCTGCTTTTTAGGGTTAAATAAAGAAATCAGCAGTCAAGAAATGCATCACAGATTAGCATGTGGTAAAGTAACAAAAAAGAAATATTCCAATGCCACAGAGTGCCTATATGGAACAATGTGGGCAATGTTTTTCCTGTAATAATAGTGTGAAAGTTGCACTTTAAAAAAGAATGTTAGAAACAATACTGATGCTTTTGAACTTCGATGTTGGAGAAGACTTCTAAGAATACCATAGGTGGCCAAGAAAACAAACAAATGAGTCATGGAAAAAAAATCAATTCAGTGTTCTTATTTGAGGCACAAATGATCTGGCTCAAACAATCATATTTTGGGTATATTATAAAAGATATAGCTATGATTACTATATCTGTAGTTGCTAAGAATTGACATCAACTTGATAATCTATATTCCATCAAAAATGTTTTATCATTTCCTATTATAACTTAAAGGCTGCATGTTTGTATTGCACTTTGTGATATAGAAGTTAAGCTGTGAAATGCAGTTTATTTTGTTTTATTTATCTAATTTATGTAGCTGTCCATCTCACAAGTAAGTGATTCTGGGTACAACTGCATGCGTACAACAAAACTAAAACAATAAATATTATTGTTGAAAATATTAAAAACATTAAAAAGCTATAAAAACAGGTAAATGAGATTTATTTATCTAATTTATCGATTAGTTCATTGGTCAATTAATTAATAAATTAATAATTAACTCATAATTATTGAGCAGGGTTTCCCAAATTCCAGCATTCTTGAACCTAGTAGTCTTTAGAAGATTGGTACCATAACACAAGGATTTTCTAGACTCTATTCTCTAACCTCTTTTTGCAGAAGGCTGTGGAAAATGTTGTAGAGCCACACTTGCAGAATATCCTTGATGGAGCAGAATGTTCAGATCCTTTGCAGCAGGGTTCAAACCTGGTATTTCTTAATAATCTCTGGTCAGATCCTAAGGAAGTTTGACCATGCTTAGCTTTTCCAGATCAACCAAAGTCAACTAGGCGTTTCCAGATAATCAAACTATAGCTTTCCATTGCACATTATCACACTACAGGTGGTCCTCAACTTACAATCACAACTGAGCCCAAAATTTATGCTGCCAAGTGAAACATTTGTTAAATGAGCTTTGCTCCATTTTATGACCTGTTCGCTGGTGCTGTGGCCTGTTCACTGCTGCTGTGGCCTGTTCACTGCCACCCATTCACCACCACCTATTTGCCGCCGCCTGTTCGCCACCACCCATTAGCCGTCACTGTGGTCTGTTCACTGCCACCCATTCACTGCCACCAGTTCGCTGCGGCCCATTTGCTGCAGCCCATTAACCGTGGCCTGTTTGCTACGATGGCCTGTTCTAGAACAGCTGATCAGCGCCATACCAACCCCCCTCCCCCCACTGCAATATTCAGTGTATATGACAAACAGATATTTCCATCCACTATTTTTTTTGGGGGGTGGGGGGAGAAGTGTGTTTTATACTCCGAAAAATATGGGTATATACAGCAACATATTTATTACATATTTATTTGTTGGAATTGTCAATAAAATAAATGTATGTTTAATTTTAATGACCATTTACACTTTTATTCTTGTGAGTAGTTGTTGTAGGGGCCCCACTACACTGCTTTGCCCATAATGCTGTTAAGACGGCCCAGGAGGACGACCAGTATTGTTCAGCTATTATAAGTATTGTGAGAAATAGACAAAGTTATTTTGATTTCTTATTTATCTGAGGTGAAGTCTAATTCTTTCATCTAGATTTAGCCCTCTGAAAAAAAAACAACCCATGAATTTTCATAGAGACTGAAAGAAAAGGTTCCGGATGCATTTCCTCACATTCAGAGTGAAGCTATCATAAGCTTTGCGAGAGGGGGCCTTTGCTAGCAATACATTACCTTCCATTTTGCCCTGGCAAAGTTCTTTTCAATCTGAGCACATACTCCATCTTTTATATTCTTGTCAGAAGCTGCATTGCCAGAAATCCTAGGGACAAAAGAAAAAAAAATCCAGCCAGTTATATCACTTCATCATAGCCCCTCCCTTAGTCTAAATGCCTTGCTTTGCTTATTGGCCTAGATTGCAAGGTCCTAAATAGGAAGGCTAGAGGCAGCAATTAGCTCTCAATACAAAACAATTCACATTATAAATGTTATGAAATCTGAACATCTTGAACTGTTCCTTTTGAACATGGAGAAGTTATATTGTCCCTGTTCATGTTTCTTGGCATTGTATAGTGGTCTTTAGAATTCTTTTTTTCCTTATGGAGTAACTATAGGGCTCTCACCATTCATGAGAGATAGCTTCTTCTGCTGTAATTCTCTGGTCTTGATCCACCTCCATCAGACGGGCTACTAGGTCCTTAGCTAAAGAAAAAAAAGAAGAAGGAAGATTACTTTTAAATGGCATCAGTGGGAGTGAAGGTCACAACAAATGCCACAATGGCTTTGCAACACAGAAATTCTGAAAGGACTACCAGTAGATAAAAAAATTATGTGTATCTTTCAGGCCAAAACAGATACGACACAAAAGTAATTTAGTATGACTGACTCTTTTTGTATATAAAAACAGCCTTGGGAGCTCACAGTATTTCTGTTAAAAATTGCCAGAAAGGTAGGAGTATTGGAAATTATAATCCAGAGGATGCAATGATTGGGAAGGCTGAGTTAAGAATCTCAGTGAACTTGTATTTGCCCTTAAAATTTGGGGTTACAGTGTGCAATTTCTTTTTCTTGCCCCCACCATTCTCACAGCCTTACCTGCCTGTGAGATATCATCCCAATAAGGAGGATCAAATTCATAGTCTCCAGCCAAGATCTTGCGAAATAGGTTCTTGTCGTGGTTCTCATAATCATCCTCATCCATTTCCTCATAGAAGGGTGGGTTTCCCGACAAGCTACAGCGTAGAAATAGGAGTTCAGATTCGGAATATTTATCTTCAAATTCCCAGCCAGCCTGGTCAATGTACTGTAGCAGCTCACTGGTAATTCTAAAAACTGGAATCCCAGCAAATTTGGGGAAGGCTCTCAGCTGCTGTAGCTGAGATTTAGCTCCTCTCATAAGAACTTTCTACTGCTTTTTCTGCAGCAATATTTTTCTCCTGATGTCCATTCTATGTTTGGACCTTCCCCCTTTCCCTCCCTGTCATCAGGGTGATGTCTCTTTACTTACAGAATATACATGATCACACCAATAGCCCAGCAGTCCACAGGCCGCCCATATCGTTGGCGCCCCACCACTTCAGGTGCTGAAAGGACAATTGTAGAAGATGAGGACTATCCAGAGGACAGGCATAATGTTTCTCAGAAGACATTACAATTACAATTTCAGTAGACAACATTTCAGGAAGTATATCTTAATCTTCCTCCTCCTTTTAACAACCCCATATGTCCTTCCTGTCACCAATGTGGAGGTTTTTTTTCAGCAGATATAATCTCAGTGTGCCCAGAGAGAGAAATATCTGCCTCTACCAAGGATCGAACTCACAGCCTCCTGACTGTGAGGTGAGAGCTCCACCTCTAGGCCACCGCTCCACTTTCAGAAAATATATTTTGGTAGAGCTAAATACAGAATGCTATGGCATTGCTCTTAATTCTATTTCAAACTGTTTTGAGAGAATTTATAGAATAAGCCTAATGAAGAAGGCACACTGAAATCTTTCTTAGTGGTATTTTAAATTTCCATATATAAACATTTTGTGTGGGACGAAAATGGAATTGGAATATAGAGGTAAAATTGTGTCCTTAAGCAGTTAATTATTTCAGAAACATTTAAAATCTATGTTAGGAGATTTGCACTCAAATCTGCTCTCCCTTTTTTACAGCATATGCATAAATTTCTGGTGCAGAATGGTTTGGAATATATGGAAGTTGATCCCTATGTTGAAAAATGTCATTTGCATTGAATCAACATATTTAGAGAAATATTTTTGTGTCATAGGCTGCATTCCCACTGAAAGCATCTGTTGGGACTACAGTGCTTGTCACTGGCACGCAACAGTATCAAACATTACTGTTTTCCCTCTCCGCACAAAATATCTATGGCAAAAATGGTGAACTCATAGTCAAGCAGCAAGGCAGAAGGTAGTACATAAATGTAAATTACTATGGACCAATAAGAGGGAAGGAGTTTTATGTTTGTGAGTTTTTATAGGCATCTGGTTGGAAATAAGTCTATGACTAGGTACAGGAGGGTTATTTTCTGTTCCTATAATCTATTCATTGTAATGTTGCCCTGATTCGTATGCTGCTTCTTACCGAGATATTCAGGAGTTCCACATGGTTCTTTGATGAGCCCATTCTCCAGCTTGGCTAGGTGAAAGTCACTGATCACAATCTTAGAATTCTTCAGGCGGTTGTAATATACTAAATTTTCTAGCTGCAGAAACAGTTGAAAAAGAATAGAATACTTTATTGACCAAGTGTGATTGGACGCACAAGGAATTTGTCTTGGTGTAAATACTCTCAGTATACATAAAAGAAAAGAAACATTTGTTAAGATTCAAGAATCATAACGTGCAACACTTAATGATAGTCATAGGGTACAATCAGCAATCAAATCATACTAGGAAACAGTCAATATAAATTGTAAGGATGAAGCAACAAAGTTACAGTCCTACAATCACAAGTGGGAGAGGATGGGTGATAAGGAGTGATGAGAAGATTAACAGTAATAGTAGTGCAGACTTTGTAATAGTTGAAGTGTTGAGGGAATTATTTGTTTAGTAGAGTGATGGCTTTGGGGAGAAAACTGTGCTTGTGTCTAGTTGTTCTGGTGTGCAGTGCTCTATAGTGTCGTTTTGAGGGAAGGGGTTGAAACAGTTTATGTCCGGGATGTGAGGGGTCTGTAAATATTTTCACAGCCCTCTTTTTGGCTCTTGCAGTGTACAATTGAAGGCAGGTGGGTAGTAATTGTTTTTTTCTGAAGTCCTAATTATCCTCTGGAGTCTGTTGGGTTGCAGAACCAAACCAGACAGTTCTAGAGGTGCAGATGACAGACTCAATAATTCCTCTGTGGAACAAATATATGGATGAAAGAATGAAGGCAAGAGGATAAAACTGCTGAATGGGAGCATTATTTCCTTCTAGATGTAAGTGTTAGCTTACATGCATGCTTATACATCCACACAATCACATCATGCTTCTGGGAAAAGTAAAAGGAATGATATTTGAAATGGATGTTTCTATCCATTCCTTCAACTGTGTATATATGGCATCATACATAGGATACCCTTCTGAAATCTGGGGGTGGGGGGAGTAGGGGGAAGGAAAGGAGCAAAAGAAGGCATTGCAATTGCTTAAATCAATTTATAAATGGAAGGAAGAGTACATGAGCCAAGAATGATGATCCGACTTGCCTTGAGATTCCTGTGTACGATCTTCAGTGAATGCAGGTATGCTACAGCCTCCAAGACCTGCCTGATGACATTACTAGTGTCACGCTCAGAGTAGTATCCTTGGTCCAAGATCCAATCAAATACCTCTCGACCAGTGGCCCTATAAATAAGGAAACAGACAAAAGCAATTGGATAACCAAGACACTAGTTAATGCGAACTAGTATTACAAACTACAATGGGTGTAGCAGAACAAAAATGGCTTTCTCATTTCACATCACTGCAAATTAGCTTTACAATAGAGAATGGAACAAAATAGCTTCCTTTGTTTGAATCCATCTGATTTGGTACATGTTAATTGTCATCACAATAGACTCTTTCCCAGCATTATTTAAAAATGCCACGGATTGAATCAGAGGGGTTTTTTCCCCTAGAAAAAACAAATACAGTACTACTGAGTAATGGTTTTTTTCTGCAGTAAAAAAGAAATGATAATATAATGAGAAGGAATGTTCCCCCTCCTGTTCTAGATGGCGTCATGAACATTTAAGGAGTTTCTGATAAATGTCTGAGATGTTGTATTTTGGGATGGGGGGAGGGAAGGGCAGGGTTTAGCATCATCATCATCATCCTATGGCCCTGGCAGCCTGAGAAGAGAACCCAATGGGTCATTTTAGGAGTTTAGATTCACACAACACCTACTTACAGCTCCAAGAAGAGGAAATACTCTTTCCGGGTAACATATACATCCACCAGTTGTAGAATGTTGGGGTGCTTTACCCTGTGGGAAAAGAGAAAAACTACTTTGAGGGTCTGCTATCAGGCACCAACATAAAACCGAAGTCAGATATCTGCTCAGTCTTCTCAAGAAATTTGTCACGTCACCTCGTATTCATTTACTGCATTTTAATTAGGATGTTCTACTTTGCCTAAATCTGTTCCACCATAGCTGAAGCCATACAACTTGTTCCATTATTAATGGATACAATGACTACCGCAGAATTCTGTTGCTTTCATCATATGGAAAATGAAAGGGAATTGCGTTGTGATATTGCAATGTTACTTTCATCAAGCTGGCATTTCCCCCTCCCTCTGATCCTTGCAGAAACTGCTTCCCCTTTCTGAAAAGTATTTTTTTTATATTTAATCCTTTCTGGAGCATGTTGGTTCCTTGAATTCTGCTTTATAGTATTAGCTTTCAAGTATTATTTTGTCTTATCTTTGCGTTTGTTTGGGGGAATCTTCAGTTCATCAACATCTATTCTGAAATGTTCCATATTGTGAACTAGTATTTCTCTTATGCAGCTAAAAATGTGTTTCTTCATGCTGATGTTTAAAATGGGGATAAATAGCAATGCCAGTGGTTCTGACCAGTGGTGAACATGCCTTATGCACCCCAAATCAGGATGCCACCATCTGGCGGGGTGGGGCGGAGAAACAGGAGAGAGGCTATGGAGGCAGAATAGGAATTGACCGTATAGGACAGTATTTATCTTTCTGATACAGTTTTGGCTGGCACTTTAATGGAATCCTGAAGAAAGATGCAGTCGCTATTCCTGAATAACTACCCATGTTTCCTCAAAAATAATACCCTGTCTTATTTTTTTTTTTTGCCACCAAAAAAGGTACCAGGTCTTATTTTCCAGGGATGTCATCCACTGACTCACCTCACTTGTGTGCATTGCCCCCCCCTCCCCCGGCTTCCTTTTCACTGTCAGAGGCCTTCAGGAACTTCTTCTATGGCCGGCAAGGCTTTCCTGAAGGTCAATGCAGCTGATAACAGAGCTCCAGATTGATCCGGAGCTTCGTTATGGGCTGCAGAGGCCTTCAGGAAAGTCTTGGCAGCCGTGCCGCCTGCAGAAGAAATGGGCTGGCAAGGCATAGGTGATGGGAGTGTGCGAGACCTGGCTGCAAGTGTTCAAAGGTAAGTAGTAGGGTAGCTCAACCCTCCCCCATCCCCATCCTAACTTAATTTTTACTTGTGCACCCTGGAGTGGGCGGTGTCTTAATTAGGGCTGATTTTGAGGGTAGGGCTTATATTGGGCACACGTGTAAAAAATCAAGATAGGACTTACTTTTGGGATAGATCATATTTTCGGAGAAACAGTGTTAAGAGTTAACTGCAGCTGCATTCCATTTAGGAAAAGAATTAAATTGAACATGTGTAGCTTCAAGGGCTAAGCAAGCACAGCAATAAAGCAGCTGAGGAAGCACAGATTCTGGTATCTATTGGAATCAACCTTCTCCACTCACATCTTCAGGATGATGATCTCATTCTTGGCTGCCTTCCGCACTTTGCGCCCATCTCTTTTCAGAAACTTCTTGCAAGTATAAAGCTTGCCTGTCGATTTCTCTTTGGCACGGAATATCTCACAAAACTCCTCTCTAGGAAAAGAACACCCATCTTTAAATGTAAACAGATTGTATCCATTTGCTGAAGCAGCATAATTGTGCAGCAGAGATGGTAAATAGCTTCCAGTTTATGAATCATCCACTTCCCAAAAGAGACAGAAGATACATTGTGTGTTCCCTGAACAAGCTGTTATTAAGTGCATATTGACTGGGGATTGACCACAAAAGGGATGAATAGCAGAGGAAAAAACATTTGTCCATGATATGTATTCTACACGTACAACACTATAAGTGGCGTTTATTAAAGTACCTATTATTTGCAAACTTTGGATGACCTTTAAAATTAATCCTGTCTCCCAGGATTCTGTATTTGTATTTGCATGTGTTTTCATGTTATCAATTGAGTCACTTCTTGACAAGATATAAAACAAAAAGGGAGGAAATGGAATTCAGGGGAAGAGGAAGAGTGTCACTGATATGTTCTAACCTAAATAGATTTACTAACTTAAGACAGAGTCAGAAAGCCCTGTCTTCTTTCAGGCTAAACTAAAATCCCCTCACTCAGCTTACAAAAGAGTTAACTAACTCCCCGATCACTAGCTTTCTTAACAAAGTAAGCTAGTGATCAGGGAGTTAGTTAATTCTCTTGGCTCCTGAGATGAGACTCATCAGAGTCCCCTCCCCCAAAAGCACCTCTATCTCCTGTGTAGCTTTCATACCGCTCTCCACATAGAACCCGTGTGACAAATTGCAGAAAAGAATAGGTACAATCATCCTTTGAGTTCACTCCTGGTGGTGCCTACTCCAGTTGCACTTCTGTGTTGTTTAAAATCTTGCGCCAAGGGGAAATATACTAAAACAAGATAGGTAACACATACAAAAGATGATTTATGGAATTCTTTCCAACCAGCAGTAGCTATAGGAAATACTTGCATTTTCTTCTGTGTAATCAAGTAACCCATAACTCTCTCTCTCTCTCCCCCTCCCTCCCCTTCTCCCTCTCCCCCCTGTGTGTGTGTGTGTGTGTGTGTGTGTCTGCCTGCCTTTCCCTTAGAAACCATGTACTATATATAGCTTATGTGAATGGGGCTGGCAGCATAATCTCAGCTCTTGGTCACATGACCATGAAGATGAGGGAGAAGGGCTTAGAATAGAATAGCCAGAAACACTATGAGCTCCTATCCAACTATCTTGTCCATAAGAATGCATTGGATGGATTAAAAAACAACAACCTTCCTTCACAGTTGCCAATTGCAGTCCATTTTTAAACTATTTTTTTGCTAGTTTCCTCTAACACATTTGGTCCTGTTCCCCTTGGGTTTGGAGAGGTATCCCACTGACAGACAGATGAATAAGCAAAAATCCCGAACCTCTTACCAATATTACATTGGGTTGGGAAAAAAAAAAGACTGTGAATGGGGAAAAAAATAAACCCAGGTTCCAGGTCCTTTGCATGGTCGGGAAGATTAAAGCATACCAGTGTATGACAGACTCAGCCAAACACATCTGCATGTGTCTCGCTGTATCTTTTCTTGCATCTGAGGTAGCCTGAGAAAAGCTTAATGTGCTACAGTGAAGAAATGGTATTTTCCCTACTGTCCTCCTTCAAAGTGCTGCATGTTGTTTATAAAGGGCATTTTGATGTGCATTGGAGAGGCAGCCCAAAAGTCATTTCGATTCCAGAAATATTGGAACTCAAGTCGGTTCTGCCATTTTTCTGTGGGAACGTCCCTTTCAATCTAGTGCCTGACTTCTTTGCTGCCCTTTATTCCTCTTTTGGCTGTGATGAGGACTGAATCTCTGGTGCCCACAACCCTCTTTTGACCCAATAAGATTTAGGGTGACATGATTTCCTGCTGGCTTTCAGCTGGGAGACGAGTACAGCAGGACAATTATGTGACAAAGGCCCTGGCATTCTCCATAGTTCATTGCCCATATATAGGTGAGTCTATAGACAGGAAAGGGATGTTTGAGTTGTTTGCAATGTATGACCACAGCTCTTTTTTTTTTTTTTTTGCACAGAAGAGAGATTATGACTCTGGGAGATCATTCTGTCAGTCTGTCCATCTATTCTAAATTTTCATTTGGATCCCTGGTAGTTAACCATAAGCATAACACCTGATAATCATTATGTTATTTTCTCATCCCTGAAATATAATAGTAGTCCTTGCTAGTCTAAACTTTATCCAAAGTCACCAATACTGAATTATCAATCAACCTGTCCACCATTCCTTAAGAACATTGCAGAGAGTAGTAGAACACCATTCTTGGAAATGTATGAAAACTGCTTAGAATAATAGAACACTTACGTTTTGATTACTTGTCCCAGGTCATATCTGTCAGTCACCTCAGATGGCTGGTTATAATCCTTCTTATCTCCCAAGGTAACGCATCCAAACGGCATTGCCAAGCCTGATACTGAAAAATAAGTGCATGGAAGGCTCCGAGTCATCATTCATGAGTACAGACAATTTGAAGCACCCCAGGAACTTGATTGGGCATCTAGGGAGATCCACTCAACACTGCATCACTGAGCAAGCTGAATGTGAGCAGGTGCAGTTAAGATAGTCACATATGCTCAGATGTGGCCTGCAGTGACAGGCTGGGAAGCATTTGTGGTGCATTGCTCCGTGAAAAGATTGACGCACTGTCCAAGCTCCGGTGAAGGAGATTCCATGTCGACGAGGATTCAAAACAGAATGCAAAATAAAACTTCCATATTGTCCTGTCTTTATAAAAGTTAGGGAGGCAGTCCCATTTGGAACGATAATTATAAACCTCGGATCATAAATGGCATTGCTGGAAAAGGTGCATGCTATCAGAATGATCAAAAAGGAGATCCTCAATAAGACAACATTATAGGGATTTTTTTAGTTTAGCTGGCATGCATAACTTGCCTCCTTCCTAGGCCTGAGAGAAGGTAACCAGCCTCAAAATCACACAACAGGTTTTACGCCAAAAAACGGGACTAGACCTCATACATTAGTCTTCTGGTTTCTAGCATAATGCTTTAACCACTACACCAAATTAGCTCCGTGATAAACATTATAAGCAATAATTTAGGCACATTTCTGTGTACAAAAGCCACTGATCAGGCAAGTGGTGTACTTCAACAGCTCATAGTAAAAATAATATTTTGAGAACAAAATTAAATTCCAAAGCATAAAAATTTCCATAGACCCTACTTTGCAAGATTGTCCAATAATCCTTGCAAAGGTTTGCATGCAAGGATTTGGGTGACAGAACTGGTCATTATTTTCCCTCCCATTGATAAGCATACAGAGGAGACCTGGGTTAAGGTCTAAACTCTAGTACCGTTGAATTAAGTGTGCCAAATAATCATGGCTACAAGCTCAGGCTTTCAGTGGGCAATAAACGAATTATAGCACAGCCTATATAACAATTCAAAAGCTCCATTCAGTTAATGGGGGTTGAACAGAATTTTAAGATTGCAGCCAACAGTAGGCACTCAAAAATGTACACAGAATATCTCATCATTTACATATAACATGCACACAGCTTTTTTTTAATTTTTGTCCTACTTAAAAGCTGACACAAATAGAACTATTACCAAGTACAGTAGGCATTATTCATTTTGCACAAAATAACACCTTGGGCAGGCAGCGGAGGAGGTCACCATTGTTAAACTCTTTTTGTTATATACCATGTTTCTCATAAAATAAGGCCGGGTCTTATTTTTTTTTGAGCCCCGAAAAAACGGCTAGGACGTCTTTTCGGGGGTGACTTAATTTCTTCCCCCATGCACACCTCCACCTAGAGTGCCCCATGCACACTCAGCTCTCCATGAGGCTGCCACTGGAAGTTCCCCAAAGGTAGAGTCACCAGCC
The DNA here is from genome assembly GCF_049901715.1 of Pseudonaja textilis. Classification (NCBI taxonomy): domain Eukaryota; kingdom Metazoa; phylum Chordata; class Lepidosauria; order Squamata; family Elapidae; genus Pseudonaja; species Pseudonaja textilis. The sequence goes on along the minus strand of NC_141991.1, from coordinate 63,931,265 downwards.
GCTTCTGTCGACCGGTAGAAGCGGCCTCGGGGCAAGCACCCACGCACACTCATCTTGCCACAAAGCTGTTTCTATCAGCCGATGGAAGCTCCCCAAAGGCAGAGTCACCAGCCACTTTGGGATGAGGCATGGCTGCCCACAGGGCGCTCCTGAGAGGAGCGCCCCACGCACACTCTCCTCGAGGCCATTTCTATCGGCCGATGGAAGCTCCCAAAAGCCAGAGTCACCAGCTGCTTCCATCGGCCGATAGAAATGGCTTCGTGGCAAGGGGAGTGCGCATGGGAAAGCGGCTGCAAACTTTTCTTAACAGAAGGGAAGCAAGCTGAGTCTCTCTCTCTCTCTCTCTCTCTCTCTCTCTCTCACACACACACACACACACACACACACACACCACCCCTGCTAGCCCTTGTTCCTGCACCGGGTCAGGAACGAGGGAAGGTCTCAGCATCTGCGGGGTTCCCACTGCTGCCCTCCCCTCCCCAGGCCAGACCTTTTCCAGGCACCCTGCCAAAGTCCCAGGCAGCCGACCTCCCTTTACTTGCTGCCGCCGCCGGTTTGGGGAGCAGGGGGGGGGCGCCAGGGAGGGAAGAGGAGGCAGCAGAGCTCGGCTACCCTTAGAAGGGAGATCAGGTGGGCTTCTGAAAGGAGACGTGGGAGAGGTCCTCGTAGGAATGCAGCGGGGAAGCGGGGTGAGTGTGAAAGGGTCACCGCCATGGCACAGGAGGGCAGGAGGGAGCTGGAGCGAAGAAGGGCAGGAGAGAAGCTAAACCGTCCTTTCTATTGCTCTGGTGAGGGCTGAATATTTGCAGGGGCTGGTTGGAAAGGCCTAATTTTAGTATGAACCTTGAGTCATGGGGGGGGAGCTGAACGGCGAAGGCACTCTGCACATGATCCGAGGCAATCCTGGCACAGTTCACGGGTGGCGTTGCTAACAGTTGGGGGGAGTTTGATAACTTCAGCAATGCCTCCTTTTCTCTCTCTCTCTCTCTCTCTGAGTACCTGAAAGAGCGCCCGTCATGAACCAATTAACCAACCCCAGCCTCGGAATCCCTTATTTCGGCATAATTTGGGACGAGAGAGGAGCCATAAAACCAGGGACTTGGCGACGAGGTGCAGGTTCTTTTTTCTTTGTTTTGATTGAGTTCAATCACGAGACATTTCTTGATTTCATCGGATGTCGGAGGCGTTCAGAAGAACTTTTGAAAAACTTGTGGGTCTACCTTTGAGAAGCAATGAGTTTGGTCCTCTCAAATGGCAGAGGTTAGGGATGGTCTTTGGAGACCTCCCCTCTCTTTTAGCTGAGGGAGACCTGGGCGATTTTAGGCTAAAAGCTGCCCTGATTGATCAGAGAATGGGCAAGAAAGCAAAACAAGAATACATTGGGGCTAAGGCGTTTTCTCCCATTCCCTCTGTTGCAATCTCACAATTTTCATCCAGACACAGATATGCATGTGCTTTCTCTCCTGCCCTGCTGGCAGATTCAAAGACAACTAATGAGAGCTCCCCTCACGAGGCCGTTTCTATCGGCCGATGGAAGCTCCCCAAAGGCAGAGTCGGCAGCCACTTCTACCGGCCGATAGAAGCAGCTGGTCACTCTGCCTTTGGGGAGCTTCTATCAGCCGATGTTCTATCGGTAGTAGATCAGGGTATTGTAACCTAGGCTACCTGCATGGCACTCCTAAAGGCAAGTTTTCTCCCCCCCTTCCCTTCCCATTTCTCTTCACCTTGTGTAGTTCTAACGAACGATGTGAGAAATGGTGGGGAAATGCATGGTTTAAATAGGCTTAAATTTTGGGGGTGGGGCTTAATTTCACCTCATGCCTAGAAATCACGCTGAACCTTCCTATTGGTGGAGGCCGTATTGTTGGAGAAACACTGTAGAAGGCCACTTCTTAGTATGGCTCTAGGAATTTTGAGAAGCTAATTTGAGAGGGGAAAATTGTATTCAGGTAACATACCCTAGGTCCTAGGTCAAGGCTGGGATTACTCATCAGGCAGCTGCTTTCTCAGGTGTCACACAGTAATAGTGACAAGGGGTATCATTAGCACTTTTTTAACAAGCATAATTGATCACAAGCACATCACACTGCATTGTCATGAACAGAAATGTGAAGGGATTGCATTCCCTTCTTATTGAAATTGGGGCTTGACAAATTTAGTTTTTCTGCTTTAAAATTTTTTTTTAAAACTAATCAGAATCTGAATCAGAAGGCCCTTTACAGAAAATTGCAGCTGGCCTTTTTGACAGGGGAACAAGGAAATCAACACAGCTAGGCAAGGCAAAGCAAGCTGAAAAATCTCACGACTAAGAATATATTCAGGCTTGTGACTTTTCCCATAATTGGCCTGAAATGCCACCAGGAATGTGTAGCAGGCATCCTAGCTCAGTGGCAATTCCCCAAACAGTCACAAAAGAACACCTCATGAAGTGGAGGTGATCAAAGCTCTGCCCTATTACCTGCCACATTATCTTGGAGTGCACATTATCCTTCTGTCCTATTAACTATAACATAAGATGATCTACGTGGAGGGAGATGGCGGGGAGAACCTGCAGCCTGGGGCCACATTAAGCCAATTAATGAGTAGTCCTAACTGCGATTGACATGCATACTGTCTGGAGCAGGAAGATTCTGGTACATATTATTTTCTAAAAGTCTTCCCTGATGGGTAGTAATTGCTTCCATATAAAAAACAGGGCAGCTTTTTTTTTAAAAAAAGAGATATTACTATAGGGTATTCTGGTATTGTTAGACCTGCTTGTGGGGCAGGATGGTTTTGTTAGTGTTCCAGCAAGCCTCCATTCCAATCAATAACTACGAGACAAGCATAATTTCAAAAGTACCTTTATTAGAATAGTACCTGGCACATCTGTGGAATCTCGAAACTAAAAGTTTTCCAGACTTCCCACAATGTCTCAAACTACAATCCATCCCCTTTTTTCCCATCACCACATCACATGGACCAATCACGATCTGTCCCAGTGTAAGATTTTTTTTTCTCTGCTGCGCCACACTTAATAACCTTGAACTAAGAAAAGAATTTTGTTTACTTAGAACTACTCAATTGAAACTACCCACCCTCACACTTTCCCAGGCTAGGTGGCAGCGTGGAATATGGCTTCCAAAGCTGACAGGTTTATTATACATGGTACTGTGCTCTAGTATACAGGCAGTCCTTGGCTTAGAATCATTCATTTAGTGATCATTCAAAGTTACAATGGCATTGAAAAAAAGAAGATTTATGACCGGTTTTCACACTTAACAATTGTTAAAGCATCCCCATGGTTACCTGATCAAAACTCAGGTTTTGACAACTAGCATATATTTGAGACAGCTGCACTGTCTCAGGGTCATTTGATCACCATTTGCAACCTTCCCAGATGGCTTCTGACAAGCAGGGTCAATGGGTGAAGCTTAACAACTGCATGATTTACTGAACAACTGCACTGATTCACTCAACAACTCTGACAAACACGTTGGAAAAGGGAGCACAGCTCAACTGTCTCGCTTAGTAACAGAAATTTGGGGTGCCACTGTGGTTGTAACTTGAGGAAAACCTATATATCCATATTTTCTTTTAGAGAAATATAGTAGACAACACAGATTGGATTGTACCAGTGCTATTGGTGGAGTTCTTGAAAAGTTTTTGATGTATGTACAAAGAGTGTATAATGAGGTTGCCAGTTTTTCTTTTTTTTCCCCTGTGGAGTGGGGTTCTCCTCCTTTCTTAGAATAGGATTTAGTACTGAGATAAGTTGGCATGAAGCTGTTTTGCAATGAATGGCATCTCAGGAATTAGTAATATTATATCCCTTGCTTGCAAAAACTGTAATTCATTCTAAAAACAACAACTACCAAAGGCATAAAATAAAGTAAAAGCTGAATTCAAATGATTCATCAGATGAAAACCTCAGGATGAATTCGTGTCCAAGAAAGGCCAAAGGTGGGCTTTTAAAAAGATGCTTAAAGTAAATTGTTCGGGCTTGGCATACTATAAAGAAAAGGTCTTTCCCAACTCAAAGTTGTTCCTCAGAGAAGGTCAGCCTCTGGATCTTTCACAGAAGGAGCTGTGACATAGTAGGCTGGGCTTCCTGCTAAGTTCTTACTGTAGGTGTCTGGGAAGTGGGTGTAAATAGAGCCATTGTCTTATGCCAAGTTGCTGAGGCTTTGTATATTGATTTCAACAACTTGAATCTTAAGAAACAGACTGCCAATTAATGCAGAACTTTTAGAAGAAGACATATAATATAATTTACGTCTAGGGATGTTATCCCAACCAGTAGCTTAAGTGCTGTAATCTGTACTAACAGAAGTTCTAGATCTGGGAAGATTTAACTAACAGTGCTTCTATAATCAGGATTCAGCTTACTGACCTACATCCAAATCCCCAAGGAACTTCAGCATTGGGAGTCAGATGCACTTAGTCTCTCCAGATTCAGAAGTTACAGAAAAATTGATCACACCAGTGGTTTTATACCTATAACATAATTGGAGGTTTTGGAAAATAAACATGATAAGATCAGATGCAAGCAAGTTAGAACAGTTGAAAGAAAAGAAGCTGAAGAATAAGGAGATCAAAGAATACCTGATCAAGAAACATCTACTAGAAATAAGGGAGATTAAGGAAGCACTAGAAATATCAAGTAGGAAATAACAGTTGTAACCAAGAAGATCAGCTTGAATCGTAAAGCTTGAATCTCACCCTATAGGCAGAAATCTCCAATTTTAGTTCAATAAGAAACATTTTCTACCAATCTAATAATGGAGAGTGACTGTCAATCAGCACCTGACAAAGGAGAAACAGTGCAGTTCTGGATGCATCTATGGGACAACCCAAGGAAATACAAAAAGAATTCAGTTTGGATAGAGGGGTTGGATAAGAATAAAAAAGAAGTTGGAATGAAAGAACTAGTAATAACAGCAGACATGATGAAGAAAGAGGAAGATCAAGAATTGGTCAGCATCAGGAGAAGATGAACTGCATCGTTTTTGGTTGAAATATCTAACTTGTCTACTACACTCACTCACTGCCAAGCAGTTTGCTGCAAGGAGATAAATTTATAGATTGGTTAACATTTTGCAAAACCTACCTGATAATGAAAGATACAACAAAAGGGGCAGCACCAGGCAAGTGCACGGCAATCACCTGCTTATCAACAACTTTCAAATTACTAACTGGTGTGGTAGCTAACAGTATCTACTTGTAAACAACTTTTTCCCTATCTGAACAGAAAGAAACTGCCTGAACAGTAGAGGAACGGAAAAGCAGCTCCTAATTGACAACATGGCTTTTGAAAACTGCAAGAGAAGGAAACTTGAAGGTAGTTTCAATTGATTACAAGAAGGCATTTGACTACCTGCCACCTGTTTGGACAATCAAGTGCCTAGAAATAACAAGAGTCAGTAAAAAGAACAGAAACCTATTGTGCAAAAATCAAAGGTACAATGGAAGACACAGTTGTTGGTCAGTGGAGCAGAGGTATAGAGATAAAGAGAGGAATCCTTCAAGGAGACTCACTATCACTACCACTGTTTCTGATTGCATTAATTCATCTGTCAACAAGTCAGGCCATGTCTATCAAACATCAAAAGCACCCGCTAGGCTATCCCATCTCCTCTATAGCTGCTCAATATTATCCCTATATACAACTAAGATATTGCAATGGAGTTTGAACTGGATAAATGTGCCAGTCTTACAATCAGCAGGGGAAGATACTGAAAACTGAAGGAATTGAGTTGCCCTATGGAAACAACAAGAGTCTAGTTAAAGAAGATCACTAGAAATACCTGGGCATCCTTCAAGCTGACAACATCAAGCACACTGAAGTCAAGAAGAAGATTAGAAGCAAATACTTCATATGAGTGAAGTCCAAAACTCAGTGGAAGAAATATTATCAAGGCAATAAACACTTGTGCAGTTCTAATCATTAGATATACAGTTGGAATAGTGGACTGGACTCAAGGAAAATGATATCACTTCATATGAGTGAAGAAGTCCAAAACTCAGTGGAAGAAATATATCAAGGCAATAAACACTTGTGCAGTTTTAATCATTAGATGTACAGTTGGAATAGTGGACTGGACTCAAGGAAAATGAAAAGCCCTGGATAGAAAGACCAGAATAATAATGACAACAAATCATATCCTTCATCCACACTGATGTTGATTACTTATTAAGGAGTAACAATAAGAGTTGAGTGTGGAATGTTGCAAGTACACCAGGCAGTTGAAGAAGAAAAAAGGGCTTTGGAAAAATATCTGAAGGATAATGCAAGAAGATGCATTGCAGCTAGTATGCTAGGAAAGCTTAATGAATATCGGAGAAACAAAAGTGGCCTATAAGAATGACCAAATGAAGAATAGAAAAGAGGGATGGCAAGGGCAGTTATTACATGGCCAGTACACACACACACACACACACACACACACTCCCAAGCAGGAAAAGCAGATAACAAAAGCTGACAATGGCTAAGAGCAGAGAAGCTGAAGAAAGAGTCAGAGGGGCTACTTCTGAGTACACAAGACCAAATCTTAAGAAAAAATGCTTCAAAGCCAGAATTGAGAAGACAGCAACAGACAGCAAGTGCCACCTCTGCAAAGCAACTGAAGAAAGAATGGATCACCTAGTTATCTGCTACAAGAAAATCACACCGACTGACTACAAAGAATGGCATGACAAAGTAACAACAATGGTGTATTTGACTGTCTGCAAGAAACACAAAGACAACGAAGTCTGAATAGTGGATGTTTCAGACAGAATAGAAGAGAAAGAACTGGAGAAAATAATACAATAGAAATAGAAGTAAAACGATTATGGCAAAATAAAGCAAAGGTAGAACCTATATAATAGATGACTTGGGTGCAATCTCAAAAACCTGGAGCATCACTTGGACACCATCAGCATTGACAACATCACTATCAGTCAGTTGCAAGAGGCAGCTTTACTTGGAATAGCTTATACCCTGCAGTAATATCTTTAACACCCTCAAATAACATCTGTCTATGCTCAATAAATGGACAAAAACCAAACCCTGTCTAAATCTGTGGCTAACTCTGCAAACAACCATAATCCTATGTTAAATTTATATGCCACGTAACTCTCAATGACTCTGAAGTTCACAAGTTAAAATATCAATATCTTCCACTAATTTTTGTTGTCAATATTGTCACTTTGTTTAACACATTGTCTCAGGAAAGGATCATAGGTGTTGTCAAAACAGCATCCATTGAGAAAATACTTGATCTCTTCTACATTCTCTGGGGAACAACAGAGTCCGGCAAAAGACTGCTAGCTATCTCAGCTGTCATTAGCTAGTTGAAGGAAGCCAAGGAAAGTATTTATTAAATATATATACTACTTTTACCTCCAAGCAGTGGGTGCCTGTAACCAACTGTGATCTCATACTAATAGCAGTTTGTAGCTCTGTCATGACATCTAATACATAACTCATGGCATTGTAGTTACATAATTGTAGTGTTGTCTTGAAGTTTTCTTCATTTGAACTCATTGACTCAGGCTTCCAGAATGGCACCCAATTTCTTGATTTCTCTTTTGATTGTCCGGGATTGTCACTGTCTACACCAGGGGTCTCCAACCTTGGCAATTTTAAGACTTGTGGACTTCAATTCCCAGAATTGTAAGCCGGCAAAGCTGGCTGAGGAATTCTGGGAGTTGAAGTCCACAAGTCTTAAAGTTGCCAAGGTTGGAGACCTGTGGTCTACACTACATTAAGAACACCTAGTTTTCCTTCTTCCAGTTCATCTGGTTCAGAACATCATTTTACCATTTGAACACAAATCCTTATATTGAGTCCAAGCTTTGAATTTCAACTCTTTAGTATTTTATCCAAAAATGAAAAGGAATGGTTTGTATCCTAGGTTTGCCCCCTGAAAAAAGAGTTGACTCAGTATGCCAATTTCTTGTAGGTAATGCTGCTTGTCAGAATTTTATTTGATTAAATGTGCATTCAGATGCAAAATTTGCAGTCCCAAGAAATGTAGTACAGTACAAATCCCAGATAATGCAAAAGGTTGTATTATGCTTGCTAATGGAAAAAAAAATAGCTAATCAGCAATATGAAAAAAAGGGAGTTTCAAATTCTTCTGTCCGTTCCCATTCAGAGAACATTTCCCCACAAATGATGCCTAGTGTTTCTGCACAGGGTCACTAATGTGTCCAAGATGAAAGGTAAGTTTGCCCTTGACCATTCAGGAGAGTGGCTGAGATCTTGAAGCTGTGAGATGTCTGAGGCTTGAAGTAATACTTTAAGATAGATAATCATTCCTTTCCCTTCAACTCTCAGAAGTGAATTCTGTACTTGTGTTACACTTCAAACAATTAATTTTTTATGGCATGCCTTTGAATAAAATAGCAATCTGGTTTGCACCAAATCAGAAACACGCTAAAGGAAGAAGTGAGCACAGATGCCAAAGATTGTGGTGTTCAATTAGTTCTGTCATAAAGGTAAAGATTTCCCTTATCCAGTCGAGTCCAGTCATGCCCAACTCTTATTTGTTAGCTGAGGGAGTCAGCATTTTCCGAAGACATTTCTGTAGTCATGTGGCCTGCATGATTATACGCTGAGGCATGCAGAATGCTGTTACCTTCCCATTGAAGTGGCACCTATTTATCTAATTGCATTTGCTTGCTTTTGAACTGCTAGGTGGATAGGAGCTGGGGCAAGTTATGGGAGCCCACCCTGTTAAGCAGTGCTTGGGTCTCAGACTATCAGCATCCCAGCTAACAAGCTCAGCATCTTTAACCACTGACCCACTGCACCTCTTAGGCTCTGTCATACAATATCTTAACCAGTAAAGAATATTGTAGGTTTAAACTATATTTTAGTTTTTTTGTGGCTTAACAGATTATGAGAGCCCATCCCATGGTTAACTCAGTATTCCAAAATCAGAAACAGATATTTATTTAATATTTAATATGTTACCTGACCCTTACTCCCAATTTTTTTTAAAAAATAGTGGCTTTTGTCACAGATGTGATGTCCCAACTGTTTTGACTAATTTCGTACATCTTATTAAGGTTAATGTGGCTTTATTTGTTTGCTGAATTATGTAAACTCCTACTTTGTGATTTATAAACCACAATTGATGCCTTAACATTTGTGAATCTATTCAATTATGGCTTATGACACGTAAAATCTGTTTTTGTTGTTGGAGGCAAAATACAAACATTTATGACAACCTCATATATTGATAGAAATTGAGCTGGAATAGAATATTATTTTATCAACCGCACTTTATTAATTTTGGATATCTTTATGCTCCTATAAAGATAGGAGTATGCTACATGTGAGATTAAAACGCTATTTGAAAAGACACAAAACAAGCAATATAGTACCTCTTTGAGAAACTAGAGAGATGGTCTCTGTGTCTTAAATTGTGGAACTTTTTTTTTTGGAGCTGCAATTAGTTCTCTTATGCTTTGTTGTTCCAGGTTGAGATATTTTATTTCTCCTATTGTTATTCCGAACTCTGGATTACGTTCAGCATATTTTACATGTTCCTGTCTTTTGTTGCTTTCTAATTCATCCTGCTGGTATATTTTACCTATTTTTATATATTGAGTGCCAGACCTAAAAATGTGACCAACACATCTCAAGCACAAGTCTACCATATTTTATCTGACAAATAATAACATAAAAAAAATCAAATTGATAGTTAAGACAAGCAAAAGCTGACCACAATGCACACAAATTGCATTGTAGAAACTGTAGGAGTTACCATCCTGATTGTATGTTATATGCAGATGCTTTTTAGATTCCATCCATGACAAAAGCAACTTAAAATTAGTCATGGGATTTTTCAGTCTGAACAGAGTATCACCATATGGGGGAGAAAACCTTTAATTCATTCCACATCTCCACTTGGCTTCCCAAACACAGAGGAAAAATACAAGAGAAACTGCTTGGAAGGTTTTTAAGCAGAAAAATGATCAAAGGTGGCATTGTACAGCTACATTTTGTATTTTATAAAAAATATAATCTCCATGGAATATTACATGCAGCCCTATCCAATGATTAGTGCGTCCTGTCTCAACAAAACTGGATAACCCCTGGTCATCCTCATGTGAGCCTGGAAGTCAAACAAAATTAGTCTTTGGTAATACTTGTATATGAAATGCAAGGACTAAAGACTAGAATAGGAGTCCATATAAATCCTAGAAGAAGGCAATGGCAAAACCCTTCTCTTTTGCTACTAAGAAGACTCCATGGATCCAAGAATTGAGTTTGACCTGAAAGCAACATTCCTTATAGAGAAAAGTTAGGGCTCAGCTCAAGACTAAAGGGAATCTCAAGGCACCAGAGGGCGCTGTAATACAAACTATTGCCACCCCCACCCCGCAAAAGAGCAACAGGAACTTCATTGACTTAGGGAAATAAATTATTTATGTGTCTCATTTTTGATCCCTTGCTAGGAAACAGAGGAGAACGGCTGCAATCTGGGATCATCTCAGGGAAGAAGTGTCTGTGAAAGAATCCAAAGGAAGAACAGAAATAATAAAAAGTTTGTGCTACAGAGGAACTGTGTTTGCCAAAGATGCAACTAAGGGAGTTAAAAGATGACGGTTATTTCAGACTGAAGACGTATCCTTCTACATGAAAACATATTAGTATACACAAGTCAGCATTTATTGATTCTGAGAAGCTGGTGGACATGGAAACATCACGCAAATTACACAAAATACAAAAAATTGTTTGGGAAGAAAAATTATAGCAATAAAATACAGCAATATCTAATATCTCTTAGAGAAATTAATAGTTTCAGTATAAATTTTTGTTGAGAAATTTCATGTTTCTTTTTTTAGTTTTGATCATTTTCCACTGTTAGGAATTGTAATTTGGATTATAATTTTTGTTATGAGACACCCTCCCAAATGTCACTAGCAGTGTCTAACCATGATACTTTCCACATCCGATCCCTACACATTGCATATATCTGTTATCTGAAGATCAATGCTGAGGAAACCTATGAGCCTTGAGATGTTGCAATTTGTAATATCACTTGCTGTTGGCTATGTGTGCTGGAGTTGCTGGGAATTTAAATTCAGGAATAGTTAGAGAATCACAGGCTTTCTGCTTTGATGGGGATAATATATTACTTCCATCGTATTGACACTGTTTGTGCAGTTATGACTCCATATTGCCACCCTTTCTTCTACAGAGTGAAGACTGTATCTGTCATCATATTGCAATATCAGAAAGCAGAAAAAAGAAGTTGAATTTTTTTCTATTCAGTAGCATACTTACACAGTAACCTTTGTCTGTTATCTATCTTTCTAAGTACCATTTAATACAATTATCCAAATCTTAAGATACTTTTATATTAAGAGAGAGACAGAGAACTACAATTATGAATTCCTATATATCTGCCAATATAGAAGCATTAAAATAAAAACATAGCAATATCAGGGAGAGGAGTAAAAGATGTTGTTAATGCAATTTTGTACTGAACTCCTTATTGCCATGGCTTCCAATCCTCTGGGGAAGATCAATTCCAGGCAGGCAACTTAGCCTTGCATTTGGTTTTAGTGCCAGAGGATGAATCCCTAGCAGAACTTCTATTTTTCCAGTATTGCAAAATATAAATCAAGTAGACTTCTTTAAGATCCTGAAAGCTGCAGCTGCTGATGGAGTGATCACAACATGGATACTGGCAACTTACTTGAGGCTCCGGTTAGTTTCAGAAACTTTGCAGTGATAATCTCTCTTTATTTCTGCATCCTAGCAGGTATGAAAGTAATAAGGACATTCTTGTGTGGAGCTTTCCATGGTCCTGGGCCCACTTGCAGCATCTTAGTGAGACTCTGCCTCTCCTTTCTGCTATGTCTGTTGCTGTTAATCTAAAGCCCCTTTGCTTTAATCTCTTCTGTCTTGTCTGATTTCCCCTGTGAGATCAGGCAAAACTTAACAACCTCAAAGGTGGAACATTTCTTTCTTTAAAAATGGAGCCAAAGAGCTAAATAGAAATGGTTCTCATTCCAACCCAGATCTGTTAATTGTAGTTTCACAAGCATGTCATTACTATCTTTCTCTGGGCTTTTTTCAAATGGACATCAGAAGTGGAATGATCAGAAACAATATATCAGAATGGAACCGAGTAACAAATATTGTGTGAAAGAAAGAAAAAAGAGAAAGAGAGATATGCTAAGTAAAAATGGGTTGTAGTTGGCAAATTCAATCTCCCAAAAGTGATTCCAAAAAGTGGGAAGATGGGTTCATTGCATGGAACTGAAGATGGGCTCATTGCAGGGAATATGGGTTCATTGTATGCAATTATTGCAAACAAATATTAAGTTTATTGCTTAAGAGGTTTGTTGGGCTTTGTGTGGTAAAAAAGGGTTGCTTTCCAAATTGATGAATTAACAGTCAATTCCTCTTTTTATATTTCGTGTCTTTTAGAATTATTCATGCAAACAGCACCGCTATTCATTTGAATTACCTGTCAAGTAAAATCATTAAGGCTATAACAATGTAAGTTGACAGTTTAGGAGAGAATACAATTGAGAAAGTTGTCAGTTTTCCAAGTTTCCCTAAATGAGCTAACACATTACTGGTCTTGATATATTGAACTTTAAAAAAATAACCCAATAAGAAATAACAACAGCGCACCTGCAAAAGAGCATCAGTAGAGGAATTGGAAGAATTCCCAAAATAAATTGGAGATCAGTCAAAAACTGAACCAAAAGTTTATACTTCAGCGAATGTCCTACTTAGATCAACCCCCAACTTTGTTATTTCAATTATCTTTGAGGTCTATTCTGAATCTAACAAATTTACTCTTATGTAGATAAAGTGGCTCATTTTTATAAAATAGGTTCATAAATATCCACGTAGTTCATTTCACACTTTGGGAGAGGAAGTAGGGAAAGTAACTGGAGCAAGATTACTATATTTATTTTTCAACCTTTTAACAGTCTGCTGTGATAGAGAGGGATAAGGGTGGGGTCTTTGAGCAGAGCAATCAGGAACATTACACGTTGCTGCCTCTCCCATTTTCAAACTCCATCTTGCTTTTCCCATCTTCATAGGACACGCTGCACACAACTTTTGTCACATGGGGTGGGGGCTAGATTATTTTTTCTTTCTGCAGCCCCTAGCCAAACCTGATCCATTTGGGGACCCAATCTTTGTTTTGTAAGCTATTTGGACACACAAGAGCTGTGATTATTTTGTTCAGTTTTGGGGACATTACATAAGGGGCCTTGGGACTTTTATCATCTTGTCTGTCTGAGTCCCCAACCCTTTCACTTTCTTTTCCATGTTTTTTTTGCGCTAGGAAAAAAATGAAAAGGGATCATACTGAGATCTATACCCTTTGAATAACAGCAGACAAATAAATAAACAAACAAAAAGTTCCACTTTGAGTATTTGCTGTTGTTTTGGTATCCAACTCTCACTATTAAAAAAAAACCCACCAGATAAATGATAAGTGCACATGGCAAAAGTCTATCATTCCTACAAAACCCATAAACTGTTAAAATTAACTGGTCAACGTCTACTGAGTACTGCCTAGCTAAAGCTGAGAGCTTTGGGGACCCATTGAAATCAATAGTCCTGAAGAAATTATGTTAACAACTAATTTAGTAAGATTAGTGGCTCATGAAGCTAAATGGATCCATTCCCCTTTATACTAATTATTTCTAGCTAGCTGTAATTCAGAGAAACAGAATTGCATCCATTCCATAATATATGGAATGTATAGTGATACATTCCATATATTATGAATGTAGTAGTGATTGTCATTTGATTCAACTTTTTGTATGAGAGAAGAAAACTGAAATCTCTTCTATATGATGTCATGTGTTTGATCCACTTATTATAATGAAGATAAAAATAGAGAAGACAACATGGTATTGATTGGAATTGGGGGGGGGGGAGGGTGCCACCCTTCAACAAGAAAGAAGGCATTGGAAGGAAATAGATCAGGTTTGAAATATTTAATTTGTCAATTCCATAATGCAAATCACATATCTAAATAATCTATTATGCTGTTGTGCTGCCTTGCTAAAATAGCCATTGTGGGACTGCACTGAGAAAGTTATTAACTCCTTCTATATGCTGTAATTAAAGTTAAAGGTTAACTCCTTCTATATGCTGTAATTCAGTGGCCCCCAACCTTTTGGGCACCAGGAACCAGTTTGGTGTAGAAAGGGTTTTCTGAGAACCAGAGGGGGCATGGTTTTAGGTGCTACCTGCATCACGCAGATGGGGCTTCACTTGTTTGCGTGGCCTGGTTGCTGGCGTGCTGTGGCCCAGTCCCAGTGCTGATCTATAGACCAGGAGTTGGGGAGCCCTGCCGTAATTGATATCCTCCAACTGCAGACTAGTTTTAAACAAAAATTGATATCAAGAGCAGCTGATGGAACTTTCATGTCATGTTTTATCGAATCAAAGCTTCATAAAACTGTATCCAAATCTTGCTTTAACTTTAAAAAAAGGAATACCTTCCTTTGACAAGCTAATGGTATCAGATAAAGGAACAAGATTGTTTTCTGGATGTCAAATGTAACAAGAATTCTATCAAATATGGCAGACGCAAATGACCAATCCCCATTTCAGGAATGAAGAATCACCACATTAATGTGATATTTGCTTTTTAAATCATGAATGAGCTGAAAAAAGGAATGAATAACAAAATGACTAAATTTTCAAATGGTGCTAAATTATTCAACACAGTATAAAGCAGACTGAAAAGATTTACAGAAGGATTTCACACTGTCGGAAGAAAGGGCAATGAAATGGCAGATGAAATTAAATGTTGGTAAATGCAAAGTGACATATGCTACACAAAATTAAAAACTCAGCTAGTGTTCTACTTTGCCAAGTTCTGAATTAGGAATTCAAAGTGCTCCCAAGATAACAGGAAATTGGTCCCTGAACTGGGACCATCACTTCAGATAGACACTTTTGTATTCCCAGTCAAAAGATGTTATGCAGCTATTCTGGTTTTCTTTTCTTAGAAGGTATTTAATGATAAAGAAAATGATGGAGAAAGATATGGGAGATTACCAAGAACATGTCATATCATCTTCCATCTCTTATGTGGAAGAGATAGGTTTATCTTTCTTTCCATAAAACTAATTTCTAAATTGCATAATAAAAAAGTGCACCTAAAAGCATTCTATTTAAAAATGTTATAAAGATGATTTTAAAAATACCGAATCTCAGGTTGGTGATTCGATTTAGAAAGCATATTTATTGTTTCAGACGTAAAAATGTTACACGGAAGGAGAGTGACTTTATAGAGTAAGTGACTTTACTATGGCCAGCAGTAACATAGTAACATTACCAGAAAAGGTCATTTTGGAAAATGGAAATTGGACTCCTTTTAAACCTTTTCAGAAAAAGAGGTTAGAACATTAAAAAAAATATCAAGATATGTAAAAGTCTGTGTAAAGCTTAACATTTTTATTTATCTCCCGTTTCTAAAAATCAATAAAAACAACCTGCCTTGCAGTTTGATGCTGAATTTTGGCAGCCCAATCGGGGTGGGTGGGGGGATTTTGAGGGTTATACATGAAGGGCAGCAATTGGAAGTCCCGTGGGTTGTATATCTCTCAACCAAAATAAAACCTAAAGGGAACATTCAAACAGGTGCTCTGAAGTTATGCAGAACTTAGAATGTTGTATCCAATGTTGTTGGGAAGACTATTCCAATGGCGTCTTCATATCCACTCAATATTGTCTTCTGGAGCTGATGATGAGCAGGCTGTTTTGGAACAGATCAAAAGGTAGAACTTCAAAGACCCCTTTAATTTGATTTTCTTTACATGAATAAAGCTAGTCAGCCTTCACTAATGAATGCCATAATTTTAACAGACCCAGAGATTATTGCAGATGGGCTACACTATGCATCAAACTACTCTAAGGACTAAAATCTTCCATTAGTCCTTTGGGGATCATTGTCTGGGGAAAGGATAATAGACATCAAAATTCATCAGCGATCCTTGGAAATGGGTTGCTTCTGCTTCCCTTAACGAGATGGTCCCATTCACCCCATTCTCCCTATTTTGTTTATATGATCAAGGGAAATTACTGCTCTGTTTCTACTTTTTCTGAGCAAAGATATTGAAATGAGTTGAAGGGTGGGTGGATTTTAAATCTATATCATTTTTAGAAGAAATTAATTATATAACTTCATGATAATCAGCGTTCAGGATAGAATCGGGGGTGAAGGGAGCCTTGGAAATTTGAGTAGATGCCATTGCCAACATTCCTTAAGAGAAAGCACAACAATTAAATCATTGAGGTCTTTTGCTATGATTCATTCAACATGATTGGATCCATTGAACTGGACTTAGGAGACACAATATTATGCTATCTCTGGTTATAGTTGGAAGGAAAATCTTACATTAATGATTTTATGACATTCCAGTTCTTCAGATTACAGGGTGTCATGGTGTTTCTGCCTTGCCTCCAACTTTTAACTTCTATTTAACACTGCTGAGGACAGTCAGTTATGGATTAGTAGTATGGCATCACTGCTTTCCCATTACAGGTAGTCTTTGATTTAGAACCATTCTTTTAGTGACTGAAGTCATAACAGCACTGAAAAAAGTGACTTACAACAGATCCTTGTACTTATGACCATTGCAGCCTCCCCAATGTCATGTTGCCAAAATAGGCATTTGGGACCTCACATGTATTTACAATGGTTGCAGTGTCCTAGGGTCATATGATTGCCATTTGTCACCTTCTCACCCAACTTCCGACAAACAAAATCAATGTGGAGAACAGGATTTGCTTAATGACTGGATGAATCACTTAACAACTGCAGTGATTTGCCAAACAACCAAAGCAATAAAGGCTATAAAATCAGGTGTACCTCACTTAACAAGTGCCTTGCTTAGCAATGGAAATTCTGCTATCAGTTGTGGTTGCATGTTGAGGACTACCTGTATTAGTTATTTATTCACTACATTTGGATATCACTCTATAATACAAATACTTTAGACAGTATGTAATAATAGCAGTACAATATAATAACACAGATGGAACTGTCGTGCTGCATTTTGCGTGGACTTTATTAAAGCCAACTTGAAAATATTCTAACGTTTACTTAGGTATTAATTATGGCTAAATGAGTCAGAATATATTGTTCTAATTCAAATACCAGGCCCAATCCAAATGTTAGCTTTGGCTTTCAAAATTCAAAATTATTTATTCACATACCTACTTACTGCAGTTTATATGCCACTCTAATCTAAAGACTCTGATTGGCTTACAATAGCCAAATAGACAGCAGGGGTAATGCAATAGGAAAAAAAAATCAAACACCAACAACTAATAACATCCAGCCAGTATTCCCTGACTCCACAGTACTAAGACCTTCCTTCTCATTCCCAATTGCTTTTCATGGCTCAGTTTCCATGGCTCTTTGAAAGCTTAATACAGAGGCAATGGTCCAAATACCTGAGGTATCAGAGGAGAGGGAGCCATCACTGAGAAGGCTCGATAGCAAGGTCTTTGCAGAAGACTTCCTCATGGAGGAGGGACCCTCCTGTAAGCCATATAGTAGCATGCTATATGTGGACAACTTTGCAGTTTACTAGTCTACTAACTTTAACCTTCTAAAATGAATAACTGACAACTGAGTGGTTAGACCCCGGTTTGAGTTTACACCTACCCAACCTATCATGCCATTTCTGTCAACCCTAAAGCTGACCTGACTGAAGCCATCTTGACAGCTTCAGTGTTGCCACGCTGGAGCTGAGGGATAGGGAAGGGGGGATTTTAGATAGCTAGGATTTTGCAGTCAAAACAAAATACTTTCTCTTGGGAACCAAGGACGTTCTCACACCTGGTCAGAGGAAGGCGGAGTGATGTCTCCAGGCAATGAGACAGCACTATGATTGGACCATGTGACTGATTGTTTTGAGAAAGTGACAAACTTTTACTTTTAATTAGGTGAAAACCACGGGAATCTTCAGAGATGGTTTTCACCAGATCTGTGCCAATATGAAATATCCAATAAAGCTATTCTTTGAAAAATCTACCTGCCTCGAAGTTTTGCTTGATATAGGTCTATTACTTGGAATCCTGACAATTTCTTTTTTTCATTAACTTTATTCAGTTTTCAAATTTTAAAACATAAAATAAAATTATATACATCATTATGTCAACATCAAGACATCATTTATATTTCCTTATCATGTTTCTATATATACTTTCTTATTACATTACCATTGCATATTTCTTTCCTTATTACAAATTAATGGCAACTTCATTCATTCGACCAGTCTTCTAAATATTTATGAGCTATTTTTCTAAACAAAAACCAGATAATTTATATAAAATAATGAAATACAATAAACACTGGAAAAGAATAAAAAAGAGCCAAAGACACAGGTGAAACACAGTTTAAATGGTTTAGCCAAACTTAAATGTGATTTTGATTTGTATATTGGTGGTTTGGATATGCACAAACCAGATCTTATAATTCTAAAAGAAATTGTCATCAGATTCTCACTGCTCCCTGACTAGGCAGAAACTTGAATACACAAAATATTGATCCAATAACGTAACAATATTTAAAGTCCTTTGGCTAATATATATATTTTTCTGGTGAAATCATTAAAAAGAAACATTTCTTGAAAGTATGCTAAGGAATCGCCCAAATGACAATAGTGTTCTCATAGCCCAGAATCTGTTGAGCTAATGTTGGAACTTAAGAGAAGTCATCCTGAATCAGAGAAATCTGTATCAGTGCAGTATTTATTTATTAATCAAATATATATAGCTGTCCATCTCATCTGGCAACTCTGGGTGGCACTCAAGTGTATATAATCAGGTGATTTTGCAACCTACTTTGCATCATTATTATGAAAGTAATATAAGACTATCACATTTATAGTTTTAAACATTCTTTGGAGAGTGAGATCTGAGAAAAATAAATGTTATTAGGTGCAGTGTTTATGTTGCTGCTTGCCCCATCTAAGCTACTACAAATAAAAAGCATCTGAAAACTGGGGGAAATGCAGTCAAATTCAGCTTTATATTCCAGAGTATTTTGGTGCAGTGTTGAGAATGTTTAGCTAATATATTGATCTAGTTTGCCTCTGCATCAATTTCACATCATAATTGAACATGATGAATTGTTATCGCTGATCGGTTTGCAGATCTGGTTCATTAAAAAAAGATAAAGGATCTCTGAGAAGCATTGATTTGCATCACTGAGTCAATCCACCCATTTCATTGAACAAAGAACTGTCAACCCAGGACTGCCGTATAAGTGAAATGGAATCAAATTGTTGCTTTAAAAATGGAACTACTTAATTCTGCTAACAGAAATGTGCTTTAAGATAAGAAGGGTCAAGTTCTGAGGATCTTGAGTTTAAATTCCACTGATCTCTCTCACACACAACAGGAAATATTTATTTTCTTCAAATTCTTCTGTTTTGGAGATTTCTCAAGTGGAAACTTCAACTCTAGAAAAGAATTGGAGGATATCAAATAGAGAAATGTTGGCAGAAGATGACAACTAGCATCAAATATATTGCTGAAAATGCACCAAGAATCACAGGGAAGCTGAACTGCGGAGAAAGTTCAGGGTGGACAGCAAATCAGACAAACATTGGGAATGTGAGTAGAAATCATTGTGCTTCATTGAAATCTGGGAGAATTAATATTTCCAGAGGACTCTGAAATAAAATAAATGTTGGGTATTATTAACTAGTTCTTGGTTGGAACAGAAAGGGATGTGCTTCTGGAGGGAAAGTCTAGATAGATCAAACTATGTGCCACTATATTGACAAGAAGGAGAGTGAGGGCTAGGTGCTGACTCTGACTGACTGGATGGGAATATCTCCCTTCAGAAATTATGTCAAGGTGTCTTTGTTAAGAGAAGAGGCATCTAATATCATTCCTGGGACCTGCAAACTGTTGGAATCCTCTGGACAGCTGGGACAAGCTTAGTAAAAGTCACAGGCTGTTCTCCTTCTGCTTCTCTCTCATTGGTGAAATGCTGTGTTTTCCCCCCAGTATTCCTCAGGGTGGGTGATCTGTAGCCCATAGATAGACAGCTTCTAAAGTATTCTAAGTTCATCATGCCAAAATTTACGGCAGCAACAATACAAAAAATATCAGTGCAATTTCTGATCATCTCAATTTTCTGATTTACCTGGGAAGGAAAACAACAACAACCCCAAAATATGTGTGTGTGGGTGTGAAAAATTCTGCCTGCTCTTGGATTGCATCACTATCTACCCTGTACAACTCTTGGATTGTCTGGCTGCCTAAAAAAAATAGAAAGAAATGTGTCTCAGCTGCAAAACAATTGCATGTCTTTCATCCAACTCACATCAGTGAATCCAGGATGCTGCTAAGTGATGACTTGTCTTATTGAAGTGCAGTTACCTTTTAGTCGAAACTGCCCCAGCCTGTCCTTTTAAAGTCTTTGGACTCTTGTTTTTCTCTTGATTCTTGCTCTCTTTTGAGAAAGCAGTTTCTGTGCATTTGCTGTAGCAACAGAACTTAAGATAGAGCCCAGACAGTTAAACAGCAATGTAAGCAATTTTTGTTCCTTTCACAATTTCTCTTTCACTGAAAATCATTTTTAAAAACAAATTCACTAGAAGGATTGCCGTGCCAAGCTTCCAGCTTATGGCAATTGGGTAGGAAATGGTGATTATTTAAACCAGTTTAGCAATGAACAGTAAAGAGAGTTAACTCAATATTCTGCTAGGAAATCTAGTGAAAAAGAAAGCCAACAGCTTTTCAAATATGTCTACAGTGTATGAATGTCAACTCTGCAGTAATTACTAGACAGTTTTTGAGTGAGAATAAGTTTGAATATCAACAGTTCAGAGCCAAAACAAACAGAATTGAGATGCTCTGAAAATTCAGTTAGCCAAAGAAACTTACATTCCTAGTATATACTGTGAAATGAGTTTATTTTGTATATCAGTTTTACAAAGCTGTCTACTGCCTCATTATAAAGCTAGTGTGTACTTATTCTAACCCTTTCCCATTGAGGGAAAAAGGAAAGACTTGGAAATCTCAATACATGGGCCATCAATATACCATCAAGTTCCATCAATATACAGCCAATGAATTGATGTGTTTGAGAAAAAAAAACTTTTGATGTTTTTTTAAAACTGCTACAATGACAACTGGGAGACATTTTAAAAAGGCCGAGAAGGAGGGAAGTTTTTGTGCAAAGGTTCTTGAGGGGCTGACTTATGAATTTATTAATTACAAAACTTGTATTTTGACTAAGGGGATTTCCATCACAAAATACAATAGGAAGCACTTAATGCAACCACTTGGGAAAATAACAAGGAGTAAAAGAAAAAAAAATCAATATATTAAAACAACAACTTAAATTTTACAACAATAAAGTGCTTGGCTAAATGCTATTTGATATCACATGGAACAGCCTTCCCTTACACAGTATTATTGCAAGACTTTGAAAACTTGATTTTGTGCTTAAGTCTGGGACCCTGAGCCTATTTCCCGGCTGTGTTAATGGTGGTTTTTAATGATTGATATGTGTTTTTACTTTTTGCATTAGATGGTTTTATTGTAAGCCTCCCAAAGTTACATGAGTGAGATGTGCAGCTATGTAAATAAATAAATATCTGATAAAGAAACAGGAGTAGGCACGTTGTATCAATAAAATTTTACAAAACCCCATATAATCACTTTGTAAATGTAAATAACTAACTTAGATACTGCAATCTAGGCACTATCTTCCTTCATTTTTGTTCTTATACCAGTAATGAATGCCATTATAGGTCCTCTGCCCCCTTTTAGAATCAAGTAATATATAACTTCATTATCTTGTGAAAGAATACCATTTTTAAAATTTACCTTCGTGAAACAGATTTTTTAATATGCTTTATACATGCTATTTTGGAGATTGTGAAATCTGTTGTGCTTGAAAAGAAACATGTCACTCCTAGCTTATTATCCTGCAAATACTCATGCTGAATTAACTGGGACTAAAATGCAACCTCTGGTTTATCCCTCAGTTGAAGGGAGAAAAAAAAAAACACCTCCATGTTAAGAACAGGGTAGGGAACTTGGTAGAAAATAGGACAAATGCATTGATCTCTTTTGGAAGTTCAGGGCAAGAAACTGCTTTTTATGAGTCTAATTCATCACTGCCACAGGTCTTCAAGAGATGAATGCACACGTTCAACAGGATGCCTGCTGGTATAAAATCACATTGTTTGGGGTAAGTGTTCTGGCTTGGAGCCACGATGTTTTCAAAGAGTTAATTTGCAACTGATTTGTATAGCGCAAAGCATACTACAGCTGCTCTGACTAACAACATGCTGAATTTTGCACAAAGAAAGGATCGTTGGAAACAGGGTTCAGAGATGCGGCTCATGTATTTGTCATCAAGTGTGACTCATGCAGCAAATATTGAGAGCCAGAGAGCATGGGAATGAAGCCAGCAGATTCACCTACTAGATAGAAAGAGAAATGTGTGCATTTCCCATCACAGCACAGTCCACTTCCGACTTTGATCACTGCAAGCAAACTTGCTATAAATAACAATGGTAATATATAAAATAGCATTAAAAAAAGTCTTGTATTTGGTTGCCATTAAGAAAAATCTCAGTGAACTAATTATGCATGAATCATAAAAGAGGATATTGGCAGATCAGTTTAAGTTGATTGCTGAGATATATATCATTTATGTGTGCTTTCTCTCTCTCTCTCTCTCTCACACACACACACCACACACCACACAGACACACATTTTGCATTTCTCTTAACAAAAATAGAATGATTGCCAGCAATGCCAGCTTTCTCAGAGCAAAAGGTTATGTTCCCAGATATAGCTACCCTGAAATAGGTGTGGGTGATTCACAACTATATTTGAATTTTCTTTATATTATCGCAAGTTTTATTGCTATCTTATGGTGCAAGCTGTATTAAGAGCTGAAAAAAAAAAAAGATTGGTCTAAATATTTTAAGACATTCTTCTCCAGCTTGGTCATTTCCACACTAATTGTCCTACATAGCCAAAATGATGAGATGGTTGAGGACCAGGAGCAGGAGGTGACTTTGGGCCAATCACTATCTGTCAACGCAACCTTCCTTACAGGGCGGTTGTGGGGAGAAACAGAAGGAAGGATGAATATGTAATGTGCCATGAATTCATGAATGAAAAGAGGAATAAATAGACGGATAAATCACCTGGTAGCGTTCTAAGTACCACAAGGTTCTATATTATTTTTTTCCTGCAAATGATTTCATGAGAAATCAGGCTGAGGTTTAATTTAAAATCCCACTGAAACCAAAGTCCCACGGTACAATTTGAGGGAGGGAGGTTTATGGTGAAATCAGTTTAAAAAATGCTCCCACTTCTAAGTTTATTGGTAGGTTGGTTTTTTTTTAAGAAAAACCCCTGGATAATGTCCTATGCATTATAAAACTGAAAAAGAATGGAAGGGGACACAACTGTTTGCCATGCCTTGAAAATCCACAGAACTTGGTGCTTTGTATCACTTAGACAATATTTATAAAAAAGCATTTTTCACACTTGTGACCATTGCGGCATGGTTGTAGTTTTCATTTGGCTTGACAACTGACTCACAGCTATGATGATTGCAGGGTCCTGGGGTCTTTGTGATCCCCTTTTACAACCTTCTGACAAGCAAAGTCAGTGAGGAAACCAGATTCACTTAACAACCATGTTACTAATTTAACAAAGAAAAGTTGTAAAATGGGGCAAAATTCACTTAACAAATTTCTCAGCAACACGAAGTTTGGACTCAATGGTGACTGTAGGTTGTGGACTATTTGTACAGCCTGAAAAGCACTTCCGGCTGACATGAAATATTGCGCTCTCCCCGCCCCCCCTGCCCCCCCCCGGTGGCCATGCGACTGCATTTTGGGTGCTTGGCAATTGTCTTACATTTAAAGCTGGTTGTAGTGTTCCGCAGTCACAGGACCAGGATTTGCAATGTTTTTCATCAGTTTCATTTGGGAGGGTGGATTCAGACTTACAACTCTATGATTCGCTTAACTTCTGCATAAAAATGGTAAAAAAAAAAAAAGGTGGGTCCAATTACGTGGTGCCTCAATTCACAATCAGAATGACTTATGACTGCAATACTGGTCTCGGTTGTGGTCATAAGCCAAAGACTACCTGTATATAAGATGGGGAAAGTCATTAAAGTCACTGGAACTTCCAAAAGGGAGGAGCTAATGTTAGAAGAATGCCTGCTTGCTATTACATGGATTTTTCTAAAGAGCAAGTTCAGGGCAGCATTAAAAAAAGGACAGCATGGATCATTGTTAGAAATTATATTACACTGCACTGGTCTAGAGTAGCCTTCCTCATCTTAATATTCTCTAGATCAGGGGTATCAAACTCAAGGCCTGGGAGCTGGATCCGACTTGCGGGGTACTTAGATCAGGCCCATGGGGTCACCCTGGAAACAGCAAAGGACTGTCCTGCGGTGCCTTTGCCAGTGAAAATGGAGCTCGGGAGGGCCACGTGTGGACCGTGCTAGCTTCATTTTCTCTGGCAGAGCATTGCAGGAGGCTGTCTCAGCCCGAAACGGAGATCGGGAGCCTGTTTTTGCAGGCAGAGTGTTCGGGCTGCCGCAGGCAACCCTGACATGAATGAGGTCAAGCTGGCCACGCCCACCCTGGCCCAAGGTCAGATACCACCCTGATGTGGCCCTCAATGAAATCGTGTTTGATACCCCTGCTCTAGATGTATTGGTAATCTGTAGAATTCCTAACCAACATGGCTATTAGCCATGCTATCTGGGAATTCTTGTAGTCCTAATAGTCCCTGTACTTCTGAAACACCTAGGTGGCTTAAACACTGGTCTATTGTGAGGTCATGAATCAAGTTTGTTCCTTGCAGAGATTTGCGCATCTCTAGCTTCATATAATCCCACTAACTCTAGCCTCTTTAAATGCAAAAGGAGGTGGGAAGCAATCTTCTCTTATTCCTCCACACCAAGAACAATTCTATACACAGAAGGAAGCAAACATCATTGCCTGCTGCACATGTCTCTACGGAGGCGGAGATAGCACTCCTCTTTTCCGCCTCAGTGGAACAAAAGACTCCTAAGAGCAGAACATGATAGGACTGTGGAATTTCAGGGAAGTTTTCAAGTGGAGCAGAGAGGTGCACAACAAGCTGAGATTTCATCAGAATGATAAAACATATATTGCGAAATCCCAACGTAAGTTTATTGATTGATTGATTTGATTTGTCAATCACTTACAAGATAACAGGTATAATTATAAACATAGTTATGAATACATGAAATGGATACATATACGAAAAATAAAAAGAAACAATAGGACAGAGACGGTAGTGCACATTGGTGCACGCCCCCTACAGACCTCTTAGGAAAGGGGTGAGGTCAATAGTAGACAGTCTAAGGTTAAAGTTTTTGGGGTTTGGGGAAGAAACCACAGAGTCAGGTAGAGTATTCCAGACACTGACCACTCTGTTGCTGAAGTCGCATTTCCTGCAATCAAGTTTGGTGCAGTTTACCTTGAGTTTGTATCTATTGTGTGCTCTTGTGTTGTTATGGTTGAAGCTGAAGTATTCATTGACAGGTAGGACATTGCAATGTATGATTTTATATACTATACTTAAGTTCTACCCATTATGTCTTTGTGGACAATGAAAACATTGGGATGCATGTACAAAAGAGGAAGACTGCATCACGGTATGATTATTTCATCATTTCCCCACCCAATATGTCCCTTTCTTAAACAAACCAGTGCTCAGAAACCCTATCTATTTGTTGTCGTCCAAATCAGTAAGGGATGGTCCCTTTGATCCTGGGTCTAAGTCTTTCAGCTCTGGTCTATACTTTTTTTTTCTTCCAAAGATCAAGAACCATGAAAATAAGTGGCAGATGCTAACTCAAAATGTGATAGAAAAAAAAAAAAAGAGAGCTCAAAATGCAACTAAAAATTGTTTGAAGCTTTTAGGAAAAATGTGTCAAAATGGTCTGGTAATGACCTTTATTGTCTCTACTATGCATGAAACAGCTTTATTATTTTGAATAGTGACTACAGCCCAAACAGGAGTTCTGGCACTTTCATGCAAACCAACTACAATTTACTGTCAATTTTCAAGCACAGCGTACATTAAACATGTTAATTTTTTGTAGATAGTGAACAACTTATTTCATACATTACACAATAGAGTTGGGTTATCCTATAAGGCTCTATTTGTATACATTTCCAATTATAGTACTTTTACAATAAACAAAAAAATATTTGGGGTAATTGTGCCTTACTAATTATTCATGGTGGCAATACTTGTTCCATTCACAACTTTTGCTTTGAACAAGGAAAACATATTTTAATGCTTAAAAGTCCAATATATTAAATGGCCCGAAGTTTTCAGTAGCCTACTATATGGAGGATTCTATGCCAAATATATATGGATCTTTTTCTTCTAGTCTGTACATTAGTCAATAAGAAAATATTAAAGTAAAAATATTATCCATTTTATATTTTGATTTCTGCCCAAATGATAATGTCTTCCATTTTCCCCATTTATGCTTCTAGTTACACTTGAAGTTGGCCTCAATCATTAAGCGTTATGTTGGGTGCCAAGCATTATGTTACATACAGTGATGGCTTTAGGTTTTATTCAGGAAACCATTATTTTTCAAAAAGCAGTGATTTGTTTTCAGTGAGAGCCAATTAGGAATTAAATATAAAGTCTAACCTAGAATTAATTTCCAAGCTAGGGATACAATAGATCCTTGGGCAGTACTGTCCTGCCAGTCTAAGATACTAAACCTACCAAAATCATGGAGAAGGGAGAAACCAATTGAAATTGTTAAAGGGCAGCAATACTCTTATGCCAAAACTAGGACAAGGAGATTACTGAAAATAAATCTTGAAAGAAATTTCGACAGCCTTTATTTTTCTGTAATGATAGAATTAGTGGCTCAGCATAAACTGGATTAAGAATAATATATAACCAAATAACTGGAACTTGATTGTGGCATTTGGAGTATACCTAAGGTGGGCTTTGCTTGTAGAATTAGCCTTGGACTATGTCCTCCAGATGCAGCATGTTCTGAAGATAACCTTTGAGATAAAGGATTTTTGCAAGTGTTTTATTCAGATGTTTCTCCAAAGCAAACCGAAGTCACATGATTATTGATGCAGGAAAACCAGGTTAATGGCTAAGTTCCAGGCTCAATAACATCTTCATTAATTGTCTGGAGGCAGCCATGAGTGGCACAAAAAATCTTTTGTAACAAAGAACAAACCTAAATGTACAGGAAGTAGTTGGAAAAAAAATATCCCAAGATTCAAAATAATACTACATAGAGTACTGGAAGAATCATCTGGGCAAATGGTTCACAATCTTGTCATTTATATATTGTTGCTTGATGTGGTTGACTGGAATTGTATTCCAATATTTGAGGATGGGAGACAAACAACCATTGTCCTTAGGGAAGAAAATAGGAGTCTGACAGGTATACATGGTCCTGTCCTGTTTGTGGCTCCAATTATATACTCATTCACATAGCTGCTATGGAAATTAGCAGGATACTGAATGCCAAAAGATAACAGCAAACTAAAACTGGGTCCTTGAAAGAAACTTGCCTGAATGGATTTTCCTTAACAGGAACACATAGAAGAATAGTCCAAAACTATTTTAGACTATATAAACATTAATTATTAAGACTTCCTGTGAATATATTTTAGTTTTCTAAACTAAATAATGCCAATCGTGTAATGTCATGAGAAACAACTGTGTGGGATTCACTTAACAATGAAGTGAGTTCACTGGAACTCCCCACAACTTGGACAACTTGGACTAGTTCCATGATGTTGTGCTTTATGACCATATCTCTTAGCAATGGAATGGCTTCTTCCAATTACTATAGTTAAACAAGGGAAACTTGTGTAAAGTAGATCAGAGCTATCAAATTCCCAATCTGAGGGCCGGATGTGTCACGTGCTAGCCACACCCATGCCCGGTTTAGTGAAGGGGAAAAAAGTCCCGATACATCATGTGATGATGCCGTGATGCCGTGAGTTTGACACCCCTGATGTAAACCATGCAAGACCATCTTATAAGAAATTCACACTGTCAGCTCCGATTTCCTAGATCCACTGGTCCTCTACCGTATGTCTGACTTTCTTTGAAATCCTGGATTCTGTCCCTCCAACTGTCCCCTTTTCACTGGCAGGGTCTCATCATGATCATAATTGCCAGATTTTGCTTGCAATAACTTTTTTAAAGCCTCTGCCTATATTTTCAAGGATGAAATATAGTTTGAATAGCCATTGTAATTTTGCTAGCATAGACATTTTTCATCCGAAATATGAGAAGCTGCAGTTTATGAATATGCAGAGCTTGTCTGCTTGACTAGTCTTATTCCAGGAATATTGGGCTAAGTCTGCTTGCTACTTGTTGATGAATTGTCCAGGTATCCTCCAATTGTTGCCATTGGTACTTCATGTAATTCCTCTGTTTGAATTTACTTGCTATGGTGTATGAGTTGCTTTAGTGAGTCTCCCTCTGCCCCTGTCTCTTAACCATAAAAACAAATAAAACAAAAGCTGGTCAGATAAGTCCTCTCACAGAGGTTTAATAGGTGTCTGATATTTATTTCAGTGTCTGCGTATTTTAGGGTATTCTCTTTTCTAAATGATGAAATAAAAGTACAATCTAACAATGGCTTTCTAGTATTAAAAAAATGCCATGTGTGGGAATGAGAATGGGGAACTCTAATTCAATCCAGTAATGCCAGTGATACAACATTGGCAGCTAAATGAATGCACTCACTTGAGGAAAGATCATGTTTTTCTCTTGAAACAGAATGACTTCTCTTGAATTCTGGAAAAAAATGATTTATCTCTGAGAATGGCTAATTTCAAGAGAAAATGAATGGGTGATATGCAAGAAGAGTGAAACCCATCTGCATTAATTGTCCAAAGTTGCTCATGTGGGAAGATTGCTCATCTTTGATCACAAGGAAAAAGACCGAAGTATGGATCCAGTCTCTAGAGTGTAGATCAACCAAAGAGTTATTTTAGAATGTGTTCTTTGAACGGATTCTTCTTACTGGACTTCTGCCCATATATTGCTGCTTTGCTTTTGAGATCAGGGGAAAATAGTAAGAGATGGCCGAACTCCCCCCCCCCCCACCACTTCTATAAATTAACAACATTGCTATCTAGCAGCAATTCAAAGAGAAAAATGAACTTGGATTTTGGGCAGAATGTAAGAGGATAACAGAAAATATGTTGTTCTACAAATTTGCTAGCTGTCCTTACATTTGCTACTTGTTCTTGCTTCAAATATGGTGTTTTATTACTGTTCTCTTGGGTTTAGCAATGAGAGAACAAGTTGAAAGAAGGCAATAGGAGTGCTAAGAATAATAAGAGCAATATTGGTAGATACAATAGCATTAGTAAAGAACAATACCTCCATTGTAGGAAAGGCTTATTCAAGTTATTTTGCCCCACAGCACAGGTAAAAATGAGCCATTGAGTTAGCTTAGCTCATTTGGGGGTGGGGCTGAATATATCATTGGAACTGGAATTGGCGTGGAATATGAAATGTAATGTTGGCATTTGAGTTCTAGATAATTTGTGTGTTCTGTATGGCATTTCTTCTTTGTTCATGGAACATGGAGTTTCTAGTGCATATGCATTTGGGTGTTTACATCCTTTTGGAAACATCTGGACAAAATGGAACTGAAGTTTTGTTTTCGGTCCTTACTTGTTTGTTGCAGCTCCACAGTTTAGCCAGACTTCTTGTCAGTGTGTTGGTGAACAACCATAGCAAAAGAAAGGGCTACAGCCTCTGCAAGATTGGCCACCAGGGTCAGAGTATAAACTGCACAGGGATATGATAACTTCATTGAAGTCATTAAGATTTGCAATAATTTTAATTTGGCCAGTAATCAGAGTTTTCAATTGCTTTCTTCAATGTGATTTTTAATGTGTTTGATAGCACTCAGGTACGATAGAGCACCATAGATCATATCATGCAATCTCTGAATAGAAACACAGAAATATGTCACCAGTACATAATCTTGCAAATGAGCAAAGATGTCAGGAAAAGTTCAGTAAATATGAAGTTTAGATCTAGTTTTGAATTTTTCACTTTGCTGTAAGATTTTATCTCAATATCTTAGAATTAAGAAAATGTTAGTAACTATTCAAAATGAACATTTGTCTTCCTCATTTCCTTTAAGAAATCCATGGTGACAACTATAATTATGGTAGAATCTTGATTTAATAGATCGTTTGAGAGTTAAGGGCTC
This sequence comes from Pseudonaja textilis, assembly GCF_049901715.1. NCBI lineage: Eukaryota > Metazoa > Chordata > Lepidosauria > Squamata > Elapidae > Pseudonaja > Pseudonaja textilis. The sequence continues at coordinate 63,901,013 of NC_141991.1, read as the reverse complement.
TCCATTAAATCCAAATATGATACAAAAGAGTACATTGGTGCAAGGGATTTAAAAACATCAGTTGCATAATTATGCAAATGACAAAAATTACATTAATTGTCTGGACTACTTCAGAAACAACAGAAGTGCAGTCTCCCAAAAATTCTGTTTGTTGCATCTGAAGTTTGATGAGTGGATTAACATTCTCTCAGTTTTCAGCCTGATGTCTTAATCATTACACCAATTGGCTCTGAATCAAAATGAAGTATGGTGAATTACAGTGAATTATTTTTGTCCTGAGTACCAGGTATTTAAGAGAATCTTCTCACAAGGAAGGAAAAAAAATGAAAAATGAAAAATCCTTTTTAATGTCTGTCTTTCTCAAGCTGTCTACCTAGCTTATCACTTCCAACTTCAATTTCAAGCAAATCCAGTCATGGAGATTTCTCTTACCCAATAAAAATATACACCAAAATGCACACGCACTTATAGTATATATGCATGTATAATCAGAAACCACACAAAAGGGGGCGAGAGCCAGACAATCACGCACACATAGATATTACTAATAAGGTAGCCTATTTATAAAATTAATTGAGCCCCATCTGCTTCTGATTTCTCCCACACTTCCTTACACAGAAATTTATAATTATGTACACTTTTCCCTCCCTCTTTTAGCAGAAAAGGAAAAGAACAAAAACAGGATGGAGTTGAAAGAAGGAGAAAGAAGTAGCAACATTGGTGTGGGGGGAGAAAAAGAAAGGAGGGGATGAAACTGGGCAGAGGTGAGGTACAGTAAAGAGAAAAGGAATGTGGGGGTGATTTTGGGGAAAGCAGAGGGAGAGACACTGCCTGGAAATCAATCAGACAAGATTCAGAAGCTCCCTATGGCTTACAAGGTGACCCATTAAGCCACTGGGAAATTCTGCCTCTCTTATCTGGTTGTTTCTGAGGAAGCATCCCTCTCCCTCACCTCATCCCCATTTCCACAAAGTCATCTATATATTTATTACAAGGTAACTGGACTGGAAGGAAACTGGGAAGCCATGTTCAGGTGTCACAAAAAGGGTTAAATTCTCTGGGCGATCAGCTTTTGGGAAGCATAGTGCCTTTAAAGGCATTCAAAGTTTTTTGCAGGGTTACCTATAGCAATTTGCAACGCCCTCCATTTGCTTATTTTTATTGGGGTTTCTACTCTTAATGATGGCAACATGGCTGTACAGTAATAACTGGGGGAAAACAACAACAACTTGTTTTTCTGTTGGGTAAAGATATCAGGAAAGACCAATTTGATTTTGTGTTAACAAACTAATTGGGTTATCCTCACTAGAATTTCGAAACAAAATATGTCTTTCACTCACTGCAAACATTTTGAAATCTTTCAGGTCGTATATGTCATGGGCAAGTACCAAGAACCTTGCTTTGTAGCTAATTAACAACTCACGAAGATCCTTCAGCAGCTTCTGGATGAAATGCAAAGATTTATAACATTACAGTATTTGCAATTACATCATGCTATGGTAAAAAGATTCTAGTAATCTTTTTAAGCTTCCACTGAGCTGGTTGCTATAAATAGTCCCAAGTAAAATATATTTGGCTGTTTATTAGAAATTTCATTCTCATTGTAGAAAAAAAGATCTGATCAATAAAATGATTACTATTTAACAGTAAACCCCAAATCCGTCTTACCCCACCTCATAGTAAGATTGTCTTTGAATAGGAACTTTGCTACAGTGTAAGTCCAGTTATTAAATTCTTTTTGTTTAATTGTACAGTAAAAACAATACTTTCCTAAAGATGGATGTGCAAACGTGTAAGAACAAAGTGAAAATAAAACAAGATAACTGGCAATTGAAATATGAATGGTCAGAATTGGAGTCAATGTCCAGAAAAAGCAAATGTTGTACAACAATGAGATATAGCTTCCTAATCAATAGATGTGACTATTAAACAAGACTTTCTTTGTTGCCTGGCTCAGTCAATGCAGCTTATCTCTTAAAGTTCACCCTAAATTGTTATAAGAGGAACAGACAAGGCACGTTTTCCTAAAAAGATGAAATGCTGGCATCCATTTGAGTAAAATACACCCATTTAACAATTGTAGGAGGTGAGCTATGCTAGTATATGGCAGAAAAAAAAATCAGAATAAGTCTGGTAACAATGAGAATTCCAGCATTGTTCCCAAGCAACCAAATTTTCTGGTCCATCACTGATAGAGGCAGCAAAATAAATAAATAAATCGCTGTAGTTTGTGTTCTCCACTCTCTTTTGCCAATCCGCTGCCTTTTAGAGATTTGGGGATTTTAATGGCAGAAACTACAGCATAAGTATGCTTTATCTAGTCACTTTTCTACTTAGTCAAAGCAAGAACTTGCAAAACCTGTTTGCTGCCAGTAGAAGAGACATTAATACTGCTTTGCTACTTCAGATCATTTCCAAAGCCTGAAAGCAATTATTTTTTAAATCTCTAGCATGAATCTATTTCTAAGCTGCAGTGCAAGAAGAAACTCTGGATGCATTAAGAATGTGCAGTACTTTTCTTGTGCCCTGGGGAAAGATACCCCAGCAAAAAATAAAACAACGTTTGTAAAGCGGAATTAAAAATTTGGACTTTTAAGTCAATAGGAGGGGGAACAGTATGTTCTATTACTTCTGCAGTAGAAAATTCCTGGATTTACAAAGTGTGCTTTAAAGTCAGTGGGCCTTAAACTCTGTTGCACGCATTGCCAATGTTTCCCCAGACTTGAAGGTGTTCCATGCATTGGTCTCTATATCCATCAGAAGGGGTTTTTTAATGCTGGTTTTGGATCCATTTAATTTCTCTAGCCAAACAAATGCCTCTAGCTATAAATGGTGACATGTTGGCAGATTGCTTCTCATATGTCATATTGTCAGAAAAATTATTACTTCTTGATGGAAAAATTCTCAAGGAGCTTGAGTTTATAGGTGAAAAAGCAATGAAAGGTTTTCTAAAAAATTTTCTTCAATGTATCTTTGTGAAAGCAAATTTTCAGCATTCTCAACCAAATCCAAGTATCAGTATAGACTTGAACTGAGCATATGAACTGAGCATTTTTTTTTTTTTAAAAAAAATCTCATTTTAGACTGATGAAAAGTGTGGCCATAAGCAACTTCATACATTACTTTAAGATATATAATGAACGTAGCATGCACAGGAAAATAAACAGTACCATTAAAACATGCTTATTTACATATTCTTATTTTTAAGAAATAGCTACTGTAAAATTCTTTTTCATTTTAATAATTGTTTGCTATTCCATGGTTTTGAAAAGTTTTTTTTGAAAACCTCCTTTAACCCAAGACTGCCTTTGTTAATATGGCAACAAGATCAACCATCTACCTGTGCACAGTACAACAACCCACAAATATAGATGCACAAAGATTTAATTCACTCCACATTTTTAATTTAATTTGCAATCTGTGAATACACAAATTAGAACAGGGTTATTATTGGACAGTGCACTTTTCTGATTGTTTCTATAATGTTCTCACCTTTAAAAAGTACATTATAATAAAAATGAATCTCATGCACACACACACACACATTTTTATTTTAATTATTGTACAGGAAATATGCTTGGATTAAATGTGAATATTTATCTGGATCCCCCCCGCCCCGAGATTGAAAATATGAGACAACTGGGGAAAAAAAAATCAAATCTGACATTGACTAGAAATAAACAAGATGATGAGAGAATGAAATTTACTGAAAATCTCCAAGTTATGGATATAAAGAAATGGGTAGTTGAACAAAATTGTGGCAAATCTGATTAATCATTTATTCTCATGAAATGTTATGTTAAGAACATGATGTGGTAATTATTTTAGATTGATAAAAAAAATCTTCTCTAGCTTTAAAAGGTCAGTGATAAATCCAAGTCTGGACCCCAAAGTCACTGCTAAATCTTCAGCATCAAGTTCTTTGGCATCATTAGCTAAGATGACTCAGTCTGGGAATACCATACGCAATTTCACTAACAGAATGTTACAGTTCACTGAATGGACTTCAGTTTCTGGAATTTCCCAGCAATTTTGACTGGGGAATTCTAAGTATTGAAGTCCATGCACTTTAAAGTTGCCAAGGCTGAGAGGCTCATTGAGTAGAGTAGCAACTTAGTCTTAGAGTAAGAGTAGTGGTCAAGACTAGAGACAGATTTGAGTGTACTTTCAGCCATAGAAACTCCATGGGGGACTTAGGACCATTTATGGTCCCCCACATTCCAATCTAGTACATGGGGATATGGGAGCAGAGAGTGAAAGGAGAATAGAGACCCACTTGAAACTGCTGGAGAAATAATAAAACATAATAAATATCCATTCCGCTATAATAGTCTTTGTTCTACAAAAAATAAAAAATAAAAATACATACCAGTACATCTTTCTACTCTGCTTCCAGGAGCTTGTCTAGAAAGTGTGTGGAAATCCCAAGAGATGACATTATTTCTTTTACCCTATGCAATTAATTATAATTTTCCATGCATCTTGGAAGGGACTTTGTGGAATTTTTAGTTCTGCCAAACCAAAGCTGTTCATTGAAAGAGACCAAAGGAAAACACCAATTCTTTAGCGAGTTTTGTGTATCCATTTCCCATCCATTTTCACATACTCTGGAAGGAGATTGTTTTAACAGTATCAGATTAGTATTTGGCCCCATATCACTTTACCTGGAAGAAAACCCGACTGGCTTTTAATTATAGGTACATAAACACATGACCTCTTAAGCAGTTGTTTTATGTTCCTGAAAAGCATAGCCTTACATTATTATTTGGCTGTCTGGGGACCTCTAAGCACAGCACTTAATAGGCAATTCATTACATTTCCTAAATTACACTCTGATACGGAAAGAAGATAGGAAGGATTTTCACTGCAAACATGTGAAACTGACACGGATTGGAAATCCATCCCTTTCACACGGTAGGATGATGAAGTAAGGAAATCAATGAAAAGTTCCTGGAGCTGAGCATAAGAGAATTAATTCATATGAAAGAGATGAGTGTTAATATTTTATATAGTACAGGATCGGTTACAGTAGTAAGTTGGGCTGGTAATCATATGGGGCAAGAGCAGGGGCAAAGTCTTTAGGGAGGGAAAATATCCACTATTTGATCAGCCCCTGACCATACCAATGGAACACGGTCTCCCCCAGGTATCATAATGGAGTGTAGATATGTGGAATTGTCAGCCCATGGGAACCTGAGGCAGGAGAGGTTACATGCTACATGATCAGATCAATCAACTACAGTTGGAATGGGCAAAATTTTAATTACTTTTACATTTTGCGACATTCAAAAGCCCACGGGGAGCACTGGTGAAAATCAAATCATTAGATTTGGTGGGACTGAATATTTTGGGTCCTTTGCAGGGACTTGTGGTAGGCTGTAACAGGTGAAATGGCCGCATAAAGCTTTGTAGTATCTCCTTACAACTTTGCTTTTCCCAACCTTAACTAAGTAAGCTGAAACAACCACAACTTTCAACTGGAAAAAGAATTTGGCAGGGCTGCACTGTCCTCAAAAGTTTGTTGAAGGCTGTTTGATGGTCACTGTTGAATTAAAACCTGAAGAGGCACAGCACAGTGAGCCCCAATTAAGGGCACATTTATTTATACCGGCATACCGTGTTTTTATTGTGTTTCATTTCATTGTGTTTCGCGGATGACAGGAATTTTTTTCACAAGACCTTCCCCTGGGAAAAAAATTATATGTCATTGAAGATTGGCATTTTTAGTAATAAAATATTTCTTAAAGTATGTACACTGATTTTTAAAGGTAATGCTATTGCATACTTAATAGACTACAGTAACTTTGATGTGCACCACCAAATAAAAAACAAAGTGTTTGATTTGTGATATTTGCTTTATTACAGCGGTCGGGAACTGAACTGGCAATACCGAGGTATGCCTGTATTTTAAAGAGAGAATCTTTTGATTTAGAGCACCACAAAACCAGGAATGAAAAAAATGGTCTCTTCAATTGTGTCTGGCTTATTTTTATTTATTTATTTATATTTTTTATATTTTTATGTTTTGATAATATATAAATGCATATTTACAGTATGGATTAAGCAGTTAAACATAAACTGCTTAATCCAATATTAACACTGCAGATAATAATGATGCTCATCTTTTTAAAACTATACAGTTCCCCAGCTCTTTTTATTAAAACAGCATTTGTCACTGTCAGTTTTGAGGAGACAGAGACCACATGGTTGAGTCACACTATGGGTTGATTTTGTATCCAGAGCTGGGAATGATGGAATTTGTACTCCATCATTTAGAACGCCAAAAGTTGCTGGACAGATTGGAAGATCCTGACTCCTCTGGATTTCCCCCCTACCCCATTTAAGTCAATAGGCACTAATATTTCATGACTTGAGAAGAGTCAGGAATTTGCTATTTGAAATCATCTGGTTTTCATATGGAAGGGAATGATTTTGGAATTTGATTTCATATTCTGCTCCTTTTTTCATGCACCGTTAATCCATATGCTTTCCTTCCAATATGGACTCTCACAGCACTGAATAAGCAGTGAAGCATATACATTGAATGAAGAATATGATTCTGACATGCATCAATGTATACTGGAAAAAATACCGCACAACCTGTCTACAGGCAAGCCTCTCTGAATACTCTTTTGCCCATTGGTTCCTGCAAATAAAATATTTTTTAATTCATCTGTATAGGCAAATAGTGCTTGGAGATTTGTTGTAAAACTCTGAATGCTTGCTGTGGATTTGCCAGCACATTTACGATTATCAAATAGGTAGATGATCCCAATGATGTCAGTCAAAGGCATTTAACCATTTTTTTAAAAAAATTTAGGTCACTGCTTTTATCCATGTGTCAAGATGTCAAAAAAGCCCAGTGTCGGTTAAGGACCTCCTTCCCCCAGCGAAGGAACGATGCAGCCTTATGCAGATGTGACCAAACTTATGGGGATCAGATGGAACTGAGATCTTTATCTCTCGAGATGTGACCAAACTTATGGGGATCAGATGGAACTGAGATCTTTATCTTTCAAGATGTGACCAAACTTATGGGGATCAGATGGAACTGAGATCTTTATCTTTCAAGATGTGACCAAACTTATGGGGATCAGATGGAACTGAGATCTTTATCTCTCGTTCTCAGCAACCGTCCCTTCTTCGTTCACTAGATCATTAAAGGTCCCGGGCGGGCACGCACGTGCTTATTATCCATCCTCCTGGCCTTCCTTTTCTGCCCTTAACTTCCCAGGTTAAAGCAACCGTGCGGGCCCATTTTAGCCACTGCAGCCAAGTTGAGGGCACTCGGCTCCATTCGGGGGAGCCTCGGGGATCGGAATTAGGGAAGAGGGGAGGAGGAGAAAGCGCAGGTCGAGACCCACATCCCGACGACTAAGTGTCCAGGCCAGGCCAAATTTAGATTCCCCCTTCCTACCCCCCCACCCCACTTCCATCCAGGATCCAACTGCGATAGAGCTCGGAACCCAAGGCTTCAAACTTTGAATCGGATCAGGTCTTTGCTTTCCCATCCCCCACCCTCCAATTAAGACGGAATCTTTAGTTGTGACATTCCTTGTTGTCATGGAAATGAGCGCGAGAGTGCGAGTTGAAAGGAAATCAAAATAGCAGGTGCTTCGACGGAAAGGGGGAGGCGAGAGAGAGAGAGAGAGAGAGCGAGAGAGCGAGCGGATGGTGGTGAGAAGTCACACTTGCTCATGCCAGTCTGGGGAGGAGGGGGCACCAACTCCGGTCGCTCCGTGAGTGGGTCGCCCCAACATCAGCAGCCACCCTCCCCTCCCGACACTGCTCGGGCGCAGCAAGGGCCTTTTCGTCCCGCTCTGGCTCCGCGGGAATTCGGCGGCGGAGCGCTGGAGAAGAAGGCACAAAAAATGGGATGGCGGACGGGACGGTGTAGGTGTGTGAGAGAAGAAGATTTTCCCGCGCCCGCCAGGAATCCAGCGCGGCGCCATGGGAGCAGCAGACCAACTCGCAGCTCAGCTGCCCCCAACCCTTTTCTCCCTAGGGCGGAGAGAGGCGCCTCGGTCCGAGGCTCTCCGGAGGAGGAGGAGGAAGAGGTGAGGAGCGGGGGCTCCAGACCCCGCTCCTCTTCCCCCTTCCCTTCCGTCCCAGACTGAGCAAAGCGGGGGGGGCGCCGCCGTGGCGCTGCGGACTATAGAAGGGGCTCACGTTCCTCTCTTCCCCAATTGCTGCGCGCAACCACGCGCGCCTAAGCAGGAGAGCTGCCGGGTTCTGCAAAACGCCGTTTGGCCGCAGATCAACTTTCGCGAGGTCCGATCCAGGACCGGCCACGCACCACCCAGTGTGAGCTTTTAGGAGCCCCGGTGGTCGCCCAGTCCGAACTCCCTGCCCGGTTGCCCGCCCTGCTTACCTGCGCGGGGCGGACCCCGTTAAGTAGCGGAAGAGGCGCATAGGACAGGGGGGGTGAAAATATAAATAAATAACAAGCGGGAGCGCGAGCGAGGGAGAGGGAGGGACTTCTTTGGTTACATTTCAGTTCCCAAGAGCTGAGCTCAAGAGGCACTTTCCCAAAGTCAAGGTCCGGGGCAATCTTGGCCCCAGGCGGAGAGCATGACAAACACCACACGCCGCGATACATCGCCCGTCGAACGGCCGCGGCGAAGCCCCGTCCTCCCCAAGAGACGCTGCTCTCCAAAGCGCACCGCGCGTCCGCAGCGTCCCTAAGCTCCGAGGAAGAATTCCTTCCCGGTCCGGCAGCCGCGCTCAATCGCTCCAAAGCTCCCCCGCTCCCAGCTCCAGACTGCACCAAGCAAAACGCTGCCCGAGCCGCGCCGCCACCGGCACTTACTTGCAAATCTGCTCCGGCCGACGGTGGGGATCCGAGGGATGGAAACGTCCGGGGTGTTTTGGTTTGCTTCCCTTTCCTTTCCTTTCCTTACGCGCTCCTTCCCTGTCCTTTCCTCCGCTCCGGTTCTGGAGCCTTCCTGGGGATGGGATCAAAACTCCACCAGAGCCCGCTCGGTTATTCCCCGGGCCAGGGGCACTGCGGGGTTACAAAGGAGGAGGGATTGCGCCCCAGTCCGCCGTAGGATCCCGTCGACTGAGGAGGGAGCCGAGAGCGCTCGGTGCTCCGCGGCTCCTCGCAAGTTGAGCATCTCAGTTGAGTTCCAAGTAGGAAAGTTACGAAAGACGAAACTGACAAAGACCCGCCCAGGAAAGGCGGGGCCAGCGTCCAACTATGCCACCCGGAAACTTTTAAGCCCCGCCCACCGCCTTTTTCAAGGCTGTTGATGGTCCTATGCATGATTACCTTTTTTTTGTTTTAAGGTGTAGGAATAAAAGAGATTTCCTCCCGATAATAAGCCAGTTTCAGTAAGGGAAGCTGGAACCATGCAAATCTTTTCAGCCTAGGAATGTTGTTTATAATATATAAGTTTCATGGTATTTATGATATTAAGTCCCACCACCATAATGGACTTAGACCCCAGAGTTGTAGCATGCACAGGTTTCTTTTTGGTCAGGCTGTACTCTTTCTTGTCAAACCTAGTTTGGGATGACTTCCATTAACACCTCAGCTACAGTAGCAATAGATGGAATATTAGAGGTGTATGGGATGTCTTCTTTTTGCAAAATAACTTTTTGGGAGGAGTGTTGTAAAACTGTGTTGTACTGTGCATCAACTTCAGGGCATAGTCCTGATGAAAGCCTATCTTTTGAGATGAGCAGGTAGGAGTGGCCGAAAGCCTGGCTCCATTAACAATGAATCTCCTTGTTTAACACCCAACATCATGCCTGATGAGGTTTATTGGAAAGCTGAGTCAAGCCATTTTTACAGAGAAGAACTTATTAGGCCTTTGAATAGTCTGCTGGGGCCACCCTCCAAAATATTAGTGCAAAAAGTAAAACGGAATTAATTTTAATCCAATTGCAGTTATATCATTTAAGTGTAGTTGCTAGGAATAGCATATACTTGTCATGCATTTAAATTCTCTTCTGACATTAAAAATACAATTTACTGCCAAGTTTTTGGAACCACTTTGGAAGCTGCACCCAAGTTTACTGAGTTTTTTTTCCCCTACATTTCAAGTTACTTCTTCAATACTCATATACATCACTGAGTTGTCCCTGTACCTTCTTTGTGAATGCACATATTTCCTATTGTTACATAGTCCAAATGAGTCATTGTACTGACACAACAGGCACAGGCTGAGACTGCTGTACGGAGTGTTCTTATAGGGCTGGGGCCCAGCAGCTGCTTTGTGTTCAGAAGACAGGGAAAAGTAAAATTGGAACTGGGGTTATAGGCTTGCTTGCAGAAAATCCACAAGGCTCACCAGTGTTAGCTATATATTGCAAAGTAAGGCACAACAGATCATCTGCAGCCGCTCGTTAAGTTTTATGATTTAGAGCCGAAGATGGAATTGTACCCGGAAGGACTTGCAAGCTAATTATTAAATTACAGCATTCCTCCAGAGCCTCAAGTCATCACATTTTTCCAAATCTCAAGAAACAGCCTTTTGCTAATATGTCTACTTCAGTAGCGCTCAGGGAATTTTAGGGTGGTTGTGACTTGCTTACCTGCACTGGAAATAGATGCCTGTCAACTTGTTTCAATAATACATTTTTTTTCCTACTGTGGTCCATATTAAAATATACTCGGTGATCCATCACGGTAGTGGGAACCCATCTATTCCAGGAACCTACTGGGTAGCCAACTGCTACTTCCTTGAGCCGGGGCCTGTTGATCTCCATGCCCTGCTTTAGCAGGCTGAAACAGTAAAGCACACTTCCCTTAAAGACAGGACTTCTTTAGTAATCTGAGAGGAATTGGAAGATGATGCTATGGGTTTTCCTCTGGTTTCTGTGCTATCCCTCTACTGCAGTGTTTCCCAACCATTGCCATTTGGAGATGTGTGGACTTTACTCCTGTTGGAAGAATTATCCTTCTGGGTTCAGTTCCAAGTGGGGAAAAAAGACACTGGAAACATGGAGGCTGTTTGGAAAGATGGTTTAATGGTGGAGAGGACCACATGGCTTGGAGCTCCAGAGTGAAAAGGGTGACCACATGCTTCAAGGTGAAGGAAAAGAGAGAAGAGAGGGGCCAAGATGCTGAGAGAGCCTTATATACCCTCTGTTAGGCCCCACCTTAGTGTTTCCTGTTCCTGTGTAAGAAATATATCCCATTGGCTGTCAGACTCCCAGGGGCAGGGGTCTTAACTAATTTTGTAGGCTCTGTCTGGACCACATGGCTTCACCTGAGTGTTGGCTGATACAATCTTCCCAGGCCAGGTGGTGAGATGGGTAGAGGCCTTTATTATGTAGAATAGTCTGGCCTAGGCCTCAATGGCTCATTAGGAAAGGGGGTGGGGGCTGAGTTTCTGCCTCTCTGAGTTTCTACTTCACTCTTTTTAGGGGAAATATTCTGCCTTTTAAATATTTCGTAGGCTATTTCATTTTTCTAGGAGAGGGGTGGGTGCTAACTTCCTACACTCCCCAGCCATCCTCAAGTCGCCAAGGTTGGGAAACACTGCTCTAGTATATGCAAAAGGTCTCATTACTTGAGAAGTGGCGAATCTCAATACCATAAAAGAGTTGCATTGTGGGCTGTTGGCTGGCATCCTGATGCAACAACGTCACCCAAAGCAAACGGCAGAGCCTTTTCCCAACAGTGTCAGCATCTTGCAATCACAGGCAGAGCCGGTTTATTTATAGACACATTTTTCACAAATACATGGTGCTTAAACTGATCCATGGAAAAGAAACTGTTCAGCTGTAATTACAGCACTATAGCTCGACTGCACAATAAAACCGTGGTAAACTAAATACAATATTGGTTGTTTAAATTACTGTCCATATAAAGAAGAACTAAATGTAAAGTTCTGAAAATATGCTGGCAATAATAATGAATAATATACCACATTCCGTATAGGACCAATGGCATCTGCAGAATTATGTAATCTATTAACATTAATATTACAAAAATAAATAACAGGATCCTGAATCCAAATTATATCAGCAAAAGAAAAAGTTCTGAAAAATTCCATAGCCTCCATGTTCTTCACATTTATCACAAATACATAGGTTTAGAACTGTAGAAGAGGAAAAAACTTTTCTTCATTGCTATCAGTAAATTTTTTTAAAAGAAAGGCAGATGGGTTATGGACTTGATTCTCCATCAAAGCTTCCTGTATCGCTGAGTGTTTTCTCTGTGTTGCTCTTCAGCAATGTTGAATTGACAATCAAACAGCTTCAGGAGTTTATGAGATGGAGGCTGTGATTGAATGTATGTTGGTTAGATTCTGCCTAGGAACTCTGTTTGTTTCCATGACTCTATAGTACATTTTGTTATTTTGTGATCACCTGTTAAAAAATATGGTGCAATATCCACTATGTTTCCAATATGATCAAGTGCAGTGGTGGGATTCAATTTTTTTTTAACTAATGGTTCTGTGGGTGTGGATTGGTGGGCATGGCAGGGAAAGGATACTGTAAAATCTCCATTCCCACCCCACTCTGGGGGGAAGGTTACTGCAAAATCCCCATTCCCTCCCCATCCCACTAACCTGCTTTCCAGCTCCGTTCTCCTGTGCAGGGCAACAAAAGAAGACCCAGCTGATCAGCTAGGAATCGGGAGGCAGAGAATAGATGGGGGCAGGGCCAGTCAGAGGTGGTATTTGCCAGTTCTCCAAACTCCTCAAAATTTCTGCTACCGGTTCTGCAGAACTGGTCAGAACCTGAATACCACCTCTGATCAAGTGGCTTTCTTCAATTTATATTGTTGAAATTCTAAGAAACAGAAGTTTGAACCATTAGTTTGTGTTTTATTTACAAGCTCTTTGCTAGAAGAGAGAAATTATATTCTTTTTCTTTAAAAAAAATTTTTTTTTTGCACGTACAATTTTGAACATCTTGAGAAACTAACTCAATACTTTGAAAGACACTTCCACTAGTAAATGCTATAGTACCATTATATGGGAACAGATATATTTCACAAACATCTTGCAACAAAGAATAATAAAAATGAGAGACAGAGAAAAATAGTGTTAGGAAAAAAAAATAGCGATCTGTACCATGAATGAACTGATTGAAAAAAAACTCCTGCTAAAATTGGCTTCAAGATTTGTCAGAAGGCTTTGAGGTAGGGGGCATTAGCAATATCTGTATAATATCCTTGTCTTATGGACCACAGGTCTGATGTGTCTCTATGATCAGATCTCAACAGGGGATATGGGGCTAGTAAGTGAACATTTATGGGACCATTTATATGCTGTATATATTTTTCCTTCAATATATGTGCTGCTTTCCCCTCATTGCTGCTCTGTTTCGGAGACCCATGTTGAGACAGAGGCGGAGACTGAGACAGAGAGACCTAGAAGATGATTATAATAACCAGAAGATGAAGTCTTTCCCTCCATTTTGCTCTACAAGTTTCATAATTCTGAGACTCATTTATGGAATTAAACGTGGACTCTCTTTTTCCAGTTTTTAATAAAATGGGACCGAGAAAATTTACAGTAGAATTTAGGAGCACATAATCACCCCGTTTTGGTCCTCTGCATATTCCCATGACCCCATTTGAGCGTGACAACAGCATGCCTCCAAAACTTCTGAGAACAGGAGGTTATCTTTTGATCCTAAGGTGCTCCAGCTGGTATAGGGCCACAGAATTAAAGTCCCACAGAATTCAGAAGGAAGGAAGCATGCCACAGGATCAGTTAGCCTTTAAATGTTACTGTGGGGAGGAATACATCAATTTATACAACATCACTAAAAATAGCACTGAACCAAAAAGTGCTGTGATTCTAACTTTCTATATTTCAGTGTGATGGGGGGGCATGGGATTCTAAATTTTTATTTTGAAATCAGAAGTCATAGTATATTTCTGCTATAGTGATTTGGAGGCAGATCTTGAAAAGATGATCTCTGAACCAAACTTTCTGATAATAAACAAGCAAACAAGCAAACAAACACTCCGAGATGCATCTAAAAGGTTTTGATTTGCAGTGGTAGGAACCCATTTGATGTTCATAAACCATTTATGATTAATAATTCTGAGATGCAAGCTGTATTGGCATCAGTGCCACAACAACCACTTGGGTGACCTACATCCTTCAACCTGAAGGTAACACAAACATGCTTTTGATAAGCATTTCCTGTGAGCCCATCACATTAAGAAGAAAATATAAAAAAAACAAACTTGTTACTTTTAGAATCACCACAAAATATGTAATCTCACAGATCGGTAAGCTGTATGGCTTTAAAAAGTGGCACGATTATTATTTTATTAGGCCCATCTCTTGGCCAATATCAACCTGAACCTGTCCTATTGTTTCCATTTATTCGTACCCATTTCCTGTATTCATACTCCCATTTATTTTTCTGCCTATTATCTTGTAAGCGATTGACAATTCAAATAAATAAATAAATAAAATAAAAACAAAATGTTTACATTACCAATCCTAAGGGGTGCTCTGCTTTCTAACCAGCAAGAGATGCACATATAATAAGAACAGACTGTTTCCAAGATGCCTCTCTGAATCCCAGTTGCTGGGGAACATGAGTAGGACGGTGTTATCGCTTTCATGTCTCACTGGTGGATTTCCCACAGGTTGCCTACCGTGGGAATAGCATGCTGGAATGCATATGTCTTTGGGTCTGATCTGCACATCTCTTCACATGTGCTTAAATTTTCTTTGTAGTATGCATAACCTTGCCTGGCCTCTCTCTCTCTCTCTCTCTTTCCTTAATACAGCTAGATGAATATAAGAGATATTGCCTAAGGCTGTGTCTCAGTTTGAAGTTGCAGCACTAGGTTATAATGGCATATTCTGTTTTTTATTGCCTAGGAGGCATCAAAGACAGCCACCAGTGGAGGTGAGCTTCCAGGCAGAATAGTTTTTTGTATATTTTTTTCTTTGGCAAATGTATTTTTGTATGCATCTCAATGTGGCGATGCTAACCATGTCTAGAGGCAGGAAGGAACGCTTCTTTCAGACCTTGCTTAGGCCATTCTTTGTGTGGTGAGGATGACCTGGTTATCTTAATGAATATGAAACTTGTTATGAAGGGGTTTCCTTTCTGTATCAATTCGCTTTCTGAATAGATCAGTGGTGGGATTAAAAAACTACCGGTTCTGTGTGGCTTGGTGGGCATGGCAGGGGAAGGATACTGTAAAATCTCCAGTCAGAGGTGGTGTTTGACGGTTCTCCGAACTACTCAGAATTTCCGCTACTAGTTCTTCAGAACTGGTCAGAACCCGCTGAACACCACCTCTGGAATAGATGTCCTCAGAATCTTAGAGTGAAGCCTGACAATATTTGCCAAATTTGCCTTAAGCAAGGCAAAATAGAATACATATTTTGTAGTTGTAAACACGCCATAAACACAGTACTATATAGAAGAGAGATCAACTACCTGTACCGTATAGGTTACTTATTGTAGGCTTGTGGGATACAACTCATGCTTTAGCTGGAGGCCTGGCATTCATCTACATATGCGGGCCATTTTGATGAGCATTAACTTAGTGTTGAGACTTGAAATCAGTGCTGGGGTTTATTTATACCAGTGACTTTCAAACCCTTTTCTGAAGGAGCTTATTCCAAATCAACTGAAGTGCCAAGGAATCTTTCCAATATCTAAAACCAGCATATTACATAGAACTGAAGGAAGGTTTCATACTCACCATACTCCATAAAAAAAAAAAAAATTAAAGCTGAGTTCAATTTCCCCAAGACTGAATTGGTAACATCCTAGAAATGCGTGGTTGACTATACTTCTACTGTCCAAATCCCCATTCTCTTTTGAGTCTGAACAACTGTAATTTTCCTCGGGTTGGGAATACCTAATTTCAGAGAAGTGTGCAGAAATTCCAAAGGTTCCTTTGTGCCCCAGCGGACACTGACTGAAATATTGTGGGATTGTAACTTAGCAATTTCTCCAGTTTCATTTTTTTTTCTGTACAATTTCAATGGAAATGATTTCAGTTCTGTTTTTAAACTGCACTGCTATTTCAAAATAAGTATTTCCTTTGTAAGAATACTTCTGATATTCATAAGAATACCTACATACATAGATACAGACACACAGACAGACATACAGATAGGAAAGTTAGATAGAGTGGTTAAGGCACCAGGCGACAAACCAGAAGATTGTGAGATACAATCCCGCTTTTGGCATGAAGTCAATTGGATAATCTTGGGCCACTCACTCTTTTTCTCAGCCCTAGGAAGAGAATCTTAGGGCTGGAAGAGACTTTAGAGATCTTCTAATTGAATTCCCTGCCCAAGATTGTCCTTTTTTTTGTTGTTGAAAACCTCTAATGATGAGGATTCTACATTCAGCAGGTAAGCTGTCCCACCCAGAGGTGGTATTCAGCAGGTGCTGACCAGTTCTGGAGAACCGGTAGTGGAAATTTTGAGTAGTTCAGAGAACGAGCAAATACCACTTCTGACTGGCCCTGCCCCCATCTATTCCCTGCTTCCCGAGTCCGAGCTGATTGGCTGGGTCTTCTTTTGTTGCCTTGCACAGGGGAATGGAGTTGGAAAGCAGATTAGTGGGGTGGGGAGGAAATGGAGATTTTGCAGTATCCTTCCCCTGCCTTGTCCACCAAGCCATGCCCACCAAGCCACACTACACCTACCAAGCCACACCATGCCCACCGAGCCACACCCACCAAGCCACACCACATCTATCAAGCCACACCATGCCCAGAACTGGTAGTAATTTTTTTTGAATCCCACCACTGGTCCCATTGCTAGCTCTCACTATCAGGAAATTCCTCCTTATTTCAAGGTGGGATTTCCTTTGGGTGAGCTTCCATCCATTACTTCCTGTCTTATCCTGAGGGGGTTTGGAGAATAAGTCATCGCTCTCTTTCCTGTGGCAGCCCTTCAAGTCTTGGAAGACTTCTATCAAGTGTCCGTTCAATCTTCTTCTCCTTAGGCTAAACATACCTAGTTCCCTTAGCCACTCATATGATTCAGCCTCCAGAACCCTTATATTGTGTTGACCAGAACTGGATGCAATATTTCAAAGGTGGCTTCACCAATGTGGTAGAATGCGATACTAACATCTCCCATGATCTTGATACAATCCCTCCTTTGATACAACCCAGACTGTGTCAGCTTTTATGGCGTCTGCAACAAATTGCTGAATGATACTTAATGTGATGACCCAGGGTGGGATACAAAATAAACACAGTCACAAAAAACAGGTGAGGCCCCTTTTATTCCTTCACTTTGCTTCCAAACTCCAAATATCCTTGACTGGAGACAAAAAACTCCCACACAAGCAGTTACAAGAAGGAGGAAATTACGTTTAAATTATAAAGAGCAAAAAACAACACAAACCAGGCAAGATAAGGGCTTGAAGACGTTTGCAGATATCAGAACACACACTGGGAAGGACACCAAACTTAGAGAGGAACGATAAACTAGAGATATATCCATGCTTTGTTTCCATTACTCACCTGTACACATGTCCGTCCTCTTATCCAGTTGTCACAGCTGCAGCCCATGAAGTGAATCAAGGCCCTCTCCTCCCCAGTAGACCACGTCTCTCCCTTATCCTCTCCTCCCTGCATGCCCTAGGATGGAGAGGGGCTGAGCCTGGGTCCTCCCCTGACTGCCCAGGCAGCCTCTGCCCTTCCCCAGCCTCCTCCAGTACTTCCAGAGCCACACTTCCACTCCTAGTTGGCTGTTCCTCCTCTCCCTCAGAATCAGTCCCGCAATCTAACACATAGTCCACCAGGAAACCTAGGTCCTTCTCATAGGCACTATTGTTGAGCCAGGTACTGCCTATGCTGCATCTGTGCATCTGATTTTCCCTGTCTTAGTGCAGGACCTTACTTTTCTGACCACTGAACTGTGTCTTGATGGCTAGTAAGCCATTTCTTAAAATCTTGCCAAGAAAACGGCAAGGATTGCCAGAAGTCAATGCTGACTTGAAGACATTTCACTCTCACACAAATTATATAAGTACATATATATTTACATTTTTGGTAACAAACCCACTCCAAATTTGAGGAATATATTTTACTGCTTTTCTCAGTTTAAACACATTCATCAGTATACTCAGTAGAAATATATGAACGCTAATGCTTCTCACGTTAAACAAAAAATCCATTAATCAGTTTGGGTACAAAAAGTACTGATCTGAAATAAAATACTGCACTTATTTTTGTGCAGAATATTTAAGATGAATAGTACAATTCTGTCATTGTTGCCTTTTTTTAAAGGAAGTATTGAAATAAAATCTATCTTAGAACTGCAAAAATTGTGAATGGATAAATGAGATGATAGGGCATTTTAATGCTGTTAAAAATAAAATAAAAATGTGTGCTTGAGAAACAGACACCGAGAAATGTAGAAGCAATTTTCAGGGATGAAATAATACTGGTAGCTTATACTATTTGTATATTATTTTATTTTTAAATGAATAGAAAGTCCTGTTGGCAGATTCTTAAAGAACAAAACTGATAACAAATCTAACCATTCTTCATTTAGTTGGACTCATTAAAGAAGCTGGTTTCTCCTAAGCATTGCATCAAATAAAGCTAAGTTCGTTCCTTTTTCTTTCTCTCTACCCTCCTTCTGTCAGTCCTGCCTATCTAGCTACCTACCGTGTTTCTCACAAAATAAGGCCAGGCCTTATTTTTTTTGACCCCCGAAAAAATGGCTAGGCTGTCTTTTGGGGGGGTGACTTAATTTCCTCCCCGACCTAGAGCGGCCCATATGCACGTACCTCTTCACGAGGCCGTTTTTATCAGTCAACGAAAGCTCCCCAAAGGCAGAGTCCCCAGCCGCTTCGGGGCGAGGCATGGCAGCCCATGTCCCCTTGCCTTTAGGCAGTGTCTTTTGGGTGATGGAAGCTCCCCACTTCGATCGGCCGGTAGAAGCAGCCTCAGGGCGAGCACACACGCACACTCCCCTTGCCGCGAGGCCATTTCTATTGGCCAATTGAAGTGGCTGGTGACTACCCTTGGGGAGCTTCCATCGCCCAAAAGACACTGCCTAATGGTGAGGAGACACAGGCAGCCACGCCTCACCCTGAAGTGGCTGGGGACTGCCTTCGGGGAGCTTTTGTCAGCCGATAGAAGCAGCCTCGCGGTGAGGGGAGTGTGTGTGTGTGCTCGCCCCGAGGCCGCTTCTACTGGCCGATTGAAGTGGCTGGTGACTGCACCTGGGGAGCTTCCATCGCCCAAAAGACACAGCCTAATGGCAAGGGGACACAGGCAGCCACACCTCGCCCCGAAGTGGCTGGGGACTCTGCCTTCAGGGAGCTTCTATCGGCAGATGTTCTATCGGTAGATCAGGGTATTCTAGCCTAGGCTACCTGCAGGGCACTCCTAAAGGCAAGTTTTCTCCCCACCCCCCCACCCCTTCCCACCCCATTTCTCTTCACCTCGTGTAGTTCTAACAAATAATGTGAGAAACACATGGTTTAAATAGTCCTAAATTTGGGGGGTGGGGCTTAATTTCACCTCATGCCTAGAAATCATGCTGGGCCTTCCTATTGGTAGAGGCCGTATTGTTGGAGAAACAGGGTACTACTATATATTCTTTTCACAATTTCTTGGGAATTGGAAAACCGATTTATATATTTTCATATTCATTATAGACTGGTACCCATATAACAATATGTATTTCAACAGAAGATAGAAAAGAGTGTTCTCATCTTGCTATAGAAATCATCACCATTATATTATAAATGAATGTCCTTCCTTCCTTCCTTCCCTCCCTCCCTCCCTCCCTCCCTCCTTCCTTCCTTCCTTCCTTCCTTCCTTCCTTCCTTCCTTCCTTCCTTCCTTCCTTCCTTCCTGCCTACCTTCCTCATTCTATCTTGTCAAAACATTCTAAATTGCAAATTGAGACAGGAAATGTTAAACATGGCTTCATTCCAACAGTAGGCACCTGCCATTCGGTGAGTGGGATTGCCATCTCAGGAACCAAAGGCAGAGAGTGAAGTGATGAATGATGAAGTGTCAGAAGAAAGTGCTGGCCCCCACTGCCAATATTGAAGGAAGATGTCAGCACTCAGTGTGGCTCTTCTCAGGTCTGTGGGATGGAGTGCAATCTTGCTTTCCCCATACATTACCAATGGCAGCAATTTCTAGAGCTGCAGAGTCAACGATAGAGGACTACAAATGTCTTGGTCCCTTCATTTTTCTATAGATCCTGAACGGACGAGGAAAATGTTTGGTCTTCGCATCCTGCCTGCATGCCTTGGGTCTACAGTAAAGAGGTGTTGGAACTTGTAATGATCTGGTGGATACTTGGATAAGTGGACTGTTGCTTAACAGATGAGGATTGTCTGCTATGCCTGCCACCCCATTAACAGTTGCAGGGATGAGCAGTTGCAGACAAGCTGTCAAAGGAAAGATTTATTTCCGTTTGTTCTTATGCTTGGTGCTGCAGTTCTAAAAAAGCACCAGAGCTTACATTGCTTCTCTCTGTCAGATGCTGTTAGTTTTAAAAGGACTTAAGTTTCATGTGATGTCTTTTCAAAAAGCTTGAACCAGAAACCTGCTTTGAAGGAAGGAAGGGAGGTCTATTGGTCTCTGTTTTTTTAGAGAAATGTTGTTACCCGTTGATTGTTGTTGGTTTTTGAGTTGAACATTGAACCCTGCCACCAACTGAGTTTCATTCATTATTTGTGATAATTTTTGGTCTGCAAATAAGATCTGTGTTTAGGTTTCCTATATTATTTATCTATTGCCATTCTACTTCACGTTGCCTTTGGAAGCTCAAAGCAACTGACTTGCAAGTCTCCCCTATACATAATTTTTAATAAATAACTCAAGGCGATGAACATGCCTAATAATCGTCCCTCCTCCTATTTTCCCCACAGCAGGTGAGGAAGGGCTGAGAAGGATGAAGTGTTGAGCTGAGAGAGTGTAAATGGCCTACTGTCACCCAGCCAGCTTTCTTGCCTAAAGCAGGACTAGAACCCATGATCTCCTGGCTTCTAGGCCAACACTTCAACCATTAGACCAAACTGGCTTGGTCCTGGCTGAGAATTGACTTCCCTACTAGAAAGGCAGAGTCAGGAACACTAGAAGCAGCAAGATACCATATCTGACTATTGATTTCTCTGATGTGATAATTTGCTGGTCTACAATAATAATCAATGTCTCTCTCTAGTTTCAGGCAGGGATTTTTCACCTTTATTTCAATATACTGTGGGAAGCCACCCCGCACCCCAAGAATGAAATATTTTGAAGAATATTAAAAAGTCAGAATATTATATTTCCCTAAATGAGAAATGGAGAAATATGTTTTTTTAGAGTCAGAAAGCAGTCTTCCCCCTGCCCCTCCAGCAGATATTTTGTGCCCATTAAGAAAGACTGGGCCAGCCTATGTACAAAACATAAGACCTTCATCTCCTGGATGATGCGATTATCCTTCAGAACATAATAGGATTAACCAACTACCATTTAGACACAGAAGACACAGAACTCACTACACTGTACAGTCTCCTAAGGATATTTCAGTCATTGTATCACCCTCAGAAACTTCAACCAAACTTAGCTCAGACAAACAACTAGGATTTGTACTTTGCCTATAGAGCCAGCTATGACCCCTACATAACCCCTACATGGCCCCATGAGCATCTGACAACAGCCAATAGAATATATGTTTTTGCACAGGAACAGGAAGCTCTAGTGCAAAGCCCAAGAGAAGGTATAACCCCCCCCCTCTCAATTCCATGTGGTCAGCTGCTCAGAACCCATGTGTTTCTGCTTCATCATTAAATCATCTTTCCAATCAGCCTCCATGTTTCCAGTGTCTTTCTCTCTGGTTTGCAACGGAACCAGATGGATATTTCTTCCAACAATACAAAATATGGATCCCGTAATGTTGTGCACACAAAGCATCTTTATATTGCTGAGTTATGACTCCTTTCTAGAATCCAGGAAGACCATCTCATCCTCTAAAGTCTGATTTTTTTTCCCACCAAACACTGGTGCTGCCCAGAATTGAACTGGGAAACTGCTGCATGATCTGCAGGTTTTCAATCACTGAATTCTCACCTTTTCTGTCTCCCAAAAAGAAGCAATTATTTCACATTCCAGTAGGGGAAGAGACCTGATGGGGCTCAGAGACATTACTTTAACATATTTCAGATTCCATTGCCAAAAAAGCTGCAAATATCTTTATCCTCATAATATTCACATAAGGTCCTCCCCTTCTGTTCTAATAAAAGAGTCCCAACAGTTCCTCTTATTAAATCAACATATTGTAAGAATATAGTGACCCAGCTAAAAATAACATATTTATAGTTAAGACATATTGCTTGCAGCAATCTTTTAATTCAGAAAATGTATATGCAGTAAATTAGATGTGGGAAAGATGTGTTTGCGATGCCTACTACTCATCATAGGCAAAGCAATAAAGCAATTATTAAGGTTGTTGTAGGTATACATTTGAACGTACTGTATAGGGACTTAGTGTTATTTTCAGTTTCCACACATAACCTAGCTTGTTAGAACTATCTTGTTTATGGAAAGATTTATGTATATGATTGGAGAATGCTACACCCACACTCATGTGCTCACAGATATCCATCTATCTGCATGGCATTTTTGTTGGACTCCGTCTCCATGCTCTGTAAGTAGACAGATTTCTTCATTTATGCAATTTTTTTTAAAAAAAGCAACATAATGAAAAATAAAGAATTCACGTTTCCTCATTTGAAAAATTATAAAATAGATTGTTAGTTAAATACAATTGATATAAATGAAACTTCCATCCCAAAACTTCATCTTAGAGGCTTTATACATTTATTTAAGCAATTATGAGGAGAATTGTCTTCTGTCTAGAGCAGGATTTTATTTAAGAGGGAAATATTTTATGGTTAGCTTGTTTTAAATTAACAAGGCCTCAAGCTATTTATTTATTTAATTTTATTTATTTATTTATCCATCTGAATTCTGAAAGTAGAAACTCCTACATCTGGAGAGTGCCCCAACGAAGAAAAGACTGACATAAATTTGTTCATATGACATGTTTTAGCCATTGACAAACTTCGCAGCAGGCAAAGTAATAAATTTTGATTTTACAGAAGTCACACTCAGAAACTGGTGAATAGCAGTAGCTAAATAAACTCAACATGGCTAGATAAGTTACTTTAAAAAAAGAGTCATAAATATGCAGAAGATTTGCCTACTGTCTTATCCATCTGTCTGTCCTAAACTATTTACTCTTGTTATTTTTTTGAGCTTTCAGAATTTGAGACTTTAATCCAGTGATTCTGTTTGGCCTGAATTATTGGTTACCACCTTACTAACTTCAAGTCTTTCATCCATATTTAATGAATTATGGTTTCTTGAATAGTTGTGCAATTCTGGGATTATACAATGCATTAAGGTAGAAATTAACTAGAAACAGGCTGGTTTGCACATTACGCACACTATGTGGTTGGCTATGTGGTATATTGATTTTGAATATAGTGAGTGAACACAGTCATAGAATTACTATTGATAATATCTGCATCAGCTTCCCCAGGCTGTGTTGAGCTTCAGCTATGCTATTCCAAAGGAGCTTTTTCAAGAAACAATCGGACTTCTTGTTTTTCTTTGAAGACTTCTTATCCAAGAAGCTTTTTCAGCTCTGGCTAGATGGTGAGGAATGAAAGGATTTATACTTCTTGTAGACAGCTAGTCATTTGCATTCTTTTAGAGAGTCATTGAGGCCACCTGTGTCCTCAGGGTCGCCTGAGTAGTGCAAATGGGTGTGGAGCCTTCTTGGAACTGCTGAAAGGACTTTGTTGTAGCCTGGAGATATGGATGATGTCATATCCATTGCCCTCTGTTGAGAGAGGGCTGTTCAGTTTTGACATAGATGGCCTCTTTGACCCTTCTTTCAAATCAGTGGTTCTTTCGGTCCAAAATGTGGACTTTGTTGTCTTTGAAAGAGTGGCCTTTGTCTTCTAAATGCAGATGGACTGCTGAATCTTGAAGAAGCTTTTTGGATGAGTAGCAAAACATCTTCAAAGAAAAACCAGGGAGTCCAGTTGCCTCTTGAAAAAGCACCTTTGGAACAACTGTGACCTGGATGACTGAGAATCTCCATAGACATTCAGCTATGCTAATTTCCTGCCACACTTGAAGGGCTATGCAATCTTTTTGGAAGATATTTTTGGACCAGATATTTTACTTGGTTACAAATTGCAACCAAATAAAACCCTTCAAAAAGTAGGTAAAGCCTGCAGTGATGATCAACGATGCAATCCTGATTTTGGAAAAAACTCCACTTGATCAAACGGATGCTTTTCAGGACAGATATGAACAGGATTGCAAACAGGAAAGCTCAGCGGGAAAGAGAATTGTTTTTTACTGAGATGAATCGAAGCCATTTAACTTAGTACAGTGAAAACCTGTTAAAATGTAGTGTGGTTGAATAATTCAGTTTGCTAGACTTGTCTGGTTTATATATTTTCTTGCACAACTGTCATTGAGATTCTGCCTGATATAGTTTTGGGTTGTTTGCTTTCCTATCAGAAGTAACAAATTACTTGAATAGAAAAACAGTACAGATAGTGCTTGTCTTAGAACTATTCATTTAGTGATTATTCAAAGTTTCAACGGCACTGAAAAAAATGACTTATGACCAGTTTTCACACTTACAACCGTTGCAACATCCCCATAGTCACGTTATCGAAATTCGAGTGCTTGGCAACTGTCATGCATTTATGACAGTTGCACTGTCCTGGGTTTACGTGACCACCATTTGTAACCTTCCCAGCTGGCCTCTGACGAGCCAAGTCAACGGGGGAAGCCAGATTTGATTTATGACCCGCATGATTCACTGAACTGGTAGTGGTGGGATTCAATTTTTTTTACTACCGGTTCTGTGGGTGTGGAGTATTTGGTGGGTGTGGCTTGGTGCTCACGTGACTGGGGTAGGTGTGGCTTGGTCATGTGACTGGGTGGCCATGCTTGGTAGTCATGTGACTGGGTCAGTGTGACCAACTCAATGTCGTTCACTCAAGGGGTGCCTCGCCTGGCCCCTCCCCTCCCAGCCATTCCTTGTCAATTAACAATAATAGCATAGAGTTTTCTCTCTCTCTCTCTCTCCCCCTTCCTTCTATTTCTTTTTCTTTCTTTCTTTCTTTCTTCCTATCTCTTTTTCTTTTTTCTCTCTTTTTCTTTCTTTCTTGCTCTTTCTTTCTCTTCCTTCCTTCATCTCTCTCTCTCTCTCTCTCACACACACACACACACACACACACACACACACACCTGGTCGGGAGGGTAGCAGAGGCATTGCTGCAGTGGGTGCTGCTATGGGAGGCAGCGGGGATCCTGCCCTCCCAGTCAGAGCACTCCGCCGCTAGTAGCTTCTCCTGGGGGACAAAATGTTTCATGGTTCCTCCCTTCATGAAAAGCCCGATGCCACTTTCTCCTTCAGCCTCAGCAGGACCCCACAGCCCGGTTCTTTTCCCCAATCGAGAGGAGAGCCTGCCGTTGTCTGCAGACCCGCTGACTCCCAGAAAATGGGGCGTTCCGATCCGACACAGGAAGCCGGGAAAGCCAGTAACCTCCAAGGAGGATGCAGGCAATGGAGGCTGGAGCATGCTGTGGCCGTGCCTTTCTTCCTTTCACCCCAGGAGAAGGAGACATGGTTGGCGGCAGTCCTGGAGGATGAAAAGAAGAAAGTGAACGTCCGCAGCAGTGGTATTCTGGGAGGGCGGGGCAGGCAGAAGTATTGGGGCTGCTGCACATGGGCACCTCTGCTGCCCTTCTAAGCCCCAGTGCAGTAGAGATGCCCTCCAAGGGCCACCCACCTGCCCACTCACTGGCCAGGCCAGCTGAAAGTGGTGCATCCCTGGGAGAAGGAAGAAAACAAGCGGTGCTGCTGCTCCAGCCTCCATCGCCCGTGTCCTCCTTCTCCCAGGAGGAAAGGAAGAAAGACACAACCACAGCAAATTGCACACAACATGTGCAGCCTGGGACATCCACCCTCCTGGTCCCACCAGGTGAGCCCGGGGATGGGGGGAACAGCTAGCTAGGCTTCAGCCGGTGCTCTTGCCTGGGATGGGGCTGCGCCAGCAATGAAGCTAGCCAAGTGAGCCTGGGAATGGTGGGAGGGCCCTTGCCAAACTCAGGGGGGATGCTAGGAAGGGGCTAGCATGACTCGCAGGCTTACCTGTCAGCAGGAAGATCAGAGCTGCTCAGTTGGGACACAGGGCCAGGCACCATATGGGAAGGCAGATTAACCCACGAGGACCCAGTGTGGAGTGAGGAGTGCCTGGGTGGGACGAGCGTCAGGTAGGGTGAGTGAGAATTGGCTGGGCAGGGCAAGTGAGCAAGCTGTGTCCAGGCAACTGGTTTGGGAGCGTGGCCAGCCAGAAGTCACTACCAGTTCAGTGACCCACATCAAATTATGGCTATCAGTTCTTCCGATCCGGTGCGAACCATCTGAATACCACCTCTGAACTGTGGCAAAATGTCATAAAATGGGCAAAACTCATTTAACAGTTGTCTCACTGAGCAATGGAAATTTTGGGTTCAGTGATCGTAAGTCAAGGAATACCTGTATCTTTATATTCACTTAATGCTTCTCATTCGATTCTTATTTATAAAAGATGTCTGTAAGTTTTTGGCTGGGAATAGCTTTGTTGCGGCCTGGTGCTCTCTAGATGTGCTGGATTGCAATTGTCATTGTCCAGTCTGGAGGGAAGTTGGGGTGGAGTGATCAGTCAATGTTTGATCTTTGCTCAGCCTATGATCACAGCAAATATAAATGGGACTGTGATGGCAACAAACTTTAATTTATCCCAGATACTAAACAGACAACATGGCACTTTGTAGGGGAATTTTTATCTCTTTGGTTTTAGTACGAGGTTTTTAATAAAAAGGCAATTCTTTTCTGTGCAACACTGCAAATAACACTAATGAAATGCAAACGGAGAAAGTATTAACAGTATGTGGCAGGATTGTTACAGGCTTCAGAAAGCTGTAGTACAAAAATAAATGGATCCAGAACATAAAAATTTGAACTGGGATGGCTGAGAATTCACATCCATTCTCTGATGAAAAAAGAGAAGAAAAGGAAGTTGTGTTTGACATTTGCTTGAGATTGAGTTAGAATGTCTTATGCTCTGGCACACTGTCCATATTTTATAGCCTTGTTACCATCAATGTTTGCTGCTCAAGGGAGTTTATTAAATAAATAATAACTGTTGCAGTCTGTTCTTTTTTATGTTCAATGCATCAGCTTCCCAGTTTGCATAGAATAGAGGAATGGTAGTGGCGGTAGATAATCATGAATCAGGCAGTTAATAACTTAGTTTTTATTCTGTTTAACAGTCTAAATCTGCAGTAAATCTGAACACATGAGTCAAAGGCCCAAAGGCTTTCTTGTTTCCCCCAGTGGGCAAGAATTGCTTTGGAAAGCCAACAAGCAGTTGATGAACCTGTTGGGAGGTTGCTCTTCTTACCCTCTTGCAGCTGTTCCATATGGCTCTACTACACAACACAGACGAAGCAATAGGCTACCAGATCTACACAGCAGCAATCCAGGTGGCCAGCATGTGGCATGTAGTGGTCATCTGGACTTCTGCAACCCATGTATGGTAAGCCCTGGACCATAAAGGCATAAGGAACAGCAAGTATCAATAGAATTGTCAGCAATTGCAATCCTTTTTTTCCCTGATATCTCAGTGGAATCTAATAATGGAATCCACAAGCATTGGATGTGAAGGTAGGTTTGCAGCTACTCCCTGCAATAATTGCTGGTGGAGTGGGACAGAGGCTGGTAAAATGCCCAAGGGGTCATTCTGAGAAAGTTGTTAGTGCTCTAGAGTTGTAGAATCTTACTGCCATTTTAATTTCTCTATAAATCCTTCATTTGGAAGCCCTCTGGCATAAAAGAACAACATAAAACAAACAAATTGATCCTCCTTCCCTAGTTTGTTGGCAGTTTGGCAATTCGTTCTTTGCCTGGAGTGCTGTTGTGCATTCTTTCATGTTACCTCTTAGTTCATTTTGATCAGATGTTGCATTGCTCATGAATTCCCTGGGAAAATCAACCCTGAGAAAATTCAGAGTCAACATACTCTTTGTCTCAGTTTTAACAGGATACATTCTCTCACCTCATTTCTTAAGGTTAGGATTATTGCAGCTAATCCATAATAGCTTCTTCAGCAAACTACAATTAAAATAATCCTTTATAAATTGTAATACTGTAAAACAAATAAAAATTAGTATTATGTGTCAATGGATCTACAGTATGCGAATCATATTGTTTGTGCTGGAGAGAGATTACATTCTGAAAATATAAAATCTGGAGCCCTCTGCTCTTTTACTGCTTTTGTCTTTTATATGTATTATATAGTATGTTGTCTTCCTTATAAATCCCCTATAATGTATGTCGCATGTATTTGTTGCTTTGTGATGTATATTTATGCAATCTCTTAATTTTTAAGTATATAGCAGAGAATTCTTAAAGTTTCTCTGAGGTTGGGCCTCTTTCATCTGCATTCAATTGCATACATTCTTTCTTCAACAGTGTTTTTTTTTTAAATTGTACCCAGCAAATTATTTTAGGAACATTTCTGCATATGTTTGTTTGTTTATTTTTGGTACAAATTAGATAGAACCTTCCAGTTTCCAATTTGCCTTCTGTTCTTACACATAGAAATAAATGCAAGCTGCTTATTACAACAGGGATAATTTGTGCACAGTTGCACCAAGATTTGTAGGCTTGCAAAGATACAAACATGAACAATAGAAGACACTATATAGGTAAGTGCTCTCTGCTGCTCTTTGGTGCTGAGTTTGGTTGTTTGCCTGAAGATGTTTTATTACCTAACTAGGTTATGTCAGGTGTACAGATGCTGATGATGTGGGTAAAGAAATAGTTGCATAGAAACAATCAAGCTGAGAGATCATCAAGGACTCCAATACAAACATGAATACCTGGTTTTTCTGGTGCCAGCAACAGGTTTTTGTGTTTGCACATCCAATAGTTTGCAGAAGCAAACTAGAGATTTTGTAAATATTAACCTTAACATTGATCATCTTTTAATAGTCGTTAGGTAGATTAATTAAGAAATGGTGTTAAGTGAGAGAAGGTAAGGTACACATTCCAAACAGGGGTTCTGGAGTCTTTTCCAATTCTCTAATAATTATTCAGGGTCACATGATCAGAAGAGAGGTAAGAGGTGGCTTAACAATCAGCTGCATTCTGAAGTGCTGTTGAGAGAGCTCTATTAGGATTTTCCCTCCTATTCAGCCCCTTGCTGGATCCAGCCCAGTGGTGGGATTCAATTTTTTTTACTACTGGTTCTGTGGGCGTGGCTTGGTGGGCGTGGCAGGGGAAGGATACTGCAAAATCCCCATTCCCTCCCCACCCCACTAACCTGCTTTCCAGCTCTGTTCTTCTGTACAGGGCAACAAAAGAAGACCCAACCGATCAGCTGGAACTCGGGAGGCAGAGGATAGATGGGGGCGGGGCCAGTCAGAAATGGTATTTGCCAGTGTCTCCAAACTACTCAAAATTTCCACTACTGGTTCTACAGAACTGGTCAAAACCTGCTGAATACCACTTCTGATCCAGCCCAATTTTGAGCCTGATCTTTGGTAAGTCTTCTCCCCTATGTCATATTAGCCCTATTCCATTGTGGTTTTGTGGCCTTACATTACCGATGAACAAACAGTCATGAGCTTATCCTGTTAGGTTGGAAAGAACAAGAGAATGGATTTTCACCCTCTCTGATCAAGTGAGCTCATCAGTGTAGCTGTCTTGGCTCTGCCTTGGTTCAGACTATATCAGGAATTTGTGTTTCGGTTTTGAAATGGAGATATCGTTGGACACTTGTAGCAAGGTGGGGCAAGTGAACGGTGCTGTCAAAAAGCTTCTGTGCTTTCTATGTGTTTTGCATATAGGCCTGTTGTTTTTGGCTGTGGGAAAAACTGTTGTTTTCTAAGAATGCTGCAGCCTCTCTCTGTTTTTCACTGTGTGTGCTGCAAACCCCCTCCTAAGAGCCTGCTGAATGCTGGTAGAGAAAGCAATCAAAGAGAAGAGTGGCATAGCAACCTGTGAGCACCATTTGAAAATATGACTGTATTCAAAAGGGGGAAACAGCTAGATTGTGCTTGGAGCTTTACTGAGGGCCAACATCTACACTACAGAAGTCCAGCTGGGCCCAACCATGTTTGTCCAGAGTTTCTAGCAACTGAAAGGGAATCTGGCTGCCCATTACTTCATTCCTTCCTTTTATTCTTCAATTAATCGTTTTTGGGGTGTTGGAGTGAGGGAAAGATTTCCCTGCTCCTCTTCGGAGTAGTCAGTGCTCTTAAGAACAATGACCTCACTGGAATTGCTGGTATGAGTGGTTAGATAAAAGATGGGCTATATAATATTGCAAAAAAGGATAAGCTATAATCGTAGTGGTAATTATATATTCACATTAAGGCTTACTTGTAAATATGGCATAAAATAAGGATTGAAATAATGACCCACAAACTGTCGAAGATGAAATTGTTTTTAATCACTTTTTTATTTTTATTTTACTTCTTTTTCTTTTTCTCTCTTTCCTCTTTTACTTCTCATCTCTGTTTCTTTTCTTCTTTTCTACCTTTGTGTATGTGTTGTTTGTTTATTTTAATTGTAAAATTAATAAAGATTGTTATAAAAAAAATGAACAATGACCTCACTTGCAACTTGCCTTTAGAGAGTGCAGTCTCTGACTGAATTCTGGCATCTGCTACATTAGACCTGTCCTACAGCTTGCCCTGAATTTCCAAGCCTAAGCAACTGTATCACCCATCCATTGAAGCAGAAAGGGGCAGGTAGGAAGGAGCAGTTGACTGGCACCTTCGTTAGGAAATGCTGGGAAATGTGCAGCCAATTGTCCTGTCTCTTGGGCTGCTCCTAAACTACACCAGTCACCTGTCCAAAAGGTGCTTTTTTAAAAAAGGCAAATGTTTTTGTTTTTCCTCCTTCCTTCCTTTCCTAGGAAAAACAAAGTCCAGTTGTTCTTTTTGAAAAAGCACCTATGGGGCAACTATGACGTGGATGACTGAGAATCTCCATAGACAAACGTAGTCACCTCCATTTCTTCTGCTACCTTCTTCTGCACCAAGTCTTGCATTCATTACCCCACCTCCCCTTGAGTTATTTTGCTTGTCCATTCATAGAACAATGAAGTTAACAATCCAATGTGAAGGCAGGCAGTCATGAAAAAAATTGATAAAAATGTGAACTGGTTAAGCATTCAAGTTAGCATAGCCATTACAATTAGGTTAAAAGTTAAATATTTCCATTGTAGTTAACAGGGATATGAAGAGAAATGATCTAATTAAAAGTTACATTATTTTGTGAATATGTGACAAAACGTTTTTGGTACAGTATGTTCTTTGTCATTTTTCAGTGCAGTGGATGGTTACTTTTCCATCTGCCTACATGAGCAGTTAATTTATTCAGATCCACCCTGTGTGACTCAAATTATTTTACTTGTCATCCAGTTTTCAGAATGACCATGATTTCCTCCACTAGATCCTTTGCAGACTCTCATGATGTAAAAATCAGGGCCTCCTAGATCTCAGACTAACTACAAAGAACGCATGCATATTCAGATGCCTCTCTGGAGCTACAATTCACATTGCTCTGAACATCAAGAATTATGAAATACGTAGGTATTTAATGCCCAACAATCAAAATCAATCCTTGGAGCTTTGCATCTTGGAGTAGAAATGGCATCAGTCCTGTTCCAGTTTTGGAGAGAAGGCTGCCAGTATCAGGAGTGGACACAGGACATTTTTGTAATAATCACACTTCACTGTGTTTTAAACTGGGATCTGTTTAAAAGGGCACAAATGTATCACATATACAAGCATTTTTAAAACACTTATATCAAGTGTTTTCATATGGAATGATGTTAGCTGTATCAGGCAGTTTAGCACCACTCTAAGAAAGGTGCAATATTCTGAAACAGTTTTTAACATAAAACACCACTAGCATAGATTTCTGATAGGCTTATGACAAAATGATAATAGTATTATCTTTAGAGACAGAGTTATCAGTCAGTTGTACACCTGATGGGAAAACTGGAGAAGACTGGCAGAAAGAAGGAGGGGGAATAAACACTGTAACATTTACTTATTTCTGTTTTTCATTCAAAAGTCAGCATATCCTCCATCCATCCATCCATCCATCCATGATATCATAATTAGCCCAGGGAAATGCCAAAAAGTTTGAAGATAACATTATTTATTAAGGATATCATTCCATTATTAATTATTAATGAGCAGTCAAAGGTGCTAGTGATATTGTACTTAGTTTTAGCTGTAAATAAAGGCTGGGTTTTTTTTGTTATACAAAACATTTAAAAATATATTTGAAGTGATAAAGGAAAGAGATGCAACTTAAAGACTTAAAGTATGCATTTGGCATGAGTAGTACGTATCTAAAATGAATTTCAGAATTGGCTAATTAATAATTATAATTGTAGAGTTATAGAACAGAGGGAACCTGTAGGAGTTGTGCGGGCCTGAATTGGGAACAACAAACTTTGGCTGCACTTTCATAAATCTGAGTGGCTTTGGATATGTGGAACTTTTGGCTTGGGGACTTTAACATCTTTAGCTCTGGATGGGGTTGCATTACCCCAGACAGACCCAGTGCTCAATCTGGGGGTTCTCATGGACTTATGACTCCTGCTCGATGAGCAAGTAGAAGTTGTGACTAGAAGATCCTTTGCCAAATTCATTTTTTTTGTTCCAGTTGCACCCTTTCCTGAATCAGTCACTCAAGCCCTGGTCATCTCATGGTTGGACTACTGCAATATGCTCTACATGGGGCTTCTCCTGAAGAGTATCCAGAAGCTGCAACTGGTGAAGAACACAGCTGTGTGGGCAGTTCTTGGTACCCCTAAGGTGGGCCATGTTTCACCACTATTCCGCAAGCTGCATTGTGTGCCAATTTGATTCTGGGTCCAATTCAAGGTGTTGGTTATCATCTTAAAAGGTCTTCTTGTATAGATTAGCTCTGCCACACTGGGAAGAGAGCCTCAATAATCACAAGGATTGTGATAGTTTTGAACATTCGGCCCTAAGAAACAAAATGTCCAGTGGAGAGTAAGCGTTTGTATTTAGGCAAGAACAATGAGCTGCACAGGTACAAAATAAGTAGCACATGGCTTAGTAGTATTATTCGTGAGAAGGATCTGAGAGTCTTTCTTTCTTTTTTAAAAAATAAACTTTATTGAATTTTTATTACATTAAAAACATAAAAAATATATCACTAAATAACAGCTGTTTGGGGTGCTTATCATATAACAATCATTTGTGCAATATTTACAGGTATTAATTTGTGCATAATTATATTCTTATTCTACCTATATTCTATATTTAATAATTACCTATCCTTAATCTGTCTCCGATCTATCCAGCTATACCATTGTTCTCATACCTTATAAAATATTGAAGCTTCCTTATCTTTTAAACTCAGCATTAATTTATCCATTTCAGCACAATTCATAACTTTTTGTATAACCCTTTACGGGTGTATATAGCTATTTCCAACGTTGGGCAAAGGCGATCCTGGCAGCAGTCAATATATGTAATAATAAGTATTTTGTGCTCTTTACGTTTTTGTTTTTTTTTGAAGATGGATCTAAGAGTCTTTCTATGGGGTTGTTGTAGAGAAAGTAGGAGGAGGGAGCACTATGTTGAGTTCCTGAATAAAAAGGCAGGATATAAATCTAATCAAGAGCAAAATAAAATAAGCAAATATTGATTGATGGCCTGAAATCAAATTAGATAAAGTATAAAGCAGAATCCCTCTGGACTACCTCTTGAATGACTCTCTAAAAGGGTTCCAATTATTTTGAATGATAAATCATCTTGGAATCAGATGGGAGTGCTGATGGCTGGGTAATCAAACCTATTTCACAGTTTTTCCCACTCTTAACAACTTTTCTGTCCAATCATGTACCATATTAGTCTATAAATATGGCTCGCATTCTTATTTATTTACATCAGTGGTTGATTGGTTGCAATATTTTTAAAAATTATTGCCATTTGTAAAAAAGAAAAAAAAAATCCCAGCAACAATATACATCAGAAGGCAGCTCAGGTTAATGACTACAGCAAAGCAATCATGAGAATGATGCAGAATCAAATTCAGTGTACCATGCCAATGTGAACAGAGGGTATCATCCATCAATTCAGCCCTTCTAAAAACATGGAGCCTCCCCAGTCATCTCAGAAAATGCAGACAGAAGAACACTTCCAGACTTTCCTTTCAGAAAAAACTGTTAAAAGTATCCATTAAGTAAATTTGAAGCCATGTCACAGCTGGCCAGTTCCAAGACTCTCTCTACTTGGTTCCCAAAACATTCTCCTATGCCAATTCCCCACAACTTATTGTCTTCCAGATATATTTGACTACAATGCTCCTAACAGCCCAGGCAGTCTGTCTCCTGGCTAAGAAGAATGAGAATGGTAGTGTCACTATCTAAAGAACAACAGGTTGTGTAAATGCCAGGTGCAAACCCAAAGGTGAGATAGTGAGATCCATTCTAATTCAGTCCTTAGGACTGCCCAGTTTCTTCATCTGGGCCTCTTTCTGGGAAAGCTCTATGTTGCCAAAAATCTTCCCCTGCAGGTGTACATTCCATCACAGCAAGACCGATGATTCATCAGTTCTCCTCTAGTATCCTGTAATATAGATCAGTGGTCCCCAACCTTTTTTGTACCACAGACTGGTACAATCCACGGATCGATCCACGGACTGGTACCGGCATCAGCACACATGACCAAGGCATGGCGAGCCGAGCGACTGGCCAGCCAGCTGTCCCCTGCTTCTCCCCACCACCTTCAATTCCTTCTTTGTACCCTCTCGCAGTCGATGGGCTTTTCGGGCTCTTTCTTAATCTCCTCCTGAGTAACGCGACACTCCACCACCATCGGGATGGCTCTTCATTCGAAGCTGGCCCCCCTTCAATGAAACTAAGGTGCGAGGATTCCTTCAGCACCCAAACGTCGCATTCCAACCAACGACCGACAAGCTCACCCGGAAGCACTTTCTCAAGCGCCGTTGAAACAAGATGGCGGCGCCCAAGCAAAATAGGTGGCCCAGTACAAAATGATCCACGGACCGGTACCGGTCCAGGGCCCGGTGGCTGGGGACCCCTGGTATAGATGGCTTTGCTATAATGTAATCCTGAGAACGCTTTGTTGGAAATCAAGTATTCTTTTTGTGTTAAAAAATACGAAGGACTCTGGTAGCATCTTTTCCAACTAATAAAAGATATTAAAAGGCATAAGCTGCATCTCATGTCATCAGAATGTATATATCTTGCAGCTAAAGCTGTTCATGCCTTACCAGCCTAACCCTTCCCTTGCATGCAGTGGGCATCTCCAGGGCATGAATGATGCCTGCAGAGGGGCTCATGTACAGTGGTGGGATTCAAATAATTTAACAGCCGGTTCTCTGCCCTAATGATTTCTTCCAACAACCAGTTCACCAAATTGCTCAGAAAGTTAACAACCGGTTCTCCTGAAGTGGTGCAAACTGGCTGAATCCCACCACTGCTCTCGTATCAATAATTGAACTTAATGCAGCCTGTACCAACCCCATAGGAAAGAGTTTTCTGATGGTGTTCCATATGAGCTCCTCTGGTTCTTGGGTGGATTGGGAATTATAGGTCTATGGAAAGTCTCAGGCATCCAGGTCATGATTGTCTCAAAGATGCTTTTCAGAAGGCAACTGGACTTCCTTGTTGTTTCCTTGAAGACATCTCACTTCTCATCCAAGAAGCTTCTTCAGTTCTGCCTGAATGGTGGAGGAGAATGGAAGGATTTATATTCCTTGCAGTCATTTGGTCGTTAGCGCTCTGAAGGTTGGTTGTTAGTGCTCTGAGAGTTGTAGTGTCCACTTGGGGGTTTATCTGTACCATCAAGGTCACCTGAATCAGAGTGCAAATGGATGTGGAACCTTCTTGGAACTGCTGAAAGAACTGTGTTGTAGGCAGGAGATAAGTGGCATCATATCCCTCCTCCTCTGTTGAAAGAGGGCTGTTCAATCTTGATGTAGATGGCTTCTTTGCCTTTTTTCTCCAAACCAGTGGTCTTTTCTGTCCAGAATGTAGACTTGGCTGTCATCAAAAGAGTGACCTTTGTTTTTCAAATGAAGATGGACTGCTGAATCATACCCCAATAGGTTTGTTCTTCTATGTTGTGCCATATATTTGTGAAATAGTTGTTTTGTTTCTCCAGTGTATAGATATGCACATTTCACTATTAAACTGCATGTACCACATTGCTCACTTTGTGACTGGATATTTTATCCTTGGGATGGACAAATGTATTCTTGGGTTTAAAGTGTGAAAATCCTCCTGAGCTTTTCAGATATTCCTGTAATATATGGAATAACAGTGTTGCTTTGTTTGTTGTTCTCTTTTTTGTATATTATGGAGGAGCTCCTGCTGGGTCTTTTTCTGGAGTTGATGAAGGTCCAATTGGGATAGTCATGAATTCTGAGGACTTCCTTGATGTGTTTTAATTCTTGACCTCAAAGACTCTCAGAGAGCTAACAATTGACCTTCAGAGGGCTAATGACCAGATGACTGCAATGGATATAAATCCTTCCATTCCCCATCGTTCAGTCAGAACTGAAGGAGCTTCTTGAATGAGAACTGAAACATCTTCAAGTGAAGAAACAAAGAAAGCCCAGTTGCCTTTTGAATAGGACCTTTGGGATGATTGGGAATTATAGATTAGGAGTTGAATTTAAACTAATTCCTTATGCCCGCTGGTTTCCAAATTTTTTCCTTGGTAGATATGGCACTGCCTCAGGTTACAATTCATAAGATGATGTGATAATTAGGAAACAGATTGTTGAGAATATTGCGGAAGTTTCCTCTACAAATTTAATACAGACTTTATTGAAATAAACAGAAGAGATCAAAATGCCTGGAGCCTTGGAACATGTTCTAATAATGCACATGACATTGCCTTGGGAGTTTAGATGTATCATGTACCTGTCTTCTCCGGAAGTTCTAACTCCACAGCTGTACTGGATGGGGATTTGTAAAAATGTACCATTCTATCTCTTTTCTTAACATTGAGTAAGCTGCTCAGGGGCAACGTAAAAGATTTTGTTTTAAATAGTCTGTGAGGATTTTTCCCCCTCCCCCAATTTTAAAAAGGAAAGCATCACCCTGGCAACCAGCCATATCTAACTCTTTACTTCTTTATTGGAGTCTCTAAGGAGAAGACTGGCAACTCATTTTATGTTATCTGCTCCCCCCACCCCACAACCCCCGCTCTTCTCTTTTGACTGTGAAAATCCAGAGTTCTGATATGTTTCTAGTTGTGAAGAATTAAATATTCACTGTCAACTTGGGTTTGTTTTTTTTTCAAATTCTTTTCTTGATTTGGAAGAATTTTTTTTAGTGTAAGAGACTAGAACAAACCCCCTCAGGAATAGATAGACCTTCTCAGTCTTTTTTTTTTTTTTTTAAATCTGCTGTCCTTTAAAGGCAGAACTCCAAATAATATGAAGAATGAATTGCTCCCAAACACTAAACAAGATCAAATCTGCAGGATGACATCATTGTGTCACAAATTCTATCTGCCTGTTCTTTGGCTTCATTTTTGTGAGGAATATGGGATGTTTTGAGGAGAAAATTCTAAGGCAAGGATGGAGACACGTTGCTTTTCTATGCATAACCTCTGAGGGAGTCTAGAAGAGACATTTGGTAGGTCTTGCTTTGGCATCACTCTGTTTTTTTTCCTATTGCCAAGGAGCTCCGTCCTGGAGCTCTGTGGGGGAAAAAGCAAAATGTGATGCACAGATGTAGGAATAAAAATAGCATTCTCAGCACTAATAATCAGTGAGCAGCTCTGCCCAAATACGTGGGATTCTAACATTTTTAAATTATACATTAACTTTTATAGCTTGTGGCATTGTTATCATCCACATAGTCAGCTCCCAATACTTCATGGGAACGGGTTAATTTTTGTGATCTGTGACACAGTCGATCTCATCTTCTTAATTGGTACAGTACAGCCACCCTGTCATTAATGCCTATAACATTAAATGTTACACTGGATGAAGACAACAGAGAAAGAAACAGGAGAGAATGGAAAAAAAAGGCAACAGGCAGATGGGGAGAAGGTACAAGGAAAAGATAACCAGGGTGTTCTGTAGGCTTGTTTATAATTGAAGACAGTTAGGCCAAAGGCTCTGTATAAAATATGGGTTCAGGGTGTTGAATAAGGTCAGAGCAGTGGTGGAATTCAATTTTTTTTTTTACTACCGGTTGTGTGGGTGTGGCTTGGTGGGCGTGGCAGGGGAAGGACACTGTAAAATCTCCAGTCAGAGGTGGTATTTGCTGGTTCTCCACACTACTCAAAATTTCCGTTACCGGTTCTCCAGAACTGATCAGAACCTGCTGAATACTATCTCTAGGTCAGAGATGACACACCATCCTATAAGTCAGCAACCTTTAGAGAGTGTTGTATGCAGTGGTGGGATTCAAATTTTTTTACTACTGGTTCTGTGGGTGTGGCTTGGTGGGCGTGGCAGGGGAAGGATACTGTAAAACCTCCAATCAGAGGTGGGATTTGCTGGTTCTTCGAACTACTCAAAATTTCCGCTACAGTTCTCCAGAACTGGTCAGAACCTGCTGAATACCACCTCAGGTTGTATGCGCTGGAAAGCATGATGCCGATACTTTCACAAAATGGCAACGCTGAAAAAAACTTGACCTGGATAATGTGAGTAGATACCCAATATTCCTTTATGAGGGAGACAATTCAGGGTCTCTGGTATACTTTTTAGCAACCCCAGTTTAGCTGTATCCTTTTGTGCAGGCAGGCAGGTATTTTTTTAGGAAAAGCACTGGGAGATAACTAGTTTTATTTCTAGGGTGCGTATGTGTATGATTAATCTTACTTACATTTACATTTGGGCAATTTATAGTCGATTCCATCTTTTGGTCCAAAGAGAGCTCAAGGGCCCCCCCAAAATTAAGAACAAAATTGAAAAGTTAGCACATGAAATTTAAGTTACAATTAATTAACAGTCAAAAAAGCCTGAGGAAAGAGAAGCATCTGTAGAAGTTTTCCAAAAGCTGAAAGAATAGATCAAACACAGCTATCAGGGAAGAACATTCCATAGCTTGAATGCAATGGCGGAGAAATTAAGGATGTTCAATAGATGCTGCTAATAGGAACAGGGGCTTTCTGAAGAGCTTAATGACCTTACCTGACCAACTGCAACAGAAGAAATGGTCTCTCAAATAGTCAGTTCCTAAGCAGCTCGGACATAAAGATTTTTAGCTTATCCTTCGTTGACTTTATCCAAATGCCCCCTCGCAATTTGTTCCTGCTTTGCAGCTTATATTTGTATATTGTATCTTCTTTTAGTTCACAGCAATTCATAGTTCTGACAATACGAGCACATGTATGACTCTCATTCTCTTTTTTTCCTCTATGGATTTCCATAGAGACAAGATATTTTAATGATTATGTTCCATCCTATTCATGGCATGTCTTTTAGATTGCTGTCAAGGTCTTTCTCTCAAGTGGAAGCAGCTAATTTATTTTCCAGGTTCTAAAGGGCTCTCTCAGAATATAGGTCCAATGACATGCGTGACTGTTCTCTACAATGGGCAGAATTCTTCTTTGACTTCTTGATCTTACGAATAAATCTCTATTGTAAATGTGTAGTCAAATAACATTTTTCCCAAATAACCTGTCAATTTGTATCTATCAATAGTAAAGTGCAATTATTTTTTATCTCTAGCCCACACACTATACAGAGGTTCTTGTGGCAGGTTCCAATCCATGAAAGCAAAATAAAATGAAAACAAGGGAAGTAAGCAAAAATAAAATTTAAAGACACAGTTCATTGCCCATGCCTCAACGTTGGCAAGTTCTTCTTTTTTTGCTGCCTCATTTGGATTTGGTTATCCTAGATTTGTTGCAATCCATTACATCACTACAAAGAATTTAAATAAACAGGTGTTGGGAAGGGGGAAAAAATACCAAGGCAAATCAGGGCCTATCATGTTTTTTTTTTTCATTTTAGAGATACATAAACATTTAAGAGAGAAATAATAGTAGATTCTAGAAAGAGAAAATCTAAACAAAGATACGGAGGCAGAGGATGGCTCCAAGACATTTTGCTCTTTCAGCTGAGGAGTGAGGTGATGACTGCTGCCCATTCTTTCTACAGAAACCAACAGGAATAGCAGGTACATGTCTGTTTGGTTCAGGGGTGGGATGCAAATTCCTTAACTACAGAACTGGTTCTGTGGGCATGGCTAGGTGGGCGTGGCCAGGTGGTCATGTGACCACCAGGAGTGTTTCTTTTTTGCCTACTGGGCCTCTGGGAAGCCTCCTGGAAGCAAAAACGGGGCACGGGTGGGTGCGCAACAACCTCCTGCACCCCGTTTTTTTGCCTCCAGGGCGTCAGGGAAGCCTCCTGGGTGAAGCAGTACAACAGCAAGGGTGGGGGGAAATCAGCTGTGCCGCATGATTTAGATTAGCTAGAAAGCAAGAAATCGCACAGTTTCCTGCTTTCTAGCTAATCTAAATCAAGAGGCACAGCTGATCTTTGGAACAAAAAAAGGAAATACCTTGATCTTCCAAGCAAACTGGTTTTCTCCCAGCTGATCTTTCGAGCAACCGGTTCACCAGAACCGGTAGAATCCCACCCCTGGTTTGGTTGTGCTGAGAATTTCGTTGCATGTGAAGATAGCAAGTTTTTCCAAGAAATGTGGAGTAGGCTGAGGGACATACAGCTCAGTATTCTAGTTCCTGGCTAGCTCCCTATCTGCTCTCATTCGCTACCTGAGGTCACCTGCTTCCTGCCATTAAAGAGCAGGGCCAGCTCTGGCAAGGCAAAGATGGAGGCTTTACGTTCAGCACTGGACAGCTATGAGAAATGATGCTCAGTCGGTACTTTTGGACACTTCCTGAACAGGATGCTTATACATCTCCTCCTTCCTTGGACTTCCACAGAAGGTCTTCCGTGCAGCTCCTGTACAGTGTCCATCAGAATTCCTTCTGTCTTAATACTGTTTTTCTGTATCACCCATCACCTCCATGGTATTAATAACTCTGCTTGCTGCAACTTGCAGCAACGTAATGCTGAGAGGAAAGGAGGAACTGCCAGTCTTGCACTCTGTAAATAACTGGGTGATGATTCCCTGCTGTGAAAATCACACTCTTGGTAAAAACTGGGAAGTGACTGTAGCCTGGATGTGAAAGGCAGGAAAATAGGAGGCAGCCTGCAGCTGGTTGGTGTCTGTGCAAGTAAGCAGAAGAAAATGTAGGAGTGTCAGGTAAGCAGTAAGGGAGGAATCACAGGATGCTTTGGAACACCTTGATGTTTTGGTTCATATCCGCAAAGCTTTTACATACATTTTAGCATGTATAGTAGCCAAATGGAAAAGCCAGAATGGACATACCTGTTGCCAAACTATAATATGAACAAAGAAGGGAAGTCAGGCTAGGGTGGACAGTTGGCTTTGCAGTTATGAGTGAAGTGTTTTTGAATGGAAAAGCAAACAAGATGCACAAGGGGTGTATCGCAACACAAGTGACTTCAGACTATAGCAATCTTGGGCTTGAAAGCTAAATATACTTAGATATTTATTATACTTAGATAGGAGACCTCCATGTAATACCAAGGCAGGAGGCTAAACTGGAAAGGTGAATAAATATTCTGGAAGAAACCAATGGCAAACCATTTAAAAATTGCTGGCAAGAAAATGAAATAGACATGTTTATGAAATTACCAGTGAGATGAAAAGTCGTACAGAGATTCAGGAGGGAGGAGGTCCTTTCCAAGGAGCGAAGAGGCAATTCAGTGTGGAATCCTTGGCATGCAGGAAAAAAGATAGGGCAGCCCCCACCCTCATCTTTCACAGGGTATATCAAATAGTTATGCAGGTTTATGCTTTATTCTAGCAACATTCCTGCCTATAGGCCAATAAATATAGGCAACTGTCATAAATATGAAGCAGTTGCCAAGCATCCAGATTTTGATCACATAATAATGGGGAAGCTGCAATGGTCATAAATGTGAAAAAAAGGTCATAACTTGCTTTTTCAGTGCCATTGTAATTTTGAACAGGCACTAAATGAACTGTTGTAAGTCAAGGACTACCTGTACTGTGAAGTAACTTCTCATGTCGGTCTTGGATTCTTGCCCCTGATACTAGTCAGATTTTTTTGAATTGAAAGATACTTCTTTTTCCCCCCTAAGCAGGCATTCTCATACTTTTAAATAAAATTATTTAATTATGCCAATAATTATGCCAATTATTGAGGCATTATTTCAACCTGGTATTTGGAGATACTCATGACAAGCTCATACGTTCACACATTGCACGCGGGCCATTGGTTGAACAGAGGGAGTGAGGTACTGAGTTCTAGTCACCAGTAGAGACTGAAATGTGTTTAAATATTAGTAGCTAGGGTTGGTAGTTAGGCTGTTGGTTTGAGCTATGAGCTTGGCAATTTGGTCATAAATGTTTTGTCACCATTCGAGGAGACGTTGATGTCTCCTCGAATGGTAATGAAACGTTTGCAACCAAATTGCCAATCTCAGAGCTCAAACTAACAGCCTAACCAGTCGAGACTATAGGAGGGGAATACTGTTGACAAACTTTGCTTGGAAACCATCGTTTTTTTGATGAAAAATCCTATTTTCAGTTTTTTTTAAACCCAAGAACAGTAGCACCTTAACGCAGCTCTGCTTTCATTCCATAGTGATAAAAGAGCTAACCGTTTCTCAGAATATTGACCTCAAGTAAAGCCATATCACTGCAATTACCAAATGATAAACATGGAAAGGTAAGGGATTAAAGGCTGGAACTGGAAGAAAAGCACAGCAGAATTTTGAAAGGTATCCAGTGACAAAAATACTGCACTGACAAAAGTCCTTTAACGGAACTCAGAGCTACTGTTATTGACAAAGATGCTCTGTTAAGGATGCTTTGAGGCAGACCGGCAGAATGAAAAAAAAAGTGTTGGAAAAGAACAGAAAGCAGAATGTAAGCAGATATTAATGATTCAAAATCAAGGGAGTGTTAGAAGTGATTCTTGTACTACTGGTATAGAAAGACTTCAGGCTTCATTATTTTAACCATGGCAGTTAGGCAGGACTCAGAGTTCCCGCTCTTCTATCTAGATTATCTAGAAGAATTATAGGAAGAAGGTTTCTTAAGGAGTCCAGGAAAGTTTGTTGGCATAATATTATGCCTACTGTATTTGTAAAGAAACAGACTCTGGCAACTTAAATAGGGGACTGACCAGTTCAGGTGCCTTTCTTTCTTCCTCCTTATTTCATGGACACTGCCCATGACTTTGTGTAGTTTCATTTGTGAAGCAGACTTCCTGTTCTGACCCAGCTCCCCAAACATGACAAACCCTCTGTAGTTGAAGCAATGATTCCTTTATTAGGAGCGCCAGTAGTCCCGGCAAAAAGTTTATATTTTACAACAGGCTAACAAGTCTGTCCGGCAGGGAGATGAATAGTTGTCTGCCACATCTATTCATCTCCTCCCCGCTGCCTTTTATACCCAGAGCTAGGGTGGGGCTTCTCTAGCAGCGGTGGCTCTTCCTTCCCTAGGATCGGCCCACGGATTTCCACTGCTCTCCTCTCCTCACTGGACTCAGCCGTTTCACCTCTTCCTCATCAGCCACCTCCAGACCTGGGGGCTGTTGACTCTCTGAGGGTTGACAGACAACCCAGGTTCCGCCTCTGTCCGTCTCTCTCTCCCTTGACAGCTCCATTCCCTCTTCCCCCTCAGAGCTCTAGGTTGCCTTGATGCTGACCCTAACTCCCATACCTCCCCCTCATTTGATTTGGCTGCTGGAGGGGTCAGCATCTGACAAGCCACTACGCTTCCCCAACCTGATATCATAAGATGATGGAGTACATTTCCCATCGTGCTGACCAGGGCCATGTGCCAGTACTTCATAAGAGAGTGCCATGTTGGAGAAGAAGTGCTGTTTGCTATTGGGAATCATTTTCCTAAAAATGTTTCTAACTGTAGCACTGCATTGCATTTCCTAGCTAGCATCCTGCTGAAATCCATCCAACAATTCAGGAGGCTTTACTTCAATAATAGCCCTATCATCCACCCATGTTTATCTCCTTGAAACTTTCTATTATGACTTTCTTTTCTTTAAAATAGCTGCTAATCATATAAATTAGCTCTGGGCAGAGGGAGATCCCTGATGGACTTTACTAGAAAAATTCATGCATTGCTTCATTAACAAGTATTTACTAAGATCCAT
The DNA here is from genome assembly GCF_049901715.1 of Pseudonaja textilis. NCBI lineage: Eukaryota > Metazoa > Chordata > Lepidosauria > Squamata > Elapidae > Pseudonaja > Pseudonaja textilis. The sequence continues at coordinate 63,856,786 of NC_141991.1, read as the reverse complement.
TAATTATCTAGCTAGTAATCCATTTAATAATGGATTAATATAGGACTAATTGCATAATTGGAGTATCATGGAAAAAAGTCCTTACACAGCAATCAAAGTATACCATGTCAGCAAAAAACACAGGGACAACAATCACATTGGTTAATCTAAGTGTGGCTATACCACTTCAGAATACAGATAGGGGATTATTTTGTTAAAGTAATGTTGTTTTCAGGCTTTTGTGGAATTAGGCCTTGGAATGATCTACAAATAATGAAATCATCTAGAAATAGCACTAAAGAGTCTTTGATGCAGTTAGTGACTGTCTGGATTTTTGACACAAACATCTGATATCCCTTCTTTTACAAAGAACAAAATGGTGCTGCTTTCATAAAACACTGGAAGCATCTGAGGGCCAAATATGGCTCATGCCTCAACATGCATATTTTCCCAATGAAACAAAGAGATTATTTTATTATTTATTCAGAATGTTCTGATTAAAAATAGCAGGATTCTAGTGTTTGAGGGACTGCCACCAGGGGTGGGATATGACAGGGTTAACTACCGGTTCGGGATTTATGAGCTTTCCTGCAGGCTGTGAGCCGCGTACCTGTGCCTGTAAATAGTCATCTGCATGCTGTGTGCAGAGAAGCAGCCTTTGAAACAGCCCTCTTTTCTTGCTTTTCTAACTGCAGCTGTGCCTCATTCGGCAGCTGAAGTTGAAAAATAAGGAAATAAAGATCAGGTAAGAGCCCAGGTGGGTGGGTGGGTGGGCAAAAACATCAGCAGACATAGAACTGGTTCTATATCTGCTGTTGCGTTGTGGGAAATAACGACTCGAGACCCAGTTGATCCTTTGTTCTCTTTTATTTTCTCTCTAGAACTGAACAACTGTGGAGCCACAGCAGTCTCCTTTATAGCGGGCTGCTTGCGGCTCGCGGCCAATGATGGCTCTTCAAATTTCCCGCTGTCCGGACTGACCAATCCAAGGTGAGCATGCAAATATACAACATCTGCTGCTCTTCAGACCTACCGGTTCTACAGAGGTGGACAGAACCAGTAGAAACCCACCCCTGGCTGCCACAAAGAAGGAGTCAACCTATTTTCCAAAGCATCAGAAGGCAAGACAAGAAACATGGATGGAAACTAATCAAGGAGAGATTAGTGAGAACAGTTAGAACAATTAACCAGTGGAACAGTTTGCCTTCAGAGGCTGTGGGTGCTACATCAGTGGAGGTTTTTAAGAAGAGCCTGGACAGCCACTTGTCTGGAATGGTATAAGTGCAGGGCTGTCAAACTCCCAGCCCATGGGCGGATGCGTCATGCACTGGCCACACCCACACCTAGTTTAGCAAAGGGGAAAAAGTCCCAGTACGTCACGTGATGCCACTGTGACGATGTGAGTTTGACACCCCTGGTATAGGGTCTCCTGCTTGAGCAGAGGGTTGCGTTAGATTCTATCCAGCCCTATTCTGAATTCAATTCAATTAATTTCAATTCAAAAAGGTTTCTTCACATTCAGTCTTTAGCTTTCAGTCTCTTTTATAGTTAAGACATCAAAGGAGAATACAAAAGAAAAGCTGATTGAACAAGACGCAAGTAACCCCTCCATTGCAGAGAAAACCAATTATATGGAGTTAAACATACTACATGTAACAGTACACATGTCCATTTAAATGAGATCTTACGAAAACAGGGGCATAAAATGTAAGATGTTAATGAGGAAAGGTTGTTTGGACTTCACAAAGAGACAAACCAAATCCCAATTAATATTAACAAGCCCTCTCTTATCAGGAAACATTCTGGTCTGGAGAGCAAAGACAGTTTTTTTATCTTGAAGTTTAGGAATGTTAGAATGTTCTACATTCCATTCTGCAATGGTTTGGTAAAAGAGAGAAAAATAAGTCAAATTAAAGCACAAAATAACTATGTTAATTAGCAAGTCCATGTTGTTGGTACTACAAAGTCCATGTTGTATGTCCTTCACACCTGTTTTGAATCATCTTTAAACCTTGAACAGCCATATTGTAAGGCCCACTAGTGGCATAATGTGCCTCCTTTCTCGTTTATTTGCTAGCAAAATGAGAAATAGGGCTGTCACAGTTTGGCAGTTTGATACATAGTTTAACTGTTTGGATCCTGGTGGGCTCCAGGGGTTGTAAGAAAGCTGCAAGTGACAATGGTTGCTTACTTGTGCTTACTTACACATACACGTACATATACACATAAACATATGTGTGTCTCACAAAAAAGATTAATAAAAGTAATCTCAGAGTCTACCTGATTTATGATTGTGGGAAATTCCAGAGGCAAAATAAGTATTTGTAATCTAACATTATGGTACTCTACAGGCAACTTGATCCTTCAATCTCATTAGGCAAGTTATTGTTATCCCACAGTTTTGCTCAATGAGAAATGTGCAGCAAACTTGAGAATTCAAATGAAATAACTGAAAAGTACTGAGGAAAACAAATTAATTCAAAGGTACACCATAGATCAGGGGTGTCAAACTCACGTCGTCATGGCATCATCACGTGATGTATCGGGACTTTTTCCTGCCTTTGCTAAACCAGATGTTGGTGTGGTCACAGGAGTTTAACAGCCCGGTCATAGATAATCCCCAGGAGGAATTCATGTAGTTTCTTAAAAGTTCACGCATGGAGTGAGGTAATGAGGGGATGCTTTATATCATCTGGCTTTTATTCTACAAAGTTCAGGCTGATGAGCACAACAAACGAACAACCAACTAAGGTGTCAACTAGGAATCAATGTCCAGGAGTATGCTATATTCCAGAAAGTTTTTTTCAAAGATGTCTGAAGTGTCAGGCCTGGCCAAAGCCAGGCACTTGAACTGACCAGCCACAGTAGGGCTACTATATCTGAGATGGCAACAATTCAACTGAACTGTACAAGGCAAGAAAAAGTTGCAGAAAACTCTAATTCTTTGCAGGTGGTTTGTGGTCATCTGGATTTTTTGCAGCTCAATTAAGGTAGTCCCAAACCATGTCTAAATCAGGGGATCCTAATCTCTGGGCCATGGGCCACAAGTGTTTGCAAATGGGCCACAGAAATGGTGGGTGAGTGCATGCACATACCCGCTTGCACGAGAAACAGGTGAGCACGTGCAGGCACCCTCCATTTGTGTCAGTGGCAGGAATGCATGCATGCCGCTCATGCAAATGGAGCTGTGCATGCATGTGTTTGCTAGCCGCGTATATGGAATCATCCCCTCTCCCCGTCCCACCAGTCCGCAAAGCCAGAAAGGTTGGGGAAACTTAGTTGAGATTGTTGCCAGGGATAGTTAAGCACTGGCCAGTTAAGCACTGTAAATTGAAAGCTTTTGTTTCTGTTTTTGGAAGTTCACTTTCTTCTGTCCAGGACAGGGCATATAAGTGCTGCTTGACCAGGGCCCACAGTATTATCTGGGATGCTACACATCCTCTCCTCAACTGATTTTCTTGTTACCTTCTGGGAGGAGGCTTCGTGGTATCTGAAGCAGAACTAGATTGTGCAATAGCTTTATATCATATAGCAGTGGTTCTCTTTTTCTTCACCATGGACCCCCTTTAAATACCTTTTGTGGCCATGGAACCCAAGACTTAACTCAAGATTTAAATAGTAACATTTCTTCAAGCCTTCGCGGACCTCCTGTGATGACATCATGGGCCCACGGGGGTCCATGGACCACAGGTTGGCAACCACTGCCCTACAGTATCAACTTGGTTAATTCTCAAGATTTCCCCCCCGCTATCTATTCAAAATGGACTGTGATTAATATCTCTCACTCCATCTCCCCCACCCCACTTCTCTCTCTATATATATGTACACTCTGAGAAGCACAAAGCTGAAGACACAAGCCTGAAGATGACAAATGAGATTTCGTCGAAACGTCGCCAAAATACTTCCAATTTTACGTGGGAGAAAACCCGAATAACCAAAGATCCACATACAAATACCCGTGAAAACCTCAGAAAACATATATATACACACACACACACACACACACACACACACCAACACACACGTGTATGTGTGTATGTACATACGTGTGTGTATACATACACACACACACACATATATATGTGTGTGTGCAGCACATGTACATGTGTATGTATGTGTATATATACACACACCCTTTTTTTGAGAATAGGCATCATTTTTAGGGTGGGCCAGTGTGTAGACAGAAAGAAGTGATATTAAAGCTTATCTTATCCTCTGCATTAATCACAAATGCAAATCAGCAACTTCTCCGCAAAGAGTCCTTTCCTGCAAATGAGCAAACTGCTCTCTGCTATCTCTGAATTCCCATGAACCTGTACTTCTATGGGGTGTGTGTGTAGGTGCAGCAATGACTTAGCTTCTAGCCTGGGGTCTCTGCTGTAGAAATTCTACTGTACCATTTCCTGCAATGAACCTTGGCTAGTCTACGCAGGAGAGTTCCTCCAAGCGTTTCACGAGATTGCCATTGCTTGGGAAGAGTTGGGATGAGGAGAAACCTGAAGAGGCAAATATCCCAGTTGGAAATCTTTCAGTCATTTTAGATAGCATTGGTTGTGTGAAATAAAACAAAATCAAAGTTAATCTTCATCAGAACTTCGTGTCCACTGATTTTATAAGAGTTTATTTTCACTGTCATTTAAGAACGTACTATAAGACCTTGCTGGGCAAGTCTAACAGCTTATCTGCTCCTGCCTTTTATTTCAAGAATGGTCATGCTCTTTACTGTTTGAAATGTACTCACTGGCCTGATATCATAGGTAATTCTTGGAAATCATGGTGAAGAACAAATTCTTGCTCCTGACAAGTCAGATTTCCTCCCTGTATTTCCTTAGAACAGTCTTCTGTACTGTTGAGGGTTTTCCTCGCAGACATGCTGCACTTCAAGTCTCATAAAACTTAGCCAGCATGGAACATGCTGGCTGGCTGGGATTTATTGAAAACCAACACGTCTGCAGGGCACTAGCTTAGAGAAGCCTATCCTACAGCATGGGATGCAGCTTAATCAAATTACCCTTGCTGAATTCATGCTACACCCCAAGAAAGCTATGTTGTGCTTAAGAAGAGAGCAAACCATAACATCTGGGGTGATGAAATACCAGTGTTGTTTGTTAACATCTGGAATGTCTAGTATCTGGGACAGGTGGACCTAGATGGCAAAGAGAAAGCCCTGGTCATAAAAATAATCTACCCTTGAAACTAGCGAGTCTGCTGGAAGTGGAAGGCAATATTGATATCATATTCCTACTTGCTGAAAGTAAAAATGAAAAGAAAAATGAAGACAAAACCTTACAGTCAGTTAACTAGTGACAAACATGCCGCTTCTGACCTACCCCGACTGCATCAATATTGTGCAATGCTGTCAATTCAAGATTTGCTTAGTAAGCAAGAGGAATGATATCTTTTATCCCTTGCATATGGTACTCTGGATTGCTTGCTGGCTTGGTGCCAGATGTAAGGAATTAAAAACGGGCTGTTAGATAAATCACAAGGAGCTTTATGTGCACTGGGCCATTCTGTGCTTAGTATTAAATCATGCAGTACAAAGATTGTTTGAAGGTGGGAGAAATGTCTAATGTAATTTACTGGATTCCTTGCATCTATTGCCCCTGTGATTATGTAGGACAGAAGGGTAGATTACAAAAACACGAGTGAGTGGTTAGACAACTCATGGGTAGCCTCACATTGCAATGAACAAGGACATGCATTCAGTTTCACAGGTACTAAGATTGTTGTCTGAGCAGGGACAAAAATAGCCAGAGAAATTATTGAAGCGTGGGAAACAAGATACCTGTCAGTCAACAGGAGTGCTGATTTGCCACTAGCCTACCAGGTACTTAGGAACTGAGAGCAAAGCAGCACAAGGAAACAACAATCAACAACTTAATAGCTGGCCATAAACACCCCAATCCACAACTAAAAACCACATACAACCATGTACCACATAAATACTATGCATAGAACAGCCCACTGCATATATCCTGGAGACAGAGATGTTCCTGAGGGGCTACAGCAGAAGTCCAAAAGCTTGGCAGATGAAACCTCTGGTTGATCTCCCAAGCAACCAACTCAGATTGGATCCTGCAACATTATTTGGAGACAGGTATGTTTGCCTGCATTCATGTAAAATGGTTTTGAACGAACCTGAGATTTGTATGTAATGTCCTTTCAGTGAGATAAAGGTCCTACCGCTTCATAACACTGAATAGCAATAATAATATTTGAAACTCATTCAGCAATGATAACTGCTTCAGTTATGATCCAATTATAAAGGACTTTTTTTTCACAAACTGGAGCCTGAGTTCTGGAAGCTCTCTGATAGTTCCTTCTCCTCACCATTTCTGTATGAGAGTGGCAAAGAATAGCAAGCAAATAACTACGGGGTTCTTTTTTCTATTCCACACACTGCTTCTTCCCAATGGTTCATTTTCACCTACGGAAGAAAAGGAAAACATCTACCTATAAAAGTGATAAGTATTAAGCACCCTCCCTCCTTGCCTCAGATCACAGCCTATGGAGAATGCCTTCTTTATAAGCCAGAAAGATCTTGCATACATTTCTCTTGTAGTATCCAACAGAGTCCTGATACTCATAAAGTTGTGGGAGAAGTACTATGTTAAAACAGATTAAGCTGATGAGCAAAGTGGAAAGGTCATCAGGAGTTACCTTTCAGTGGTATGTTCTTTCCCAAGAACTGGGTGCCTAAGACTGTCATGATCTTCTCATTTGAAATTACCACGCTTGCCCACTTGAATCTGCTTATTTTGTTGGACTTAATGAAGCTCATTCTATCCTGTCTTCTTTCGCACCTGCCCTTTGGGTTATCATCAGCGTGATTTATTCGGCTTGACAGTAGCTGTGGCAGAGATGCATAGGAAGAGAAACATTTTTCTTGGATGCCGGAAGCAAGCCAACAAGCCCTAAGCAGGTAAATGGGAAGGCAGAAGGAACGCAGATCTGCTTTTGAGAAGGACTTAGTGCCCAAAGGTTCCTAGTTTGAATTCCCACTGACAGAGCTTGTCTGGGACTTCAGAGCACGTTGGGGTTTTGTTATTTTTGTTTTGGCAGCATGGGTGAAATGTTTGCATTTGAAATAACATGGACAAAGGTCATGTGAGTCTTCTCATAGTCTTTCCAGATATGGGAATGATTTCAAACACAGAAGACACTATATCATTTATCGTGCATTGAATTACAAGCATGGATTGATGGTGGTCATCAATAATACTTGAATACAGCTCATCTGTCTGGAATCTGCACTGTATATTGGACATTAATACAATTGAGCAAAGTATTTTACGAGAAGAGTACTACAGTCCTCTGCTCGCAACAGAATATCACTAGGCTTGAAATTTTGGGCTTGGACAATCTTGAACTATCCTGCCTAAGGTTGGATCTAAACGTAGAACACAAAATTATCTGCTACAATGATCTACCAGTCAATGACTACTTCAGTTTTAACTGCAACAATACAAGAGCAGACATCAGATACAAACTCAGTGTAAACCACTCCAAATTTGATTGCAGAAAGTATGACTTCAGCAACAGAATGGTCAATGCCTGGAATGCATTACCTGACTGTTGTTACAACTTCTAACCTCCATTCCTTTAACCTTAAACTATCCACTATTGACCTCACCCCATTCCTAAGAGGTCTGTAAGGGTCATGCATAAGTGCACAATCATGCCTACCATTCCTGTCCTATTGTCCCCATTTATTTGTACCTATTTCCTGTATTCTTACTCATGTTTATACTTACACCTATTATCTTGTAAACGATTGACAAATCAAATCAAATCAAATAAATAAATAAATCAACAGTGAGCTGAACTCCCTGCATACAAACATCACTTTGGTAGCTCCTTCATGGTTCCTGCATGTGCAGAATGACTACAGCCTTCATTATTGGTAGTTCAGTAGATACTTGGATTACAGCTCTAAGTACAACCTCAACTAATGTGCAAGGCTTGCTTCTTTCCTACATATTTAAATAGCATTAATATGCTTTCTGAAAGCAATTTCTTTTATGGTAGAACTTAGCCCACACTTCCTTATTCCAATCAGATACAATGGATTATACTTGTCTATATAAGACAGATATTAAACCTGATGAGCTTTCCTAATTGCAAGTCACAAATGTGCTCAAAGCTTTCAATACTAATTTTGATGTACCTATGACATAAAATATATATTGATACTGTATAACATATAGTACTAGGTTGGACAAAGAGTATTAAATGGAACATTGATCCTACAAGGCGTAGACATAATTATTAGGAGTCTAGAAAAGTGTTGTTCAATCTGTTCTATGCAGTGTTGCTTTCCCCTTGTAGAACAAGCTTTACTTTGTACAAACTCTAACATGGATGGTCTCCCTGCCATAGAAGCTTTCTAGCAATTGAAGGTGATATGCCAGCAGTGCCCCTTTAGGGACAGATATATCTCCAATGGAACAGTATATATGTAGTTTGGTCTTAAACTAAGGAATCCTTGGTGCTTTCAAGATTGGTTTTTTGCTTGCTAATGTTTCATTACCCTACATTTCAGGTAACACCATCAATGCTGGTAGTGTTATCTGATAAGGTTACATAGTTCTGGTAATGAAATGCCTGCCAGCAAACAACTAAACTCAGAAACCACCAAAGACTCTACAGATATGTTTAATGACAATTACCCTGGTATTAGCTGATTCAGGTTGTTTTTTTTTATAAACTCACAGTATGTAATTTTGGAAGAATCTTGTAATCCCTATTGAAAATTTGTTTCACACACTCTTTTTCTTCATCACTAAACCAGCCACTGCTATCAATATTCAATAGATACATTCAAAAGTCACGATTTCTCTGACATTTATGCAGTTGTAAAATAAATATTCAACTTTGCCTTTTGTTAATAGGACAATCACATTTAAATATTGCATCAGATGTACAAAATATACTTTGGATCTTATTGAGTCTGCAAACCACTAGGTTTAAGGTAGTTAATAAAGGTCAGAGAACAATTGCAAATGCCAGGTATTTTGTTTGTTGGATAGCTCTTAAAAGAGATGGCTTAGATGGAAGCACCGTGTTCTTCTAATTGGATGGGACTTACTCATTTGTTCCTGGGTTTGTTTTGTTTTGTGATATCTGATCCTCTTTATTCTCCTTGAATTTGCACTTTTTTTTCTTGAAATATTCAGTCTTTTCTTATTTTCCCTTTTTGCCTTCAGTTTTCATGATGTGTAGCAGCTCACTTAATTTTGTGTTCTTCAAATTGATCGTGAGGCTCCAGGTTGTTCACATAATGCCTCACTTGTGTATTTTTTGTTTCACGGTTATTTCCAGGGGTGGAATGCTACAGGTTCTGCCCAGCTCTATAGAACCGGTAGCTCTCAAGAGCAGCCGACATAGAACCGGTTCTGTGTTTGCTGCTGTTTGGCCCACCCGCCCTCCTGGGCTCTTATCTGTCCTTTATTTCCTGCTTTTTCAACCTCAGATGCTTTACGCAGCACAGTTGAGGTAGAAAAAGCAGGAAAAAAGTGGCTTTTCAAACACTGCGCACCCACGCGCAGCACTTTTCAGCTGTCTGGGCAGCACAGCTTAAGGTTTATTGCATGCACGCGCAAAACATAATCACCGAACCAGTAGTAACAGCAGGTGAATCCTACCCCTGGTTATTTCTATCTCATCTCCTTCAAGATTGAGAATTTGGCCCACGATTGCCAGTGGATACTCCACTGGGGTATCTTCCAACTTATGCTCTTTCCATTTACAGGCATCCTTGACTTACCACAGTTCATTTAGTGACTATTCGAAGTTACAATGCCACTGAAAAAAGTGACTTATTTTTCATTCACACGAACTTTGCAGCATCCCCATAATCATGTGATCAAAATTCAGATGTTTGGCAACTGGTTCATCCTTATGACCGTTGCAGCGTCCTGGGGTCATATGGCCACTTTTTGCAACCTCCTGACAAGCAAAGTCAATGCGGAAGCCAGATTCACTCAACAACCAGGTTACTAATTTATCAACTGGAGTGATTCACTTAACAACTGTGGCAAGAAATGTCATAAAATGGGGCAAACTCACTTTAACAAATTCTCACTTAATAACACAGCTTTTGAGGCTCAATTGTGGCCGTAAGTCAAGGACTACCTGTATTCTTTTAAACATGACTGATCAAAGTTTCTAGGAGATATTTAAACTCTGCCCAAAAGGGTTTCATAATGGAAATGTCCTGTCCCTGGCATAGACTACAGGCACTTCTCAATTTACAATCACAGTTGAGCCCAAAATTTCTGTTGCCAAGTGAAACAGTAGTTAAGTGAGCTTTGCCCCATTTTGTGACTTTTCTTGCCACAGTGGTTAAGTGAATCACTGCAGTTGATAAGTTACTAACCTGGTTGTTAAGTGAATCTGGCTTCCCCATTGACTTTGCTTGTCAGAAGGTCCCAAAAGAGGTTCACGAGACCTTGGGACACTGCAACGGTCATAAGTATGAACCAGTTGCCAATCATCTGAACTTGGATCACATGATTGTGGGGCTGCTGCAGAGGTCATAACTCTGAAAAATGGTCATTAGTCCCTTTTTTCAGTTCCATTGTAACTTTGAGGCTAACCTCTACTCTATTTAGATTCTATTTTTTGCTAAAACATGTCTGTTAACATTAGCAAACTTAATCTTAATGATTCATTAGAATTTCCAATTCTAATTGGAGTTAATTAGTTAAGCCTTGAGTTGGAGGGTCACTTACATTCTCAGCCTCCTTTCCTCTGAGTTCATAATCCAGTTCATTCCTAGAGTCACTTGTTGTCAATGCATAAGATTGTTGATTCATGATGGCAAATTCTTTGGCTAGATTTACTCCAGTTTCAACCAGCTCTGGTGTAAAGATATAGGGAATCCCCAATGATCAGGCATGAAATGACTTCACTACAGGTTATATAGTGTGTATTGCAGTAGTATGTACGTTCATATGGGGTAACTGAACCACTGTTTAAAAAAGGAGTCTTGCTGGAGATAAAAAAATGTAATTTTGGCAGGGCTTTTTCCCTCTTATGATTTTCTACTACTCCAGTCTCTGACTCTAATCCTAGTCAACGATAACCACCTTTCGGGGTTATTATTTAAATATTTAAATTAATAACAACAACAATTCTCCTACTCACTAGGTTCTCAATCATTCTTCTACCCTCCCACAGTAAATACTCTCAGTTTTACTAACTGGCTGCCTTGCCTGTATTATACTTGGGAGAGTTAAAATAAGTATTGTGAAATAAGATGCTTGGAGTTCCACTTTTAGTTTGCATTCTTTGTTATCAGCATACTGAATTTCTGCAATAAACTTGATACTGATGCTGGCTACTTCAATAACAAAAACAACCAAATGTCTATGGAATAAAATTTAAAATTATCAGATGTTGCTCATGTTCGTACAGCCTCCTGCATCATTATCTCATCAGAAAGCTTACAACAATTCTCCGGTTTCAGCCATTTCCTAGTAAGATCATTTAATTTGTTATAGTGATGGTGAAGGGCTGCCTTTGAAGCTGTCTATCAATTGCACTCAAGATCCCCAAATTATCAGCATATGGGGTTGAATCTGGAGATAATCTCTTCTTGACACTGAAATAGTAGCATTGAGTCTTGTTCTGTTTCTGGGCAAAACTCAGGGTGCTAATGCAGACTTCAAACATGTTGTTTAGAACAGAAATAGACGAAGCCTAATCTATTATCCAATCAGCCTGTCTATTCATAAAGATAAAATAACCTTTATTGTCATTTTTTTTCTGTGGGCACTCTGGCACACATTAAAACTGAAATTCTGTTGCCTGCTTTCAAAAGTGTACACCTACATAACACACAAATAGACATGTTATATACATACCTATGTATATACCTACACCCTAACATACAAATGCATATAAATATTAATCACTGTCCACTTTGAATACAGAGCAGAAAGAGGAAGCCTGAAAGTTCACATGGTTGATACTGTATGGAATAAAACTGTGGCTGAATCAGGATGTTCTGCTTCAGATAACAGGTCATCTTAAGTAGCAGTTACCTGAGTATTTCAACCATCCAAGATAAGATGGGTAGCAATAAGTAAGATCTGCAAAGCTAACTAGGATGCTCATGATGGGCCAGATCCCTTTTCATTCTCCATGTCCATTTTTTGCTGCTCATCTCAAATTTCTTTCGTTGCCAGTTTATAATATCAACTTTCATTTCATATGTAGAATCCTAAACCATTCTTCCAATCTTTTATCTTTTTCTTCTTCCTTGTTTTATTCATATGCTTGTTTTCTGAGGTGGTTGTGAGCTGCCCAGCATCTTATAGAGACAAACAGGGAACATGAATTGGACTCTTAGGGTTAGGCTTCAGGGTTTAGGGTTATGCTCTGGTCTTTAGACAAGGACTTTTTTTTTTTGAAGGGCTGATTGAGGGGGAATGTTAGTCTTTCTCAAGAAGATAGGCCATATTTCTGAACAGATATCCTATCAGCAGCTCACTTCCTATATAATATCTTCTGCATTGGAGACTACTACCACAGCTTCTGACAGGGCTTCAGTTCTCTCTGGGATATTTATGCAAATTGTCTAAATGGTAGATTGTCCAGCCATGTTCCATTATTTTGGGACCAGGGATGCAACATTGTCACCCTCTGGATCACATACAAAGCACGAGCATGTATGAATGGCAACTATTTTTTTTTCTGAGATATTACATTTGAAGCATTTTCCAGGGAGATCTAAGTTATATAAGATTATCTATCTTGTCATAAAGATTGACCATAGAAATATTAAACAGATTCAGAGCTTTTAGAAATTGGATAGATGACCAATAGACACCCCAGGGCAGTAGACAACATAGTAAAACCTGTCTGTCTGTCTATCTATCTATCTATCTATCTATCTATCTATCTATCTATCTATCTATCTATCTATCTATCTATCTATCATCTGTCATCTCCTGGAAGAATAGTGTCAAAACAGTTCATCATTTTGCCAAAAAAACTCTACAGGAATATATTTATGTAGTTAGCAAGAGTTGAATCTGATGTGAAGAAGTCTTTATTTTTCTTCCTTTGAGAAACAGAAGCACAATAAATGTTATTAGTGTATATTGAAGATTGAATATATGTTTTATTTTAGTATATTTAAAGTATCAAGATTTTGAACATAATCCAGTGATCAGAGGCTTCTTCTGAAGAAGAAATTGCATATAATGAGAAAGCTACATGGAAACTCCTTCAAAAAGTGATGCAGATGTTAGCTCTGGAAAGTTGCAAAAACCAGTACAAAATAATACCCATTTAAGGATTTCCAGAAACAGCCCAAAGGCATAACAATGCTTGTTTTAATGTGTTTCCATTTGCTCTTACAAGGTAGCACACCAGCAATCTTCTACTTTGAATGAATTAACTACCTATGTGGAATTGTCTTGAGTTAAATGGAATGGAAACCAAAGACATCTAGATTCTAAAGTGAATCGTCCAATTCTGGATGTTTCTGGTTTGTGCTTGGACAATACAATCTGCATGACAGGATCTGGGATTTGAAGAACAACTGGTAATAGGGATTGTTCTGGTAGTCAGATCAAAGGAGGCCAGACTACTGTCATGGCTCATTTGGAAGCTTCATGATATTTCTGACTGCAAAGACCAGCTTTATAAAGTCTTGCAGCAAAACCGAGACCTGGGACACAAGAAGGAACAGATTTCTCAAGCTCCTAATGCAATTCTCTAGCTATTGACCGGTTCAACCATGTCCTTGATAGGTTGGCTACATAGCCAAACCTGTGCCAGAATAGAAAGGCTAAATGGTTGGGTGCATTCCAGCCAAGGCTGAGAGGGGCTGCACTTCCAAAGCAAGAGCTATGATCATACTAAATGCCGACCACCTCTGTCTGTAATTAACTGCTGTGTAATCCTGAGGGAATTAGCACAGCGCTGTAGATACAGCTTTGAATCAAGAGTTTAATCATACAGCCTGAAAACAGCAAGATACACAGTTATTAATCTTTGCACTGTGCTGTAACCTCAAGTATAACTCCCAATTAATCAGCAGGAGGCAGACATGGCTCAATATTTACAACATGTCTAATTGATAGAGTTAAATTGATTATAGAGAGCTATTGCTTATGCATTGATGGGGATTCGGCTGAACTTAAGCCTGGGTTGTGCTCTTCCAGTCTCCAGACACATCTTGTGATTGCTCGAGAGAGTGCCTGGCAAAAAGTATTATTAAAGTACGACCGACACATTCATTTTGTCTGGTCTATGCTTTTTCTCAGAATGCCCATCCAGAGAGGTCTAGGACAACTCACCATGGCCAATTTGCCACTGCCAACTTGCTGCAGCCAACTTGCCATGGCCTACTCAACACAAGGCAACTTGCCATGGCCAAATTGCCACAAAACAACTGTCCACAGGACAATTCAAGATGGGATTAGGACCTTTTATCATTCATCAAAGCATTACAAAAGCGGGTAGCCATAGGAATGATTTCCTTTGATCCATGAGATAAGATGATGAAAACCTGGTCAACAAAAATAAAAGGAACTAAGTGAATTCTGCAGCCCATTGTCTCTTAGAAAGTTAGCCATGGCAAGTTGTCCTGTAAATAAGTTGGCCGTGACAAGTTGGCCACAGTGCCAGTTGGCCATGGCAAGTTGGCTGTGGTGAGTTGTCCCATTCTGCATCCAGAGTTTGCACAAATAGTTGATCACTTTGCACTACATATTACTCTTATTACCTAGAACACAATCCCAATATCTCACATTCAGTGCTAAGAAAACTATGGTTACTTTCCTTTGGTTATTTCATGGGGCATAGAACTTTTCTTAGGTTATATAGAAATGGCCCATATCAGGTATAACCTGCATTATGCAGGCAACAGGACAATAAGTATATAAATAAGGGTGTATTTGTTCTGAATATGTTGGTATGTGTGCATATATTAAATGGATTACTGCATTTTTTTTAAAGCTTCCTAAAAGGACTTGGGTTTTGTTTGAGAATCCTAACCTATTTCCAAAAAGGGAGGGGAATATGGAATAACGTTAGCTCTTGAATAATTGTTCCTTCCCACCATTGCGTATCATTCCTGCCATTCTTCTTCCCTGTGCATTTGAGGCTTGCGGTGATCCAGTCAGCTGCTCTTTTCTGAGGCTCATTCGTAGAGCCATCACTTAAATCAAAAAGAAGCTACCCACCTTTCGCTCAAAACTGCTCAAATTACAGAGAATGAGTCCACATGCTGGTTTAAACTGCCACCAATGCTCTATTTATGTTGGGAATATTAGGGAGAAGACAATTGATTCACCGATAGATGTTCTCATTTAAGGCTCAAGATCCTGAGATGCCTTAAGTGAAGACCCTCCATGTTCCTTCAGGAAAGCAATCCTTTCTAATCAGCCCCGGCTGTTTGGTTCCTTTCTTATGGAGCTAAACAAGCAACATTATGCTCAGCCCCAGCTGGGTGACTAGCAACTTTGCCAATGACTCAGAGTGTAGCACACAAAGATCAGTATGCATTTAAATTTGCCATGGCAACAAATAGTTCACCAGTGATAATTACATAGATTGTCATGGAGACGGGGCAAAAGATGCAGAACGAATCCACAGGTCTTTGGGGAGTAAGACCATCTCTAAAGTTCCTGGCACATTGGCTCCGGAGACACGAGAGAAGAGACAATGTCATCCATCTCTGCTTCCCACTCTGAAAGCTTACTTCTGGCCAGAGAGCTACACTAAGGCTCATACACTCTGTAGCTGTGAGATAATTATAAATATATCTCAGCTGAAATGTTGCTTAAGGGGAGAAAACAAAGGAGATATCTACATTTATAACACGAGGCTATGTAAGATGAAGACTTTGGACAATTCACTTTTTTGCTCTGTCTGGTACCAAACTCAGTGACCTGCTTATAGAGGAGGAATGCCTTCATTATCACAGATAACACCTATTTGCTACTTCTTTATTATTGTCCCTTGATAATAGGGCAAATTTCAATCTCATTTCCTCTTACTGTATTATTTATTAAACGTATATGCTGCCTGACTTGGGGCAGTTCCATATGTATACCATAGACTCATATTCTTAGAATGAGACCCTGTATCTAGCAGCAGCATCTATTAGGAGTGACAGTACAGTATTCACTAATTATAGTATTTATTAGCCGCAGCCACATAATTTAAATAGTCCTTTATTTTCATCTCTTTTTCTCCAGTTCCGGTGTATCAGTGTGACATGCTAAGCTTTAGTAATATAGCCAAAGTGCAGAATGAGTGAAGGAAAGATGGCAAGGGGAATGGGTGGTGAGAGTTTTATTTCCTTACTGGGTTCAATTGTCTGTATGAGAAAATGTAAGCGTGGCATGTGTCTGAGACCTTCTTTACATGTGTATGTAAAATATCACGCCTTCTAGAACGGAAAGGTTTTATCTCTAATCATCAATAGTGTACATAACTGTCTGTTGAAGGTTTCTTGTACTTGAAAGGGATTTTAACAAATTCCTGATGCAGGCTTTTCCAGTCTGGTGCTTCCCGATGTGTGTTAATTACAATGCCTTTACATTTAGTCACAGGCAAATGAGCTGATAGCTCTGAACGCGATTCCCTTGTTCATACCCATTTCCAGAAGTAATGATAAGACAGACTCAGAAGCCATGTAGTCAAAAACAGCATGTTGTTGAGGAGATGCCCCTTGAACCCTCATCTCTGCTCAGCCTGTCTCAGCTGTTTGGCTCATCCCCTCGGTCAGAAACAATGGCGATGGACAATGAAAGGTCCTTTCTCATCATAAGCCTGTCGATTGATCCACACATTTTGAAAAGCATTGAGTGAGGCTACAATAGAGCCACCCAGCCAGGCAGAGAAGGTGCGGTTGGGAGAAGCTAAGATGCCCACTTTGCTCTCAGGTTCCATGTTTTGCAGTTCCTTCTTAATTCTTTCCGAGAAGCCACGGAGCATGGTGGTGCCACCAGCCAGTAGGACATTGGAAAGCAGGTCCGCCTCTCTTTCTGGCTTACATTTTTTAACACTGTTCAGTGCTTGGACATGAAGTCCAACTTCTGGGTAACCCAGCATGGTAGGATTGAAGAGGACTTCTGGGCAGCGAAAGCGTTCACTGCCAATGGAAATGACCTGTCTGTCAGGTAGAGTGTAATCCATGAGGTATTTTTTCTCATCGGCATTTAGCTCAGCCTCATACTCTTCAGGGATGTAACAGCACTTCTCCTTGATCTGGCACACCACTTCCATTTCTTCCTTTTGAAAAGGGTTCCCAGATTCTCCCATAATCTTGGCCAGATATTCTGTCAGAGCATTGCCTGCTATGTCTAGGCGATAGGTGGCATGTGGCAGGATATATCCATCATGGACAGGAGCAGTGTAGGAAGTTCCATAGCCAGAACCAATCACCAGGCCACCAGTGCGTCCATATGAATAAACTGACAAAAGTGACTGATGAGCAACAAACATGGCTGGAACTTCAAAGTTCTCAAACAACAGTTCAGCCATCTTTTCACGGTTGGTAGTTGGAGACATAGGAGCATCTGTAACCAGCACAGCCAGCTCTTCAGGGCATACACTGAGTTCAGTGTAAAATATATGGTGCCACAGCATCTCTAGAGCATCCCAATCAGTGACCACACCATGAGTCATCACCAAATGTGTGCTCACCTCTGCACGCCGTTGTGGAATGTTCTTTCCAATGTAGTACAATGGACTTTCCTTTGTCCTGAACCTGGGTACCCCCACAATACTTGGCACGATGGATCTTGGCTTTTCATCTCCAGCAAGGCCACTCTTGGTGTAGCCAGTACCTGTATCGATCACAACAGCAGCGTAGTCCTTGTACTTATGTGATAGGTTTGATTTGGAAGTTGAGGCAGGAGATTTTGAACCAGGTCTGTGTCCTGC